>NC_059426.1:82903955-83243955 GCF_021028975.2 Sphaerodactylus townsendi | reverse complement strand
ACCCCCCCCCCCCCCCACCCCCCCCCCCCCCCACCCCCCCCCCCCCCCACCCCCCCCCCCCCCCACCCCCCCCCCCCCCCACCCCCCCCCCCCCCCACCCCCCCCCCCCCCCACCCCCCCCCCCCCCCACCCCCCCCCCCCCCCACCCCCCCCCCCCCCCACCCCCCCCCCCCCCCACCCCCCCCCCCCCCCACCCCCCCCCCCCCCCACCCCCCCCCCCCCCCACCCCCCCCCCCCCCCACCCCCCCCCCCCCCCACCCCCCCCCCCCCCCACCCCCCCCCCCCCCCACCCCCCCCCCCCCCCACCCCCCCCCCCCCCCACCCCCCCCCCCCCCCACCCCCCCCCCCCCCCACCCCCCCCCCCCCCCACCCCCCCCCCCCCCCACCCCCCCCCCCCCCCACCCCCCCCCCCCCCCACCCCCCCCCCCCCCCACCCCCCCCCCCCCCCACCCCCCCCCCCCCCCACCCCCCCCCCCCCCCACCCCCCCCCCCCCCCACCCCCCCCCCCCCCCACCCCCCCCCCCCCCCACCCCCCCCCCCCCCCACCCCCCCCCCCCCCCACCCCCCCCCCCCCCCACCCCCCCCCCCCCCCACCCCCCCCCCCCCCCACCCCCCCCCCCCCCCACCCCCCCCCCCCCCCACCCCCCCCCCCCCCCACCCCCCCCCCCCCCCACCCCCCCCCCCCCCCACCCCCCCCCCCCCCCACCCCCCCCCCCCCCCACCCCCCCCCCCCCCCACCCCCCCCCCCCCCCACCCCCCCCCCCCCCCACCCCCCCCCCCCCCCACCCCCCCCCCCCCCCACCCCCCCCCCCCCCCACCCCCCCCCCCCCCCACCCCCCCCCCCCCCCACCCCCCCCCCCCCCCACCCCCCCCCCCCCCCACCCCCCCCCCCCCCCACCCCCCCCCCCCCCCACCCCCCCCCCCCCCCACCCCCCCCCCCCCCCACCCCCCCCCCCCCCCACCCCCCCCCCCCCCCACCCCCCCCCCCCCCCACCCCCCCCCCCCCCCACCCCCCCCCCCCCCCACCCCCCCCCCCCCCCACCCCCCCCCCCCCCCACCCCCCCCCCCCCCCACCCCCCCCCCCCCCCACCCCCCCCCCCCCCCACCCCCCCCCCCCCCCACCCCCCCCCCCCCCCACCCCCCCCCCCCCCCACCCCCCCCCCCCCCCACCCCCCCCCCCCCCCACCCCCCCCCCCCCCCACCCCCCCCCCCCCCCACCCCCCCCCCCCCCCACCCCCCCCCCCCCCCACCCCCCCCCCCCCCCACCCCCCCCCCCCCCCACCCCCCCCCCCCCCCACCCCCCCCCCCCCCCACCCCCCCCCCCCCCCACCCCCCCCCCCCCCCACCCCCCCCCCCCCCCACCCCCCCCCCCCCCCACCCCCCCCCCCCCCCACCCCCCCCCCCCCCCACCCCCCCCCCCCCCCACCCCCCCCCCCCCCCACCCCCCCCCCCCCCCACCCCCCCCCCCCCCCACCCCCCCCCCCCCCCACCCCCCCCCCCCCCCACCCCCCCCCCCCCCCACCCCCCCCCCCCCCCACCCCCCCCCCCCCCCACCCCCCCCCCCCCCCACCCCCCCCCCCCCCCACCCCCCCCCCCCCCCACCCCCCCCCCCCCCCACCCCCCCCCCCCCCCACCCCCCCCCCCCCCCACCCCCCCCCCCCCCCACCCCCCCCCCCCCCCACCCCCCCCCCCCCCCACCCCCCCCCCCCCCCACCCCCCCCCCCCCCCACCCCCCCCCCCCCCCACCCCCCCCCCCCCCCACCCCCCCCCCCCCCCACCCCCCCCCCCCCCCACCCCCCCCCCCCCCCACCCCCCCCCCCCCCCACCCCCCCCCCCCCCCACCCCCCCCCCCCCCCACCCCCCCCCCCCCCCACCCCCCCCCCCCCCCACCCCCTCCCACCCCCAACCCCCCCCCCCCCCACCCCCACCCCCCCCAACCCCCCTCCCCCCCCACCCCCCCCCCCCCCCCCCCCCCCCCCCCCCCCCCCCCCCCCCCCCCCCCCCCCCCCCCCCCCCACCCCCCCCCCCCCCCCCCCCCCCCCCCCCCAACCCCCCCTCCCCCCCACCCCCCCCCCCCCCCAACCCCCCCCCCCCCCACCAACCCCGCCCCCCCCCCAACCCCCCCCCCCCCCACCCTGGTACACGGTATACATTCACCATATATCCACAAGTAGCTGATATGGACGGAGATCCAGAAAATATATCTACCTATACAAGTAACTATATTTACCTTCATTGTTTATTTCTGTATTACTAAGGTGCATTTGGGAAACTTGCTCTTTACACCCTAGTTAGTAATTAGCTGAGAGTCAGGCAAGGGTAATATGGAATTTTTTAAATTGAACAAATCTGCTTGTAGTTCCAGATTTCTCTGACCCTCCTAAACACTCTCTTTGTCCTCTGCTTCTCTAATAAATCGCTTCCTCTAGCTTTCCCCTCTCTTTCTATCTTCCCATACCCTTGTATTATTCCCCATCTACTTCCCGAAGGCATCCTTTTCTGCATACATTAACACACTTGCAATCAAGGCTCCCTCTGAGTTGCCCCGACCTGCACTGTCACACAGATATTGAGTCCTTAGTGCAGAGTACTTTGGCTCATCGCAGCAGGGCAAGGTAGGATCAGTAGCGAGCAAACGCTGGACCTTCCGCTGCTGTTCCTGCAAAGAAGCCGGTACCACTAGATGCAAATAGAGGGCTTGCTTAAGTTACCCCAAGCATCTCATTCATATGCATTTCAACAGCTCCACTCCCTGGAGAACTGGATGAAAAAGGAACTAGAATTAAATCAAAGAAGGAAAATAGGGAAGAGGAATAGAGCGAAACAGAAGAAAGCTTGTTTGTCCAGACCTGCTCCCTTCTCCTTCAGGTCCATTTTGTTCACCCCCAGTGGAACTCTGTGTGGCTCCCATTGCAGCATAGCTTCTTCCTTTCTTGGAAGTTGGGAAGCAGCAGCCAGCAAGGTATTGTTTGCTTAATACCTCACATGATGCTAAAGAGGAATTTCATTAGCCACTGAGTTCCCCAGCTCAAGCTATGCTTCCTCTCCTTCTCACACAGGGAGAGCCAGAGAAGAAGTGAGGGATGTTTTGTAAAGAAACATTGGCCCTTTCCACACGCACGCGGAGCCGAGCCTCTGCCGGGATAAATTATGCTGGTGGAGGCTCGGGGGCCGTTCGCATGCTAGCGTTCGAGCGGCCGGCACTTCCCCCTCAGTCAGAGAGGTGGCTCCATATGGAGCCGCCTCTGGTCGCCCCCCTCCACTCACTGTCCTGTCCTTCATCACTCTGAAGGGCTGCAGGGACCCACCCACGCTGCCCTCCGACCTCCAAGGGTCGGAGGGCAGCGTGGGCTGGGCTCTGCAGCCCTCCAGAGTGACGAAGGATGGGAGGGGAGGGGAGGGGGAAAGCAGTGTCTTCCCGCCGGTGCAGTTCGCACCGCGCCTATGGGAAGACGGTGCTTTAGAAAAACCTCGCTAGTTTTGCGAGGTTAATAGGAGCGGCTTCACGCCGCTCCCGGGCGGCCAGGACGGCGTTTTTGCCATCCCTGGGCCGCTGTAAATCGCCCGTGTGGAAAGGGCCTAAGCCTGCAGTGCAACACACACCCAATCTGTCAGAATCTCGAGAAAAGTCCTAAGTAGAATTTCGGAGCAAGAAGAATGAGTAGGTCAGAGGCCAAGGAACTCATTAGGGAATTTACATGTTAATAAACATATTTTTTGCATTCAATTTATTAATGCTGAAAACATTTTAAAAGTGTATGTGTGTTGGGGTAAGTAAATTGTACTCCTAGGTCTGCTTAAGAAGCAGTTCTGAATGGCCCTTAGAAATACGGTTGCAATTAATAAGTAAATAAAAGTTCTACTGGTAGTCTAACTTGAAAAAGCAAATTTATCACTGTATGGCTATCAAGCTATTATATCCATCTCTCAGATGTGAGGGTGAGAAGCATTGTCTTCCTGGAAGTACTAGAAAGGAAGGAATAGGCCATTTATAACACATGTCAGATCTCAGAAGATGAGAAAGGTCAGCTCTAGTTGGTATTTGGATACTATTTGGATACTAACCACCAAGCTGACCACCAAGTAAGTCCAGAGTTGCTACACAGTCTGGCAATGGCAAACCACCTCTGAATGACTCTTGCCTTGAAAACCCTACCAGGCAGTCATAAATCCATTGCAAGTTTATAACATTTTACATATATGGGTAATAATACCACGTAGACAAGCATATGCTTTTTTATATTTTAAGAGGAAGGTAATGACAAACCACCTCTGCTTCTCACCTGGCTTAAAGGCCCCTTGATGTCACCATAAGTTGCAACTTGACAGCACTTTACACACACTTGAAAGATTTTTTTTATTGTTTAAATTTATAGAGATGACCAGTGTCTGTGGAAAACCTAGGAAGGCACAGATGGAGTACAGATTTTGTGCCAGGTTTAGGTCAACCCCTACAGTAAGAAGTCTCCTTTCAGTCAAAATTGGCAGAAAGGAAGAGGCACAAATGCCAAGAAACAGTAGATGTCTGGAAAAAGTAAAACCACTGGAAGAGGTTGGAGATTTGGATTAAAATGTCCTCAATATGTGTTTGACACCCAGCTCTATTTCTGTGTAGCAGCTTTCAGGTCTCAGATAAGGATGGGTCTCAGATAAGGATGCATTTTTATCACCCTGTCTGTTCAATCCATATGCAGAACATGTGAGGGAAGCTGGTGTGCTGCTTACCATGAACTCAGACCAGAGGTTTTCATTGTTCTGGCAAAGCCCCTTCCTTGGCCATGTACCACAGTTGAGTTTATTTATACACCCAGATATTGACTTCCCAGACCCCTGATTACATTGCCATATCCTTCCATCAAGGATCCTGTCTTTCTCTCTTCTCAGTCCTGCTTTGTCCTCAAGGGCTGACTTCAGTTCACCGCTCTTCCTTGCAGTGCTCTGGAGCCCTTCACCATGGAAGTTTTAAGTCCCTCTGTCCTCCGCAGGAGTTTCTCTCTAATTTCTCCTGATTCTCCTCATTCAGCCCACTTGCACCTTCTCTAGGGCTGGCAAATTTCTTGAGTCTTACCCCTTCTGTACTGCACAAGATTGGATAAACTCTTCCTTTGACATCTCCCAACTCCATACTCACATCTCTGCTTGTGTAAGTGGAGGGGCAGTATAAAAATTGAAATAAATAAATAAATTCACTGGTCTGTAGCTCTTGCATCTTGCAGGCATTCCCTCCAGCAGCCCAAATGTTTTGCTCCCAGCCCTCTTGTTTCACCCTTGGCTTCACTGCTCTGTGATACCTCCAAACTCAGTGTCTTTGCCTTGGGGCTCTCCTTCCTGCTTTGACTGCAACAAAGGCCATCTCTTTGTCTCCAGTCCCTGCCTTTGGTCTACCTATTGTCATTTTCCTTTCTTTCTTAGGTCCACTTTCTTGAGGCTGCTGGGAGGGGGGGCTTAACAGGGGTTAACAGAGGTTCCTCTTTGTCCTGGGCTGCTCAGAGTGGGGCTCCTGAGGTGAGTCAGTCTTTAGTTCAGTCTCTGGAACCAGCGGCGCACCCCTAACGGAGCGCGCAATTTTGTTTTTTGTTTGTTTTTGTTTTTGTTTTTTAAATTAATAAGGACATTTCTTGAGGGATAGTAGATACAGATAGCTCCAGGGGGCACTGACTCAAAGTTTAATATTTAAATATCTAAACAAAATCAGATATGAAGGCAGGAAGCCAGCAGGGGGATGGGGGCTTTCCAGTGTTTTGCACTGAGTGTCATATGTATGACTATCTGCCACTAGGAGTATCACATGTATGACTATCTGCCACTAGGCAATGAGCTCCTGGCACTCAAGGAACATGTGCGTTCTCTTGAAGCCAAGGTGGCACACCTGGAGAAGCTGAAAGAGGCAGAGAGGGTGACAGACGAGGCTTTCAGGGACCTAACAGCCAGATCCCACTCCCAAGGTGACATCCCTTCAGATGTCATGGAGAATGAAGGTCTTGGGGACAGAGGGTGCCAGTCTGAGGTGGGGGAAGATGCTCCCTTAGATGAGACCCCTTCCTTAGCTGGTGATCAGATATCCTCTCGCACTGAAGATACCCCTCAGGGAGATGGGGGGCTCCTTGTAGTGGGTGATTCGATCATTAGAAATATAGAGAGTTGGGTTTCAGTGAGAGGCGTGATGACCGCGATTGGTGACTTTGCCTGCCTGGTGCGAAGGTTGCCATGGATGTCACACTTCGCCTCAGATAGGCTTTGTAGATAGTGCTGGGGTGGAGTCAAAGCAGTTGTGGTTCACATTGGCACCAAATCCATATTGGGAAATGTGTAGCCGGGAGGTTCTGGAAGCTAAATTTAGGCTGCTAGGTAACAGGTTGAAGTCCAGGACTCCCCAAGGTGGCATTCCTCAGAAATGCTACCTTCCTGTCTTCTACACGCGAGGGCGAGCTAGGCAAGTGCTGGAGATACAGGGTCTCAACAAGTGGATGAGAAGGTGGTGTAAGGCAGAGGGTTTCAGATTTGTTCAGGAACTGGGGAACCTTTTCCAGGACAAGCAAGCAAGGCCTGTACAAAAGGAGGCCCCAGGCTTCATCTTAACCAAAGAGGAATCCAAGGCTGCTGTCGCTCAACATTAAAAAGGTGGCAGAACAGCTTTTAAACTGAGCCCTGGGGGAAAGCCAACAGGAGCTGAGGTGACTTCGGTTCGGAATACAGTATCTATGGGGATGCAGACAGAGAGGGAGGTTTTTCTAAATCAACCACATACAAGTAAGGAACATAGAAATGTGCATGTGACAAGGGATAGTGTCTACAAAAGACTTGAGGGTAAAGCACAAAAATCCCAGGTTAAGGACAGAGACAGGGTATACAGGTGTCTCTATGCTAATAGTAGAAGCCTTCGACCTAAAATGGGGGAGCTGGAGTACAGAGTTTTGAAGGAGGACTTTGATATAGTGGGCATTACAGAGACATGGTGGAATGAGGAGAACCAGTGGGATGCTGTTATACCAGGCTATAGGCTCTATAGGAAGGATAGGACAGGGCGCATTAAGGGTGGAGCATAGTGTCACATAAAATAGACAATGCAAGGGGAGCTGGTTCCCCTACAGAATCACTGTGGATATCAATACCAGGTGTGAAGGACAGTTTAATATTAGGAATATATTATCGTCCCCCTGACCAAAGCGCACAAGAGGATTCTGAGATGGAAAAAGAAATTAGAGAGGCCAACAAAAACAAAAATGTAGTGGTAATGGGTGATTTTAACTATCTCCATATAAACTGGAAAAATGCATGTTCACGTCATAGTAAGGAGCATAGTCATAGCATGTTCAGGTCATAGTAAGGAGAGAGCATTCCTGGATATGCTAAATGACTGTGGCTTAGAGCAGATGGTTGTGGAACCAACCAGGGGAGAGGTGATCCTAGATCTAATTCTATGTGGGACCCAGGACCTGGTGCAGGAAGTCCGTGTTGTTGAGCCGATAGGGAACAGCGACCACAATGCTATCAGATTCAGTATCTCTGCATGTGAACCAGTGACAACTACTAATGTAGTTACATTTGCCTTCAGAAAGGGAAATTTCTCAAAGATGAGGGGGATAGTACGCAGGAAGCTGAAAGGGAAAATCAAGAGAGTCAAAACTGTCCAGGATGCTTGGAGGTTATTTAAAAACACAGTAATAAAAGCTCAGCTGGAATGTGTTCCGCAGGTTAGGAAAGGCAGCACCCAGTCCAAAAAAGAAAGCCACCATGGTTAACAAAGAGAGGTTGAGGAAATTATCAGAAAAAAGAAAATGTCTTTTAGAAAATGGAAGTCCAGTTTGACTGATGAAGAATATGAGAGGGAACACAAATGGTGGCAAAAGAGAAGCAAGTTAGCTGTAAGGGAGGCAAAAAAGGATTATGAGGAACGCATGGCTGCGAACATCAAGACCAACAACAAACAGTTCTTCAAGTACATCAAAAGCAGGAAGCCAGCAAGGGAAGCGGTAGGCCCGTTAGATGAGGAACAAAGGGTGTGCTAAAAGATGGCAGGGAGATTGCAGAGAAGCTGAATGAATTCTTTGCATCTGTCTTCACCCAAGAGGAGGTGAGGAACATTCCTGCACCTGAACCATGCTTCTTAGGAGGCGATTCCGAGGAACTAGCAAAGATAGTGGTAGACGAGGAAGAAGTTCTGGCAGCCATTGATATACTAAATGCTACCAAATCCCCTGGCCCAGATTGCATTCACCCAAGAGTTCTTAAAGAGCTCAAGCATGAAATTGCTGATCTTCTCACTTTAATATGCAACTTATCCCTGAAGTCTGCCTCCATCCCTGAAGACTGGAAAATGGCCAATGTCACACCAATCTTTAAGAAAGGATCTTGGGGGGACCCGGGAAATTACAGGCCAGTCAGTTTGACATCTGTTCCTGGCAAATTAGTAGAATCTATCATTAAAGATAACATTATAAAACATGTAGAAAAGCAAGACCTGCTGAGAAAGAGTCAGCATGGCTTTTGCAGAGGCAAATCCTGTCTTACAAACTTACTAGAGTTCTTTGAGGGTGTAAACAGGCATGTGGATTAGGGGGAACCAGTGGACATTGTCTACTTGGATTTCCAAAAGGCTTTTGACAAAGTTCCTCACCAGAGACTGTTGAGAAAACTCAGCAATGAAGGAATAAGAGGGGAAGTCGTCCTATGGATTAAAAACTGGTTGAGGAACAGGAAGCAAAGAGTAGGTGTAAATGGGAAATTCTCACAATGGAGAGATGTAAGGAGTGGTGTCCTCCAAGGATCCATTTTGAGACCAGTGCTCTTTAACCTATTCATAAATGAGCTGGAAGTAGGGGTGGGTAGCGTGGTGGCCAAGTTTGCTGATGATACCAAATTATGTAGTGTGGTGAGAACCGCAAAGGATTGTGAAGAGCTCCAAGTGGACCTTGATAAATTAGGTGAGTGGGCTAAGAAATGGCAAATGCAGTTCAATGTAGCAAAATGTAAAGTGATGCACATAGGGGCAAAAAAATCCAAACTTCACATACACGCTACAGGGGTCAGTGCTATCAGTCACAGATCAGGAAAGGGATTTAGGCGTCTTAGTTGATAGTTCTATGGGAATGTCAACTCAATGCATGGCAGCTGTGAAAAAGGCAAACTCTATGCTGGGCATAATTAGGAAAGGAATTGATAATAAAACTGCAAAGATTGTCATGCCCTTATATAAAGCAGTGGTGCGACCGCACTTGGAGTACTGTGTCCAGTTCTGGTCACCACATCTCAAAAAGGATATTGAAGAGATAGAAAAAGTGCAGAGAAGGGCAACAAGGATGATTGAGGGACTGGAGCACCTTCCCTATGAGGAGAGGCTGCAGCGTTTGGGACTCTTTAGTTTGGTGAGGTGACCTCTGAGGGGGTATATGATTGAAGTCTATAAAATTATGCATGGGATAGAAAATGTTGACAGAGAGACATTTTTCTCTCTTTCTCACAACACTAGAACCAGGGGGCATTCATTGAAAATGCTGGGGGGAAGAATTAGGACTAATAAAAGGAAACACTTCTTCACACAACGTGTGATTGGTGTTTGGAATATGCTGCCACAAGAGGTGGTGATGGCCACTAACCTGGATAGCTTTAAAAGGGGCTTGGACAGATTTATGGAGGAGAAGTCGATTTATGGCTACCAATCTTGATCTTCTTTGATCTGAGATTGCAAATGCCTTAACAGTCCAGGTGCTCGGTAGCAACAGCCGCAGAAGGCCATTGCTTTCACATCCTGCATGTGAGCTCCCAAAGGCACCTGGTGGGCCACTGCGAGTAGCAGAGAGGTGGACTAGATAGACTCTGGTCTGATCCAGCTGGCTTGTTCTTATGTTCTTGAGGTAGTTCCCTCCTCCTCTATCAATCTCTCTGTTAGATTTTAAAGACTCTACTTATTGGCAAGGACGTGGGTAAGGGGGGGTTCCCGGGTTCAGCCCCCCCATTACATGTCCCAAGTTCCATCCCCCATTTGTGATTTTTTTGGTATTTTTAAGTGTTTTTCCAGTTTTTGTAGTCCATGTACATCTGATACTGATGAGTACAAGACATCCCAAAGCGCCAGTGCTGTAGTATCTCTGTTAACACCTGATACTTATCATATACCCACATTTGTAGCAGATCACACAACTGCAGGAAATCCAGAAAGCATAAGTCCCTTTACAAGTAAATTGGTTAAATCAGTGGTTCTCAATCTTCCTAATGCCGTGTGACCCTTTAATACAGTTCCTCATGTTGTTGTGACACCCAACCCTAACATTTATCCATTTTACAGATGGAGAACACTGATGCAGAGAATCTTAGGAGACCCCTGTGAAAGGGTCGTTCAACCCCCAAAGGGGTCCCGACCCCCAGGTTGAGAACCACTTGGTTAAATGAATGCCTTTCTCTTGCAGTCAGACTCTATTTCAGGAGTGTTTATTCCTCCTGCAGCTAAATTGCTGCTTATTCAGCTAACAAACCTGATTGAAAAGCTTACATACAAATGTTAGATCAAGGCCACAGAAACTGGGAATATTTTAGATCTTGTCAATTTCTGGTTGTGCTTTTCTCTGAGTTGGAGGATAGAACTGAATATTTGAAAGACAACAGTAGGGTGTGATGGTTTTCATGTTTCCTGGGGAGATGGATTTTGGGTTTCAATTAAGTGAGATTAGGCTTTAGTTTCTGAATATATTTCAGTTCCTGTTTTAATATGTAAACTAGGTGGAAGTTTAGTGAGCTTAAAAGCAAAGTGCAGGGTAGTACAAACAGGATAAACATACTTCTCATGTTTTGAACAGAACCCAGTGCTGTTTCTAATATCACAATCAAAAATATCAGCGAAAATGAAGTAATCTTAAGTTGGAGTTCTGAAGATGCAGCTGCTTCTGGATACACCTACAGAGTATACATAATAAATGTGAATACTACAAAGGGCCTCAACCAAACATTCTCATCCCAAATGGCCTCCATCCAGAACTTAAATCCAGGCACCTCTTATATATTCTCAGTTTTTGCACAAGTGAATAATGGCAAAACTGAAGGAGACTCCAGCATCCTGTCTGTCTGTACAGGTAAGCATCAAAGTTCATGGTAGGGCATCCCCCCCCCCCCCAATCTGATGATGTATGAATTCACAAATTAAATGTGGGGTGGGTGTGGGGTGCAGGAATGCCTGCTGCTGATGGTCCTGGCAGAGTCGGCATACCCTGTTGTAAACGTAACCCCTGAAATCAGGAAACCAAGGATCTCTCTTTCTCTGAAGATGTCTAAACTGGGGGGAGCAAGAATGAAGGCAATATGTGAAGGCAAGCTCCCCTGGTAGCTACTGAAAGACTCCTTATGGAGACAGTCACATTTGATATTGCAATCTCCATGATAACTTGAAATCATCTCCATATTGACCTAGTAGAAAAAATCAAAATTGAGTAAGAAAGGGCATCGATGTAGAAGCATTACAAGGCTTGTGATGAAGTAAGGTACCTGTTCATAATCAGCCAGCTTGTTCTGGCATAAGACAGGAGGCCAGCTACCTCTGAGGCCCCAATTGATGAGGTCCGGTACAGCAGAGGGAGCAAATTACCTCAGAACATCACAGTGCGCCATACTAAAATCAGAAAAAATCCTGAAAACAGTTCAAAAAGGCATAATGCTTATTTAAGAGAAAATTCTCAAAACATTTTTCTGGTTTTTAAGTGGAATTTATAAAGAGGAAAGAGAAAGTATTTATACAGTCTATCATGCAGTATCAGCAATATGAATTATACGGCATGAGTCGAATAATGCAAATAATACATATGTAGACATTTAGAGGCATATACAAAGGCATGTACATTTAGAGGCATGTACATTTAGAGGCATATACATTTAGAGGCATGTGCATTTAGAGGCATATACAAAGGCTTTCATAGACAACCAGTTTCAGAGTTTGGCTTCCCTTCAGCCAGGCACTGCCTAGTGCCCTCACCCCCCAGGGCAGGACTAAGGCACCAGTATCCAGAGTGGTCAGGCAAATGAGAAAGCAATGGTGATTCTGCTCCTAGCTGCCACTGATATTCTCCCCACCACCACCACCACATACACACAGGATGAGCTAATGAGGCACCATTCACTCACTTTTGACATTTGCTGAAGGGGCCACAGAAGGGTGCTCTGGCATTAGGCAACTGCCACTTCTTCCTAGAGAGTGGAAGAGGGAAAGCTATGTGCCATGTACATGTACACAAACACGTAACAAGAGAAGGATTGGGTAAATCCCTTGGAATCTTATATGTGCATGCAGTGCCATTCTTCCTCCTTCATGCCTCAGGCAGAGGAACAGGGAGAACAATTATTGGGTCTGAAAAGAGAAGAAAAGAGTTTGAGCTCTTCTCCCTCTGGGGTTCCTTCTATCAAGAAATGGGATGTTGTCCCAGAATCCTCTGCAATCTCCCTTCCTGGTAGGGGGATGTGTAGAGCATGGGTCCCCAACATGGTGCCTGCATTTTCAGGAAGGAGTCAGGAAGAGCTTTTGCCCAGCAAAATTTCTGATTGTGAAGATTTTTTTTAAAAAAAACATTGCTTTGGCAGCAGCTGCTAGCACAGCACAAGGGTCTTCATTGTGTGACTGATGGTAAGTCACAACAGCAGCCATTTTATTAATTATTATATCCCACCTTTCAACTAGATTTAAGGCAGTGATTGGTTCTGTCTCCTGTGGCAGTAACTTTTAAAAACTTTTCCCCTAGTCATTGGTATCTGTAAGCAACCTTTGCCTATTTAGGACAGTGTAGTAAAAGTATTTTCGATACATACAATTTCTTCATGTTTAAAAGGTGTTGACAGTTGGGACTATAAATATTACCAAAAAATCAGGGATCTCCAACGTGTGGTCCTCAAGCTGCCGGACCCAGCACCAGCCCTCTCAAGTCCTCTTTAACCTTCCCTCCACCCCAAACACCAAGCCAGGCTAGGCACCAGCCACCCTAAGTCCCCTCCAATCCTCCCCCACCCCCAACCCAGGCTCGGCAGGGCAGTGGCAGCCAAACCGGACTTGGCACCAACCCTTCCAAATTCCTTCCAACCCCCCCCAACTCTCCCTGCACCCTAAACACCAAGCCAGACCTGGCACCAACCCATTTAGATTTTTAAGTGGGAAAGGGTATAGTCATTTAGACACTGTGTGTTATGCTATCAGTTTAATGGCTGTTTTACATTTTCACCTTGTTTTGTATTAGTTGCAGCATCAGTGGATGAACTGAACTGTACATCAGTACCTAAGCAGCCAGAACTGACTTTAAAATGGAATCCTCCTTCTGGCCTTTGTAATGGCTTTCTGATTCAGATCTCAAACAGTGCTTTCAACAAAACGGAACATTACAGCTCAGAAAATCAGGGTGCTGTAATGAAAAATCTGAGTTACTTTTCCAACTACACAGTTAGGATTGTAACCCAGTCATGTGGGGAAAAGAGCTCTCCACGGGAAAAAATGTGTCGTACAAGTATCACTGGTAAGAATCTAGCCTGCTTGTCCAAGTTGATTGGGGGGTGCGGAAGTGTGCTTATGGATAACACATTTCTAGATGACAGAGTGAATAATGGGCATAGATTGGAGCGGGTCATTACATGTAAACCTTTGCAATGAAAGGTAGTGTACGTGCCCGCCTGAAAACTACCTTATATTTTCCAAACATTGTGTCCATTATACTCAGTATCAATGTCTGACAGTGTGGCAGTTCATTCACATCAGGGGTTTTTTCAGCTTGTACTCCTTCTCTAGGGACCTAATGAGGAAGCACAATTTTAAAAATGCAGCAAAAAAGAACATCTTATTAACAATACATGTTTTACGCAGAAGCTATTTTTTTGTCTGTTTAACCATCTAATTCCTTGAAAACTGACTGAGTTAATAACCGTGCCCCAATTATGTCATAGTTGGAAAGGAAGAGGTTTTTTTTGCTCCATGTTGACACAAACAACTAAATGTTTTTGTTCGGAAATACAAATTTAACATAAAAACTATTGTGCTCAATGGTACCCCACTTTCAGGACATTTCAGATGACCCCGCAGCTTAAGTTGCCAGAAATTTGCAAGCAATAAAGAGCTTAGAAGATTTTATTTACTTATCAATTAGGTCTAATTATGTATATTGTTGTAGGGAATGTCTTAGGGGGATACATTTAGGTGATATTAATCCTTTCAAGATTTATTGTACATCTAGGGTAGCATTCAATCCCATTCTGGAAGCTGAATGCCAGTTGACACAAGGAAATCTTACAGTAGTGTCAGAATGTATTCAGCTTGAATCACTAAGGGAAGGGATTTTTATTACTGCGAAGGGACTACTTTCCCTGGTGCAATAAACTTGAAATATGTGGCTTCTCCATGCATATGCTACAGCTTTTGTGTTGGTTTACTTGAGTAGTATATTTACTGTATCTTAAATGTTGTTAACATAAAGGGAAGGTAATACTTGTAGGTAACTGCAAACATAGTGGCTTCTCTTTACAGAATCTTCATAGCATAGCATTCATATTCTTAATAATGGGGTGGGGGGTAGATCTAATTGGTGACTTGTATCTAGAGTTTTCAGAAATGTAGCCTATTCAGCAGGTATTTAACCTAACCTCAGTATGCCTGATGGAATGTACAGAACATCACTAAGTGAGCTCTTCATTGCTCACACAAGCAGTGGAAGATGTTTCTTCATAGTTTTTCAAAAGAGAGTTGAGTACTTTTTAAAGAGTTTTTGATTTCACATTTCTTCCATATTTTGATAAATTTCTTACCATTGCTTTGTTTTGCTGCACAGATCCTCCAGTTCCTTCTGAACCACCTGCTATTGAGGCAACTAGTCATAACTCATTGAAAGTTCGGTTTTGGCCTTTTAATCCCATTAATGGACCATTAAAAGCATATGCGGTAATAATCTCATCAAAAGGTAAAAATATCACATACTAGTCACTTGGTCATTATTTAAAAAATCTGTCTTTCTGCAAGAAGCTGAGGGATCTGTTTTAAAAATTACTTTTTATTAAAACTTTTTAAAAGACAGACAAAAGCAACAACCAAGACCACAGAAAAAGCTACATTAAAAAGGGGAAAGGGAGGGCTCCTGATTTCCCCTGCACCAAATAGAATGATAGTTAACAAATTTTCCACTGGCTCTCCAGTTACAGCTAAAGAGTTAATTCTTAATTGATATTACTAATAAAAAACACATTTTTCCTATTATATCTGTTTTCTTGTTCTACTCATCCAAACCACAAATCATAAGTTTGACCATTTCTGCCAGTTCCAGCTACTTCAAAACCATTCTTCTAAAGTAGCTAGTAACAGCTAAATACATAAGAGTATGTTCTGTTCAATTTTTTTTTATTTGAAATGACATGCTGCTCAAAGACATAGATGGTGAACATTTTACCTCCAACGCTTTCCAATTTTTGTGCTTGCTTTTAATAATGCGCTGCCTATTATTCAGTCTTTAAAATTATTTTGTAATGTACTTTTTTCTATACAGAAATGAAGTGCAGCAATGCATCTTTGACAGACACTTATCAGGATTTTACCAAGGGAAAAACAAATTCTTATGTTGCAAATGTCAAATATGTGCAACATTCCCACGAAGATGATCGTTATAGTATTGAAATAGGAGATGGCTCAACACATCATCACTATTTCAATGGGAAGCTAGATCCTCTTGGCTCATATAGGTATTTTTATGAAGTTTTTCAAAGTATTTTCCTGAGTCCTTCATGTGACCAAACTTCACATAACAAACGAATGATTGGCATTTCTTATTAAACTCTGATGCTAATGCAGCTTAATGACTGTTTTTCTTTGTTACCTTTCATTAGTGCATGTGTGGCTGGTTTCACGTCTATCGTTTTTAAGAATGACTCTATCAGCTCAAGGGAAAGCTATGTCTCATTTTCGGATTTCTCTTCATTTGTTGCCTTACCCCAAAATCCAGGTACAAATATTGCCATGTTGCTGTTGGTGTTTATTTATCATTCCTGCTGGGGAACCCAGGCTTGCTCTCCTCAGAGATGTGAAGGTCTGTGGAGGGTGGGACTTTTTACAGATTTTTAAATCCATTTTTTTCTGATAGAAAAGTTAGAATATTTGGTGGAAGTCAGAAAAAAACTTTCTATAAAATATTTTATCTTTTAGAATTCGTAAAATGTGTCTTGAGGCATTTCTCACTCAAAATGTGCCACATGAAAGTGTGAAGATATTTTAATTATTTCAGTTTGAAAAACTGGGAAATTTGGGGCAGTACTGAAAAAGACTATTACAGGGTTTTCAAGATTTTTTGTTTAAATATAAATAATGTTTGTAGCTTTTAATATGGTATAATTTGTTTTTAATAATAATATTATTAAAGGTTTCACCATCTTTTGGGTCCTAGCAGAGATGGTGAATTTTTAATAACATATTAATAACATATTAACATATTAAATTATTCAGTGTATCAGCTGTGGCAAGCTCCCAATGATTTAGCAACATGTGTCTCCTCTGTATGGGCCACACAATATGTGTGTCCTCCGTAAGGTATTTGTAGCAAACAGGTCTACTTCAAACATATGAACCACACCAGAGTCGAAGTTGAGCTAGTTCCTTTTTCCTTTTATGTACTTAGAGACTTCTTTTGTCCTTCTGAGAGCTCAACTGGTAGTATTAATATTTTCAGTCCTTTGGATAATGAGACTTTTAAAATTGCAATTACTGCACTATAGGTTTTTTCCATATTTAAACATGGTCAACCAAATACAGTCTAAATGCTGAATGTGAAAAACAAAGCTAGGTGATTCTTAACATTATATTGTATTGTAGTATTGAATGTTTTTAGAACTCACTAGCAGAACCGGCCATGCTTTGCTGTGGCTTACTGTGTGGAACCACGCACGGAAGGGAGGAGGAAGGGGAGAGGGGTTCCAGCTTGTTCCCACGGCATGGCTTGGAACGTTCCTCCTTTCTGTCCCTGTGTGTTGTGGGTGCTTGTGCTTCCAACAGCAGGCGGGTTCATGTGGCATGAGCGCACATGCCACGGCGATCGCGGGCAAGCCAGGCCCCCTCCCCAGTACGGCGGCCCCTCATTGGTCTGCTGCAGGTTTGAGGAAACGTGCATTTTACCGGGCACCAATGTGACCTGCGAGCCCGGTGAAGGTCGTAAAACCTGCCCACAATGGGAAGCCACGTCGTGTCAAAATTTGGGAGCAATCGGTCCAGCTGTTTCGGCGTTAGATCATGAAGAACAAACACACGGTTATATTGATGAGAGAGAGAGATTACTGTGGTCGTTGATGTTACTTGTGACCGTTGTCCATATTTCTTTTTTAAGAAGTTATCACAGGAGCCGTTGTTGGGTGTATTCTGGGTGCTGTTCTTGTTGCTGCAATAGTGGGTTTCATCTTTTGGAAAAAGAGAAGGTATTACACAGTATACAGTTTCATGATGATTATATTTTAATGTTTCTAATGAAAATCACTACAGCTTCTGTTTCACATATTTGAAGAGCTTGTATTGAAAATGTGAACCAATTCCATAGCTGTTAAGTTACAGATTTTCGAATATAAAAACTCTATAAATTGATATTCTGTGAAAAGGATAGGGATTACTGATATGGCATTTATCACCATTTGTATGGAGGTACAATTTCCAGAGGTCCTGGGAGAAGCCATGGCAATTGAAACAGATTTCAATCCATTTTGAATTTTAAAACTAACCATTATTAGGGTTTTAACAACCCTGATCAGGGTTATTTTTCCCTGTTCTGTTTCATTACAATAAGTTCAGCTCCACCCAGGCTTTCTTTGAGGAGGCAAATTGTTTAGATCCTTTGTAATTGGGTTATAGGCCTGGTTAGGAGATTGAAACACCCTTGGTTGCCCTTGTGGATAACCTGTGCCAGTGGACCATCTTTCTGGATTGGGATTGAGAGCCACTTGCTGCACTGTGTAACATCTTTGTCCTATCTGGTCCTCTTAACAAATGGGTTTGATGCTACCACCGTACAAGGTTTGTGACCAATATGCCTGAAGGACCACCTACTTCCTTACAAACCCGCCCAACCATTACAGTCCTTTGTAGAGGGCATGCTTTGGGTGCCTCACCTTCAGAAATTAGATGGGTAGCACTAGCAACCCAGGAGAGGGCCTTCTCAGTCATGTCACCAAAACTCTGGAGCTCTCTCCCCAGGGAGACTTTTCTGGTGCCATTTTCTGCAAGTGGGTGAAGACTTTTGACTTTTGTTTGGCCATTTCCTCAATGATCCCCTTCCTAACCAAAGTTTTTATTGTTCTTATTATGTCTTTGTATGAATACTGGTGTTTCTTAGCCTTCTTAATAAATTACTTAGCCCCTGTGAATGCATTAATGCTGCTATTTGGAAATCATTTTAAATTTATAGCATAATATGGATATATTAGCAAAATTTAGCAGGTTAGTGACATGAGGAGCTGTGTGGAGCTGTGTGTTGGTACTAACCTTTCTTAAACTTTACAATTTTACAGGAAAGATAGAAAAAACAATGAGGTGCCTTTTTCTCCAATTGCGTAAGTTGGCTGTTCTCTGACATTTTCTAGTACAGAGGAATAAATCCATACTTGACTATCTATACTCATTAATACTCTAGGCCCATTATGCATGGAATGCTTTCCTCAGGGCTCTTAGCTGCACAGTGGGGCTCCAAAGTGGTCTCCTCATGTTTCTTTGTTTAGATGTGAGGAAACATTCACTGTCTGTTCCGTAGCTTGCTTGTTGAAGTTCCATTGGGCCTCTGCTTTTCCTGGTTCTCTTAACTCTGCCCATCGACTCCCTCTTAAGGGCACAGATCTCATCACACCCGGTAGTTGCATGATAAAGGGCTTTGGTAAAGCCCTTTAAATTGCAGTTATTTGGTAAATTGCAGTTATATTGATATACCTGTGATTGCAGTTCTATTGATATTGTAGCCCCTTTCCAAAAATAATGCCCTCCCAAAGAAAGAGGCAAATCAGTTCCCTGGACCACATGCTGCTGAAGAAGGGGACCATGTCCTAGAAATGATATCTTTCCCCTCCCACCTTCCATACACATTTCCTGCTGCCTCTGCCAGAAAAGGAGAGACTTGTTATGAAATGATTAGCCAGAATTCGTAATTCATCCTACAGACATATCCCCCCACCCCCAAAGCCTGTTGTTAATTGCAAGGGCTCTGAAAATAAAAGTATGAGAGAAATGGCTGATTTGCCATTTGGTTTTCAAATGCAATAAAAGGCAGCGATTTTGCAGTGATTCTCTGTCTTTATCGATATATAAATATAATAACAAAAATTGAAGTAATATCAAATCTGAAAAGGGGGAGGCGGAGAGGTGTGCACAGAGGGAAGATGTCAGGGACAAAGCTATGCTCACTGGTACCCCCCCCCCCCCCCGAGAAGAAAATTAAAGTCTCACTTCAATTAGTGTCATGGTGCAGGGAGAATTGAAATTGAAAGCAGGGCTCAGGTAAATACATCTATTAAAAAGTCTTGCTGCAGTGGACATTCACCCCTGCCGCATAGCAGACACCTTGTGCATAGACCCTAGTCTGATTACTGCTGAAAAATCCACCATTCTTCATGTTCTAGAGATGAGCCAACGTAAAAGCAAAGGCTTGTAGAATGTTTTGAGTTGCATAGTAACAGTTCTCTCTTTCAGGTGAAGCAATTACTTTTGGGGAGGGGAAGGGGAGGAGGCAAGTAACAGTGCAATCTTAAACAATGCTATATTCCAAGCCCATTAACTTCAATGGAATTTAAACAGTGTAATGGTAAGACAGCAATCTAATGCAAGTCTACTCAGAATTCCACTTAGGTCTATTCAGTAGGGTTTACCTCCAGGAAAGTGTTTTCAGGGTTGAACTGCAACCATTTATAAATGGTAACAGTTTGCTGTAAATTATGCAGATGGTCTAGTCTATTATTTTTCTCCTAAGCTTTATCAATTGCATTCTTGTGGCAACAGGAATTTCCAAGATGTAGAATTAGTATTTTATGCTCTGTCATACTGCCACCTTTGGATCCAAAGTGCTATGTCTGAAATTTATTAAGACTCTGTTAATAAAAACTATAAGTAATGTATATCATTTTCCATTTTTTCCTTTTTCCTCTCCAGACCTAAAAAGTAAGTAAATAATTTTCTAACTCTGAACAAGTTAATGTCTTGTATTTACTTATTATTTTCTGAACAATTCTTTAGTGTTTTATATTTAAGCATGGTTGAATGTTTATTTAGATGTGGACTTGATATATAAAATTTTTGCATTCCAGTTGTTCTTTTTTTTACCTTGATAATTCTAGCTTAGCTCTGTAGCATGGTTTAATCGTTGTGTATGAAAGTTCATGTTTATTTTTTCCCCTTGCAGATCAAAATTAATTAAAGTTGAAAACTTTGAATCTTATTTTAAGAAACAAAAAGCTGATTCAAACTGTGGGTTTGCAGAGGAGTATGAGGTACGCATTTAATGACCGTCTGTTTTTTGTTTTTTTATCTGTGTTGCATTTTTAAACATTCCTCCACAAAAAAGCTATTTCCATAAATGCCATGCCCAGCACAGATGAATTGCCAAGATCATCCCATCTCTTCTATATCAACAAACAAGTGTGCAGTGTTTTGCATTAATATATGAATAGCAGCTGTCTCTTGTTTCTCTGTTTCTTTTATTGGGTAGGGAAATTTTATGATCAGGCAGAGACAACCTCACACTTAGTCCCCAGTAACAGAACACAAGAGAAACTGTCATCTGAGATGCTATATCCACATGGATGGATGGATGGATGGATGGATGGATGGATGGATGGATGGATGGATGGATGGATGGATGGATGGATGGATGGATGGATGGATGGATGGATGGATGGATGGATGGATGGATGGATGGATGGATGGATGGATGGATGGATGGATGGATGGATGGATGGATGGATGGATGGATTTGATTCATGAGTCACCCTCCCCCAAAGGGCTTAGGGCGATGTACAACAGAAAATGATATACAAAACTTAAAACCCTCGTTATTAATTAAAATAGATACAGATCCAATGAAATCTGGAAATTTTAAGTGTAAGGTACTTTTCGGAGCCAGACTGAAAAGAGGAGTTTCAATACAAAAATAAATACAAATCAGGTATGAACATGTCAGATCCCCAATGATTGAAACAACACAGTGTAGAGAACAGAGATTTTATTCATCCTGAGGACAACTTGGAAAAACCAGAACTGGCTTTTTCCCACTCACACAGCAGTAATATCTATGAGGGTCACACCCCCTTCAGGTGAACAGTGCAAGAAAATATGCAGACAATATGATAAGAGCAGTAGCCCATTGGAGCTGGCCTTGATCAGCACCTAGTGGTAGAAACGGTTTGTATTACACAGCATACCCGTAGTATCTCATTTCATCCCCCCAAAGCCCAGAAAACGAAAGCAGCCCCAGCTCCCACTAGGCATCCTGACAGAACATGCCATGAAAATGCAGAAGGATAACCCATCTTAAAACTGCATATTTCTGAATTGATACCCCAAGTCCAGTAGTATGTCATGTTCTTAAGATCAAGTTTCCAGGTACTGTTTGAGAGTATAGTGTTAAACCAGTTCTTTTTTTTTATTGCAGGACCTCAGGCCAGTTGGTGTTAATCAGCCCAAATTTGCTGCTGAACTACCAGATAACAAAGGAAAAAATAGATACAACAATGTCTTGCCGTGTAAGATCCTCAACCTTGTTTTATGTTCAGCTTACAGCTACCAAAAATTAATTTAGACCCTCTGATTTTAAATTGAGCACATTTTAGCAAACTGTAATTCTGCCTTTTGATTACTTTTGAAAAACTTTATTTTTTCCAGGAATCAGAGTGGAAAATTACAGACCTGTTATAATATACATTGCATGCTTGGGTTTTTAATTTCACTGTTGCAGAACATTTCTTCTTTCTATCGCATCTGGTTTTCATTAGGAATGTGCATTCATTACCTAATTAAAATGAAGCAAAAAGCTATTTTGAATAGCAGTAGTACAATGCATCTGTCTGCTAAAAATAATGAAAGTAACCTTCAGAAATGCAGTTGTATTCTGGCTGTCATCTGTTTTTTCATAATTGCACAATATGGGGAGTAGCAGGGAGAGAATGAAAAGGGCTGTCTTCCACTCTGAAGAGTTGTCAGATATTCTGACCAAATAAGTTCATCTTGATCGGGGGGTTTTCTGCCCAGCATGTCCAGTTTTTACTAATCATTACACTGTCTTACAGCCCCATCCAAAGGGAGGACTGAAAGGGCCCATGGAGACTGTGCACAACTGTGCCGGTGCATTGGCCCTCTCCTGGGCACATACTCTGGCGGAGGGGGCAGAAGCACTGGCGGCTGCACCTCCCACAGCCCCGCCGCCATCAAGCCCAGAGGTTTGGGCCACAGTGGGGTTGCGCTGGCTTTCTGCTTGGACGCCAGTGTGAAGGGTGTGGGGGGCATTCCTGGGGGTGGAACCAACATTAGTCAGCTTCCTTCCAGGATTGATAGCCAGTTGCGCTGTGCCCCAGCCTTTGGACATATGCTGCCCTTTTGGCAGCACATGTCCTTTCTCCTCTATGGGGCTTTTCAGCAGTGGGTTTCAGGGCTGTTCCCTGCTTTCTGCGCTGCTGGGAAGCTCTTTTGGGGGCAGTGGGGTGGCGCTGCACCTCAGCTTGCTGCCATGGGGTTTGGATGGGGCTATTAGTGTCCTTGAGAGCATTTTCTTCATCTAATAAAAGCTATGTGTTCTCTGCTCCATTCAGTACTGTGATGCTGTATATGTTTTGCACAGGGATAAACATTTCGCTTATATTCTCTGGGTTGCAAGAAGTGTGCAGACTGGATGAAAGAGAGGCATAGGGTACATTTTCTCTCTTGTACACCCATGCACCTGATAAGCAGTTTTGCCTGCAGAGGTCAGAAGCAATTTTTTGCTTGAACTGTCTTGGAAGAGGCGTAAGCAAGAGAATAGAGGAAAATGCTTTCTTTTTCTGAATGAAAAGCAGTAACACAAACATGGACGCATACCTAAACCTGTGTCCCCTACTCCTGCCTGTACATTTAGATGCTGTGTCAACAGTGAATTGAATCAAACTCAATGTATAGTGAATAAGTAAAGGTCTTATAAATATTGCCATCCTAACATGGCTCATGTAATTTTATCATTTAGTGTGTTTTTTCCATCTATGTTTTTTAAAAATATATTTTGTATGCAAAACAGCCCAAACTCAAGAAAATGAATTAAGTCAATTTGAAATTAATGGGATTTAAATTGATTTCATTTTAACTCAAGTGTTTCTAACTTTCTCCGAATAATTGGTAGTATTTTAAAAAGGAAATATGTAGATTTGTTTTAATGCTTAGCTGAAATAATTAAGATTAATTAAATCCTCCCTGAATTACCTCATTTGTTGTGGTTTTCTTCCAGTAGCTATTCATTATTTTTATATTCGTATGTTATGAGAAAAGTATCTTGAGGTGCTAATTTTTTGTTTGTTTGCAGATGATATTTCTCGTGTTAAACTTTCAGTCCAAAGCCATCCATTCAGTGATTACGTTAATGCAAACTATATCCCTGTAAGTCTTCCTATCATGTTACAAAATTCATAGGTTTAATGAGCGATATGTACAGAATAAGAAAAATGCTGTATTTCTGTTTCAGGGATACAATTCCAAGAAAGAGTTCATTGCTGCTCAGGGTCCTTTACCAAACACTG
Organism: Sphaerodactylus townsendi; assembly: GCF_021028975.2. NCBI lineage: Eukaryota > Metazoa > Chordata > Lepidosauria > Squamata > Sphaerodactylidae > Sphaerodactylus > Sphaerodactylus townsendi. Next base: position 83,220,240 of record NC_059426.1, on the reverse strand, counting down.
TTCAAGACTTCTGGCGCATGATCTGGGAGAAAAGTATTCATACTATTGTTATGCTGACTAAATGCATTGAACAAGGCAGAGTAAGTAGGGATTTTCTTCCTTGATTTTTCATATGCTGCAACGTGTTAAGAATTTGTGGTATAGACAAGTACCGTATATACTCGTGTATAAGTCGACTTTTTCAGCACATTTTTAATGCTGAAAAAGCTTCCCTCGACTTATACTCGGGTCTTATACTCAAGGATATACTGTATTTATATACAACTAACTATAGCCATAGCTCTGTGTAACCCAGGGTCCATTAGGGGGAGCTAAAGAGCTCAGATTTTCCATATAAGGAAGAAAAGGCTCCATTTCCTCAGAACTGTTATAGAGGCCTATACCTGGAGCAGTCTACTTCACAGAGTTCAGTTAAGAGGCCTGGAGCCAGTCAACTTCACAGAGTTCAGTTGTTATGAACTGTACTTGCAGATTTCAGGTATGAGAATGTTTGTATTAATTGTTGAGAAGGGGATATTGTGTTTATATTGATTGACTATTAGTTTGTATTTGTTATATTGGATGCTATATAAATATTATTTTCCTCAGAATTGTTTAGAGGCATATTTCAGGGCTACCCTTGAGGGCTTGACAATAAGGAGAGAGGGCTTAGCAAAGAACAGCAAAGCTGCATGTCCATCAACAGTGACACAGGACACAGCTAGAGAGAACTGTAAAGGACTGAGACCCTGCTAGTCTGTTTAGCATAGCAGGCCAGAATTATTATATGTTGATTATTGTTTCTGTATTGGTTTGCCATATTTCATTGTCATACTGCACACTATTGTTTGTGAAACAGAAAACAGATTTAAAGTTTCTTTTGTTGTTAGTCTGGTAAATGTTAAGGGTCACAAGGTGGGATCACACTGGCAAAGACTTGAATTCCTTTTCCATTTCTGATAATATCCCTCTTAAAATCTAAGTTGGGTTACATTTGGACATATGATGAGGAGGAGGAATCCAGTTTTGAAGGATTTTAACTTTTGTGTTTTAGCTTGGTTGCTGATTGAGCTAAGTTTTTTGTACTTTTAAATTTATTGTTGATACCATATTGTTCTTGTTGACCCTCTTTTCCACTTATAGGGCTAGTTTACTGTTTTTCTTTGAAATAAATATTCAAAAACATTTAACCTACTGATGCCTCAATTAATGTAATTTTATTGGTATCTGTATTTTTGAAATTTAGCAGTAGCTGCTGCATTTACCACTCTAGACTTACACACAAGTCAATACGTTTTCCTAGTTTTTTGTGGTAAAATTAGGTGCCTTGACTTATATTCGGGTCGACTTATACACGAGTATATATGGTAAACCAAAGTACCGTAGGATTATAGTACGTATTTGTTAAATAGTATTTTTATCCCTTTTTTGAGACAACTCCCCCTCACAACAGATAATTCAATACATGCTCTGAGTGCTCAGTGTATAGTGGTGTTCACAAACTGCTTGTGAATCTGCCACTGCTTGACAATTTACTTAATGTTGGTTTAGCACAGGCCTACTAAGAAGAGACATCTAGCTAGCGACCTATACACAATTCTATTGTAAAGGGTAGGTGACTATTGTAAGGGGTGGGAAATAAATCAATATAATAACAACAAAAACAATAAAAAAATAATACTCAGTTTTTTAGTATGGCACAGCCAGGTCAGTTCCTACATATGGAAACTATTAATTTTTTACCTCATCACACATTACAGAGTTCACAGGTTGGGTCTGAGTTCTGCCCTATGTCAGCTGTAACTCAGTCACATACAAGTTGTGTGTTCTTCTCAGTTTCTGTATGTGCAGTGCTCAATTGAATTCAGAACCATGGTTCACATGGAGAAGAGGCTTCAATTCCCCCCACTGTACCATTTTCTCAGCCTAAAACAGTCCCAGGAGATGATATTTGGGAAAACCCACATGTTCCTTGGGACACATATGGGTTTCCCCAACAAGCCCAATAGCACTTTCCTGGGAAAACAGCACCCTAAAACTACTAAAAAGCATCCATCTCGTGTATCCTTCATTCTGAAGGTGCTTTGAAGTAGACAAGTCGGTGGTGTATTGGCTATGAACTGGCTTCCCCACATATCCTGAATTTGATTGTGACTGGATGTGAAAGTCTTTGAGTCAAGAAAAAATGGTCCTGCTGCATTCTAGGACAACTGTAGTATAGTGATTCAAATATTTAAGCAGAAGACCCATTTTTCTGTGTGTTCTTACATTTGCTTACACCTGTCACCAGCAGTACTTATTGAGAATATTGCACTTAATATCTTCTTCAGTGAGCCATACCATACATCAAAATCTTCCTCCATTCCATCTCTCATATGTTCTATTGTATGGCATAATGCACCATATTACTTTTTTTTTTAGACAAAGTGTGAGGAATATTGGCCAAATAAACAGTCCAAGAACTATGGGGACATAACTGTAGCCATGACCTCAGAAATTATCCTTCCAGAGTGGACAATAAGAGATTTTTCCATGGGAAAAGTGAGTAATTAGTAGCGTTCTCATATGTATATGTGTGAGTATGTGTGCATGAAAAATAATAACATCACAGATCATATTTTATTGCATCAGTTCTAGAAAACATATTGAATGGACATCTTGGGTTGAACACTTGGAAGTTAGAAAATTGAGATTGCCCTACAAAATGTACTTGGACTTATTGTGTTTCTCATAGACTTTAATCTCACTTTTCCTTAACAGCAGATGTTTTGCCTGAACAACCTGTCACTGTCTTTCCTCCTTCTGCAACTGCCTTTTCCTTATTCTGCCTCCTTCCATTGCTGCTACTCATTTAGCTGTTGTTGGTGAGCTTCTCTCTATCATCCTTCTCTATTCCCTTCTGTTTTGCCAAAATATTCTCCTGGCTCATGGTTCTGGCACCTGACTCTGCAGGAACCAACTATGAAAAAAGAACAATGCCAGTAAAACACTTTCCTGTTGCCTGAAAATAACATGTATAGGAATTGGGAGGGAACAGTTTTATAGTGAACGCCTCATACGATCAATCTTCTGGACCCTTACATCTTCTCTCCATCTTCTTCTATAAGAGTGATTCATCTGTAAGTCACCCTGTGCGACAGTTTCACTTCACTGCCTGGCCAGATCATGGTGTTCCAGAAACAACTGACCTCCTCATCAGCTTCAGGCACTTAGTGCAGGACTATATGAAGCAGAATGCCCCCACTCCTACTTTGGTACACTGCAGGTACAGGAATTTCATTTTTAAAATTGACAAAAGTGTTACACTTGAACAATGTGATCCGTCTACAACTCAGGAGGAAGGGGAAATCCTGCAAGATAGCCTTGAGCAGATTAGGGAGTGATGATTGTTTGGTGGTGAAAGATCTGCCTTGCATGCAAAAGGTTCCAGGTTCAGATCAATTGCCAGCTAGCATAGACAATATAGACCTTGATAGACCAGTGGTCTGATTGGGTATAAAGCAGTCTCACCAAAGATCTAGGATCACAGCCACATGCAAAGTCATGTCCTTGTTTTATCAAAATTTGGGCAATCTCCAATCCCCACTTCACACACACTTTCTCTTTTCTTTGATTCTCCCAAACTATAGAATATAAGAAGTGGCTTTATATCTAATACAATAGTAACAACTTTCTCTTCTATCTGGGTCTCTGCAGAAATTCTTCTGAGTCCTGCTATCAGCACTTTTTTAATTGAAGACATGAAGGACTCACCCTCAGACCTCCACATACCTACAAGCCACATCCTCTACCACTGAGCCACACTCTCTTCTAATATTAGCCTAAGTTGAATGTCTTTCTTTTTCTGCCTTTAAAACCTCAGACTTCATCCGAATTCCATTCCTACCCTTGCTCTTGAGATATTTATTTTCAACCCCAATCAATTTAGGATCAGTTCACCCAGAGTTCCTATGGCTAGTGTAAAGATCATTTCCCCCCCTAACATACTTATCACTTTTTATTGAGGAAAAGTTTATCCAAGCATCAGAATTAGGCATATCTTTTTCCTTAAACAACTAATGTATATGTGATCCCTAAACTGGGTTATCAGTAAAAATGTAGTTCTGAATTAAAAGAAAAAGGACCGAAGGCAAGCATGTCACCCTTTAGTGTGCCTTTCAATTGTTTCTTTTACAGTGCTGGTGTTGGGAGGACTGGAACTTTCATTGCAATTGACCGTTTGATCCATCAGATGGAGATGGAGAACACAGTTGATGTGTATGGCCTTGTATATGATCTCCGAATGCATCGGCCTTTAATGGTGCAGACAGAGGTATAGACTGACTGCTATCCTATTCATGCAAATTAGTCACCCACCCAAGGGGCAGTGAATGCATATTTTCCCCAAGAGTGCAGTATTGTTTCAATTGTTATCTTTCAAAAGACATAAACCTTGCTTTGAAATCAGTAGCATTAGATAAAAATATAGTGCAGTGTGGTTCCCTGAACTAATACAATTGTTCCGCTTTTCTGAAAAGTAAATTCTTACTTGAGAGCCTGCGTGATGTGGTGGTTAAGAGTGGCGGACTCTAATCTGGAGAACTGGGTTTGATTCCCCACTTCTCCACATGAAACCTACTGAGTGACCTTGGGCCAGTCACAGTTCTCTCAGAACACTCTCAGCCCATGCAGAGGCAGACAATGGCAAACCACCTCTGAACATCCCTTGCCTTGAAAATCCTGGGGGCTCACCATGCTAGTTTTGACTTGACAGCGCTAGTCCCCACCACAAATTCTTGCTTCAACACTACTTCTGATATTTTTTTAACCTACAAGTTCTGAAAAAGATCAGCAGGCACTGAGACTAACTAATCTATTAATTTATTTTTTTTTAATGGGCTTGTGAAATGGTTGAATAAAATCCAAAGGGACATGAAAGAGATAACAAATCAAAAGGTCTCCTCAAAAAAGCTTCTGACTTTATTTTATTGTAGAATGAACTCGAAATTCTTTTTATTTTGTCTTCAGAATTTTGATCACTTGTATCCTGGATTCAAGTTTGTTTCCTGTGTGTTCATAGGCTAAAAAAAATGTAGCACAATCTAGCCTTTCTCACATATGCATGATTGCATGCAAGCATCAAGAAGCCCCAACACACCCCAGGCATAGTGGTATTTTCCATCTCCCTTTTCTGACATGGGGGCAGCAGGATCATACCTTATGAATTCCTAATTGGCAGCCAAATTATTCTATACCAGCAAAATACAACAGGAGTCCACTGATATCTTAAAGACTAACTGAATCTATTCCAATACAAGTCTGGAAATGCTGACAATTCCAGAATGACTGTATGTGCTTTGTACATGGCTGGCCAAAGACTAGCAGGGAACATGGGGACTGAAAAAAAATTCCATTGCACCCTTTGGGCAGTCCTTCCTGCACACAAGGAAAGAGATGGGTGCTCTTAAATTGAGAGCTAATTTAATGCAGTGAAATTAGTTAAGAAATACAGTGCTGTAAAATATATGCATGTTGCCATTGTTGTTCACATTTGTTATCATCTTTCTTCAAAATGGGGCATCTTCTAAAGTCTGTGCTATATCTTTCCTTCCTTCCTTAGGAACAATATGTCTTCCTAAACCAATGTGTTATGGATATTATTAACACCAAGAAAGAGAAGAAAGCAGACTTGATCTATCAAAATACAAACGCCATGGCAATCTATGAGAACTTTAGGCCATCACCACGTCTTGGAAAGGCAAATGGTTACCACGTGTAACTGTTAAGGAATAACATGCTACCCACTTCTGACATGTATAGGAAAGCAAATATGCACTGAGGTTTTTTCCCTATCTTTATGTAAAGAGACTTTTAAAATAACTGATCTGAACATACACATATAAAAATGCCAATGAGAACTGTGGTTTAATGCATTAATCAGAGGAAATCTGCTTCGATGTATTATTTTTGGAAGAAATTAACTCATATTGACTGAACAGGGATGTCTGTTTTTAAATGTAAACATAATTACTATAAGGACTTTTAAAATTAAGTCAGACTTGGAAGAAATTGAATCTATTTTACAAGTTTGGGTGATGTTAATTTGTAGATTTGGTTGCTTTGCCAAATGAATAGTCAAAGAACAGTGACTGTTCATGTTTTTTTCTAAAAGGGAGCACAAATATATTTTGTTAATTGGATGTTTTAATATGTTATTGTGCCTTTTTTCTATCTATTTTGCTATAGACAAAAATGATCAGAGTCCTATATTTTTGTATTGAAATTCTCAGTGGGAATATAACATTTCAGTAAGATTAATAATTTCTGTGGAATAGCTTTGCTGATTCTTCCCTCCTGGAAGTGGTAGTGTGTAAAGCAACAGCTTTGCAATTCAGTCTGTTCACTTGATCATGTGGAAATATCTGTGTGATATCTGTTTCACACAACAAGATATCACAGTTTTCTCATAGAGGCTAATCTAAAACTAATGTCATTTTGTGTTCATTTGTAGGATTTAAAAATGCCTCCCATTTTCATCAATTATTGGCACTTGTTTCAAACATTTGCATTATTGTAATGCTGTTAGTGACTTCAGATGCCACAATGCTTCCTCTGATGGGATGATTTCACAGGTTTTTGTAAACATAATGGTGTAAATTTTTACAGCCAATCACATCAAGGAGTTTACAAGTACGAATGAGGTTGGGGTCAGTAAGGGTAAGGTGAAGGGAATTGATGCTGAGAAATATTAGCAGCCAATATAACAAACATCAAAACAATGCGTTTGGTAACATGGGTATATTTTTCAGTGATAAGCTTGGCCGTATTAGAATATATTCCTTTCAAAGCAAGTATCATAATTAGAGAATATTTAACTGAAAATTGAAAAAGTTAGAAGCAGGACTGTTAAACATTCACTGGTTTCTTAGAAAAATAATATGGGGGCAGCTCTCACTAGAGATGCTCATCTGTGATCTTGAATAAGTGCCACATTATCTTTCCTCAGGTTTCAGAGTGGTTTCAGAAGGGCACATCAAGTTCAAATTGGCTTTAGTCAGCCACTTTCCTGTATGGTTAAAGCCATGTGTTAAGTTTCCAAAGTGCTTAATGTGTGGTTAGCAGTTTAAGTGGTAAGCTTATAATTTGGTTATTACCATAGTAGATCTTGGATATTTGTCCTTAGTGGTATCAAATAGGGAAGAGAAGGGTCATTCAATCTGGACTTTAACTTTTTTTTTCTCATGGTGTATTTGTGTGTGTATGGCTTGGTTGCGTTGTGAGTTGTTGGCGGGAGGAGAGGCTCCCATGTCTGGTGTAATGTCTACTGTTTTATTGTACATAATAAGGATTTATTTAAAGGTGCAATATTTGGTTTACTGATTGCCTCTATTCCCATAGAGTTTTACTCAGGTTCAAGCTGTCCTCTTACTTGTTGTGTTTTTTTTTAAAAAAATGTATAATTTTATGTAGTTTTCATTTTTCTTTGCTTTCAAAATCAGTTTACTTCTGCTGATTCTGATAACTGCGGAATGTGATTTTATCCAGTTAAAACTGAGGTATAGATTGTTAGTGTCTTATATATCAAAGATATATAATTTTTGTTTGCCTTTTGCTGCTGTAGTTGAAGTAGCTACAAGTAATGAAAACTGAAGGATTCTCTATCAAATTTATTTTGTTGGTACACTGATTGAAATTATGAAGGCATTCCTAATGAGGGACATGTTTGACAAATGGGGCAAGAGTTCATTATTGTTTTAGTCAATGCGCTGGCAGCATTACAAACTGGTGTGATCTTTGCATGTATTATAGAGTTAGCTATAAAGTATTTTATTATTGCAGGCCCCAGCCCTCAGCCCAGCTTTCTTTGCCATAAAGCATCTTTGAATTGTGCAGATGCAGGCAGGATGCTTGAGTAATGATTGCTGAATGTATCCTTGGTTCTGTGGTATTTCAAAGTCTGTCTGGCAAAAGCTGCTGCATTTTTTGGGAAATAAGATGACTCTAAATTTGGAAAACAGTTGCCCTACTTACACTGGTCCTATTGAAATCAGTGATCATGACTTTTCTTTTTCTATGGCTCTTATATAGGATGGTACTGAATTTTGTATGTTTCAGATACAATCACATTTTGGTAAAAAAAAACTATTTAAATGTTTGAATTTGCTCCATGTGTTCCATTTTTTTAATTCAAAGGGTCTATATGCAAGAGCCAGCCAAACTTAACCGGTAAATTGTTTTCTATGTTACAAGTGAAGGACTTGTCCTGTATACTTTTGGAGGTACAATTTGGTAAGGACTGGCAAATGGTTATCTCTAGATAAGGGAAGAGGCTTAGTATGGGAATCATTTTGTTCAGAAATATGTCTGTCCTTCTACAACAACTAGATAAATCTTGTGGCACCATACAGCCCAACATGTTTATCATAGAATAAATTGTTGCAGACCATGGTCCAAAGAGATACATAATTGACTATGTTTCTATCAGCTTGGATCAAATGTTGACCATTTATCTAATATAAGGGGCAATGATCAGCAGTAACCAAACCCTAAATATTCAATGGCAGTTGTGAAGACTTTTTTGCTCATTTTGAGGAACTGACACCTATGTTAACAGATGAAGTCTGTTATGGAGGATGGGTCTCTGTTAGCATATTGGCTGTTTATAAAATACCTGTTCGTTGTAGTGTCAAGAACCGAAAAGTGCATCTGAAAACTGGCTGGGGTTGGTGTTTTCCACTGAAATATAAATGGCATTTTCTTTAGGCAGAGCAAATATTCTTAAGAATCATCTGCCTCAAGTGATTATTGATGTAAATCTTGGTAAAATCTTTCCTGGAAAAGCTGTAGGATTCATTGTTAGAGGTATTTAATTTCATTTGATCATAAGTAGGTATTTAATTTCATTTTATTTTGAGGCAAATAGAGAGAAGATAGGGGGTACTTTATATTCCCTAAGTAAAAGCCTCCCTTCTTCTGTGCCAATTAGCTCCTTGCCATCCACTCTGCATATCATTATGATGCTAAAGGATGCATCCTGGTTGTAGGCGGTATCCCTGATAGGAGCTGTAAGGTGGAAGGGAACTGTGCACCGAGGCATGCATCTGTTTTTGAGCTAGGATCAGAATTATTACTAACCACCAATGTGAATTGCAAATCACTGCTGGGGGGGGGGGCATGTTAAACATCTGTCCCTCCATACCTGTGTCTGAGTGCAATGTAGCTAACGGTCTGGGGTATTACACTGTGCTATCCAAAGCACTTGTGTTGTCCACTGTCCGGCTTTTCCACTAGGGAGGGCAAAGCAGCTCTCATCAGATGGTGGATTTTGTGGTACTAATCAAGGGCAGCAGATTGTACATTATTTAATTTGTTATATGTTTACTACTATTTGTTGTTTCTGCCTCAAGCACTCTGTTTACTGGTGTAGAAGATTGCCCGGCTGATTATTTAGCAAAAGTGGCTGAAAGAATAATTTTCTCACTAGTATGCTAACTGTATAATTTCCTTTTGATCTAGGCTTAGGAGGGATGAGAATACACCTGAATATTTTCTGATGTTTCTGAGACTGTTCAAGTCACTCTTTTCTTGACTTTGATTGGATGTAATGTCTAAGTGTCAGGGTGCCAAGAAAAAGGGATTTTCATTCAGCAAAGGTTTTGCTTCCTGTGTTCACTGCTGTTTAAAACCAATTTATCTCTTATGCACTGGAAACTATTGGTAATTCCAACATCCAGCAGGACCTCCTCAGCTGTGGTCATGGTTCTGTACTGGTCATGCATTTCCCTTCCTCAGATGCCTGCCAGTATTTCTCACAGTTTTTGCCTGATATGGGAGGCCTACGTTTAAAAGGGAGTATGCATCACTGCTTGTAGTTATGATGGTTATTTGTTGACCAATATGTACATTTTCCAGTGTTTCATCCACTGTATCAATATTTACAGCATACTGTCTTAATTTTAATGGTTTAATTGTTTTTCAGTGACAAAGAAGAGACTAAATAAAAACATTGACATAATTTTCCATGTGCATTCTTTCTTTGCAATTCACTACTCCTCTTGTTCACTGCACATTAGAGCAGTTTTGCCTGTGTAATTCCAATTTCTTAAAGAATCTTCAACATTCATATATTTTATGTTGCATTGGTAGGGGAGAGTGCACTAGCAAACAAGCAGGTACACACATTATTACTCTCTGGGAGGGGGGGGGGGTTGTGCAAATTAGAAAAAGCCACTTCAGCCTTGACAGAGGATGCCATGATATAGTCCTAAGTCATGGTGATTTCTTAAATTCTTAGTTTGAATTCCAACTCAGCCGTGAACTCATTGTCTTGGGACCTCCACAAGAACTTTTGCCTTTCCAGGAGGGTATCTACATTGTGACTCAATTTCCATCTTTTTACTGTAGCCCCTGCCCCCACCCCCAAGCATTTCTTATACCACACCTGAAGTTTCCCCATGCCTTAGTAATAGCTTTAGGGAATGGAAGTCCAGACAGTTGACACAAGAGGGGAAGAGTTGGACACCCACATTTCTCAAGTGGAACTTCACTTGCGGTTATTTGGAAGAGAGCCACTAGTTGTCCTTAGACAGGCCACTTTCTGCCAACCCTAGGATGATGTTCACCTTTGATAAAAGGCAGCTAACTCAGAACAGAATTGCAGCTGGCTTTTATATTTTCAAGGAGAGAGCTGCCATTGCCTGTAGTATTTATAAATTGCCTTATGGAGAAAGAAACCCCTCCCCTCTCCTTAGGATTTGACCGGTTATATGGCTCAGGAAGCATTTTGAGCTTCTGAAGTGTATTAATGCTGTTTATTTAAGAACAATGTACCCCACATGCTCTTGGCTTGGAGTCTAGGCTTGGCATTGGCGCAAATGCTGTATAATAGCTATTATGAAACTGATGGCAGAGATTCGTTAAGATTCAATTTTCAATTTCACTTTATTACAGTCAAAGACCAGCAAATTACAGTCAGGGACCGACAAATTCTATACTGCAAATTACAGTCGAGGATCAACAAATTCTATACACACTCTCAACCTTAATTCCCCATGTAATTGTAATATATAAATACCCTAAAATCAACACTGAGGCCTAATTTGTTTCACTTGTCTCATACATACGGTAACTTAGCGTTAAAATACATTCAGTCCATAACTTAAGAAGCTGTTAAAATAAATCCAATCTATAACGGCATTAAAAATAAATCCAATCCATGGCACTTTTACGTTAAAAAATAAGTCCAATCCATAACTTAGCATTAAAAAAGTATAATTCAATCTATAACTAGCTGTTAAAATGAATTCATTCCATAACTTTAGCATTAAAATGGAGTCACTTAGCAGTTAAAATTATTCATATATGCATGGGCTTTGCCTACTTATTGATCTTTAGGCCTGTTTGCACTCCCATGTTACTCAATCCTATATTCAAAATAATAATAATATTACATTAATAATTAATAATGATTATGAGCCATATATATATATCTGTATCTCTAATACAAATATCGAGTTGCCTACTCACTGGTCTCGCGTTTCTTTATAACAAATGTACAAAAATTTGGCAACCAATCCTAGACCAGTTTCGGATTTTTTTGTCTTCCAGGAGCTTCCTTTATACATACATTTTCTGGGATAGCCTCCTAAGGAAATTATTTAATATTGGGTCTAGTATTTTGGCTCTTATTTCTCTAAAGTGAAGGGCAGTGCGGAGGAGGATGTGGCCTGTAGTGTCCATTTCTTCTAAATTACAGGAACAGATCCTCCTTTCTTTAGGGTATCATCTTTCTTATATCTCCCTTCTAGGATCGCTTGAGCCGGGAGCGATGTTACATCTCACCAGGGTAAATGCCCTTTCTGAGTGTATGATATTTCAATGTTAGATACATATGGGGCTGAGTGACTGTATGTATCTACGAGGATGCCTCTAAAAGCGTAAAATCAGGATACTTGTGCAGATCTTGTTGTCTAGCAATATCCTGTACTCTTTTGCTTGAGAGTGCTTTTTTTGCTGTAAATATGGGTTGAGATTTTAAATGGGTAAGAGTGATAAACCCATCCTTGTTGCCTCTCTCATTGACTTCCCAAATCCATCTGGGTTGAAAAGAATGTCACCGACAATAAGTGGCCATAACTCCTTTTGATTACTATGTGCCTTCCAACTTCAAAGTAGATAGGCTGTTTGCAGGAAGATTCTATCTTCTATCCTTATTAATCCAGCTTCTAGCCTTAGAAAGGCGTTGGCCACTCCCGGAGGTATCACTTGCAAAATAGCTCTTAAGAATTTCCCCATTTTGAGTTCTCTCCAAGATCTTTATATTTGTCATGCACTGATTTGAGTATACTCCATATATAAGTTGTGGAATGATTTTGACCTGATACAATTTTAGTGCTGCAGGAACATAAAAAGCCCCCTTTGAACAAAAGAATTTTCGCACAGCGTGCATAGTTCTTTCAGCCCTTTCTGTTACTAATTTTAAATGCTCGCTGTTGGATCCGGAAGATTGTATTACCACTCCCAAATATTTAAAGATGTTTACTTGTTCGATTTTGTTGCCTTTTATGTTCCAAGTTCTCTTTTTAGTTTTACTGCCAAATTTCATAATTTTTGTTTTGGAAAAATTTATGACCAGTTCTTCCTTTTCACAGTACTCTGTGAAGCTCCGGAGAGCTCTTCTAAGTCCTACTGCTGTTCTGGACAGGAGAACAATATCATCTGCATATAAGAGTATCGCCAGATGTTGTGAGGCCAACTTGGGTGGATGGCTGTCAATATTTTTCAGTTGTTTTGTGATTCCATTTATGAAAAAGTTGAATAGAGTGGGAGCTAATAAGCATCCCTGCCTGACACCCTTGTGTATGTTGATTGGGTCAGTGAGATGCCCTTTAGGATTGCATCGAATTTTCATTTTTGCTTGGTTATGCAGGGCACGTATCAAAAAGTAAAGCCTCTTATCTATGCTAGATACCTCTAATTTCTGCCAAAGCTTGTGTCTGGAGATGGAATCAAAAGCGGACTTCAGATCAATGAATGCGGCAAATAGAGATGTTGGACCACTTGCGGCATATTTTTCAATCAAATGTTGTATAATTAGTGAATGCTCAGTAGTGGAGCGTCCCTCTCTGAAGCCAGCTTGTGCTATATCTATTAGGTCTTCTCTTTCCAGCCAGTCATTTATTTTCTCCAGCAGATGTCTTGAATATAATTTGCTTAATACGCTAAGGAGGCTAATTGGCCTATAGTTTTTGGGATCTTTTTTATTACCTTTTTTGTGTAGGGGAACAGTAATCGCCATTCCCCAATCTTTGGGGATCCGTCCCGTTCTGTCCATGTAGGTAAATACGTTGGCCAGAAATTGAGCCCACCAATCAATGTTCCCTTTCAGGACTTCTGTTGTAATTCCGTCTAAGCCAGGGGCTTTCCCTGCTTTCAGCCTGTTAATATGGTCTTTTATTACCCTTGTACTGACTGCAGGCCATGTCTGAATGTTTGTTAAAAAGTCCTCATGTAATGGTGACTCTTCATAGTCATCATATAGCCTCTGGAAGAACTCAATCCATTTATTAGGTGGTATATACATTTCAAGTTGGGTTGATGTCCTTTGCTTCCGTTTTTGGATGAGTTTCCAGAACAGAGATTGATTTTTCTGCTTAGTCGCTTGTATCAGATCTTCCCATATTTTTCTCGTATATTCATTTTTTTTCTTAGCGAGTGTTTGTTTATACTTTTTTTTGTGATCTAGGAGTACTAGCTGGGCTTCCGTTCTTTTGTCGGGTGAACTGTTCCTTTGCTTTCTATATAGCTGGTTCAATTGCCCTTTTTTTTGAGCACATTCCTTGTCAAACCATGGTTTGTTTTGTCTTTTCTTACAATTCTGTACGAGGCCATCTTCCTTATAATCTATTAACCTTGTAGTTATGAGGCTTATCAGTTCGTCATAAAAATCCATAGGATCCAAGATGTCTTTGGCAGTGGAGAATACAGTGGCACTCTTCTGTAGTATTTCTGGTGTTAAAATGTTTTTTAACTCAAGCTCCATTTCCCCAGACCATCTGATTCGTCTGCCTACATAGGACAGCTGTGATCTATAGCAATTGGTTATATGCGTCTGTGTTGTTCTTAGGCTGATTTTTAAACTGAGAGGAAGGTGATCTCCCTCCAAGTAGGGGAGCACCTGAAATTCTTGCACATATGGAAGTAAGGAATTGCACACGAGAATGTAATCAATTGTACTGGCTCTGTTACCTGCCATAAAAGTCATTTCACCAGGGTGGTCATTTTCTGATGCACCATTCAGTATCTGAAGACCTTTTTTCTGTGCCATCTTGGCCAAGAGGAGTCCGGCGTAATTTGCCTTTTGGTCTTTGAAAATCCGTATGTGTGGGAGCTTATAATTTCCTAACCCCCCATTCTCCAGAAGCGTATGATATTTTGTTGCTAGAAAGGAGTCATTCGGGCCTAAGCGAGCATTTAAGTCTCCCGCTAGTAAAATTAAGGCCTCTGGGCATTCCAATGAAATGTGTGTTACATATTGGTCCAAAGCATTCCATTTTTGCTCTAGCTGGAGCTTCCTTACTGCTGGTGGAAAGTACACATTTATAATGATCAAGCTGGCCTCTCTCCATGATACCTGAACGGACATCGCTAATTGAGGTAGGTCTGGCTTCGGATAGCATTTGGCTTTTAGGGTGGTGGCTATCAGTATACTCAAGCCTCCTTTCAGTCTCCCCGGACCTACTCCTAGTGTTGCTCCTAGATTATAGCTCTGGTAGCCATCAAGTTCAAGAGGCTGAGCCATCCACGTTTCTTGTAAAATAATGATGTCATAATCATGTTTGAAGAGTGGAACATCATCATAGGATGTAATGCATCTCATCCACCCTGCTACGTTCCATGAAATAAGTGTGATGTATCCGTTCCTCAAGTGGTTTGCATGCCTCTCCTGTAGTCATTTGGTTGATAATTCATTTCTTGGTTTGGCTGTAGAGGTGTATGTGTTGTGTTCATCTTGAATTAATTCTATTTTTCCTTTCTGCGTTTCAGCTTGCACAGATATCTGTTCTTGGCTGGTATCACTCATGATCAAATTTAGTAGGCCTGTCTTGTCCGTGAAGATACAACCATTGTTTTTGGGTTGTTTTCCTTTTTGAGTTTTCTTTTCCTCATAGTCCGATCCAGTTCCTTTATTTTCATCTATATATCTTAACGCTTTTTTTGATTTTATATTCCCATATTCTAGCTCCATTATTTCCTGCTTCCATGATTTCCCTTTCTCCTTTTCCCTTATCAAATTTCTAAGGGCAGGAGGATCAAGCTCCATTTCACATCTGATTTCCTCCTTTTGACCTTGAGTTGTTTGGTGTCCCCCTCTTGGCGTGTGAGAATTTCCTTCCTCTGCTTTCGTCTTTGTTTGTGATTTTGTGCCTAGAGGTGGGGAAAAGATTAGTAAGTTTTGTTCTTCATTATAGCAATGGTTCTGTGCCTCCATACAATCAGTCATGGTGTTGACTCCTTCTGTACTTAGGTTTATTAGTAGATTTTCATCCTCTTCTCTTTTTTTGTGTTCTTTTGGTACTTGCTTCCTGCATAGTGTTAATTCTTGTTTTAGGGTCTCCATTCTTCTTATGATATCCTCCTGTTCTGCAGTTGGTAATGCCAAATAGGATATTTTTAGATTGTTTTCCAGAATCTGAAAATTATCATCCATTTCTGCCATTGATATCTCTGCTTCAGTGTTATTACAGTCCTTTCTTGCTTTATTTATACTGTTGAATTTTGCCATGGGCTTAGCCATTATGCCGGCCCTAGATATCAATGGCCATGTGAGTGCATTATTGAATATACGTCTTGGGAAGATCCTTTTCCTTTCTAACTGGTTGCACATTTTCATTAAGGTTGAGGGAATATAATCAGAGTAAAAAGTCAAAATTATTCTTTTCCATTGGCTGTAATTTTGGAGAGTTTCTACCGCCTTTAAATCTAGATGTTTAATTTTTCCTCTTAATAGCTCTCTCAGATGATTTCTGGCCTGCTGTTTATCATTCCAGGGCACTGATAAGCCTCTGTATTTGCCGATCTCCAAGCAGACCTTGTTTGGAACTAGGATTAATTGTGAGGGTTTTTCTATCTCATTAAAAGTTAATCTCCTTGCCTTGACATTTTTGCTGGTTTTTAGAATTGTCTGTTCATTTCTTGAGGTTTCCTTATGAGTTTTGCTCTTAAGGATCATATCTATTTTATAATTTATAGTTTGTATTTCTCTGAATATTTTTTCTACTGTCTCAGCTGTGAGAAGTAGCAACTTGACGTACTCATCATGCTCATTTGCTGCTGGGAGGTTGTTCATGGTGTTTCTCTCCCCACAATTTGGATTTTTGTTCGTTTTACTTTTATCCATTCCCAAGCTTACAAATTGTGAGGCTGTGGGTGTTTTCACTTCCTCCTCTACCTCCTCGGTCTGTAGGGCTCTGTAACGATTTATTGTCTCTATTTGTGCAGGATAGAATTCGTCAATTCTTAATTGCTTGGCTTTAAATGCATTGTGGTCCTCGTTATCTCTCCTGCGTTTTTTACAGCTCATAGTAATTGCTTCAGCGTCTACGTTTCAGAGTCTTAGTTTGTTTCTTTAGTTGTTACAAAGAATTAGAGACAGTTCACTCTGGTTAACGCATTTAAGTATTATTGAAATTTGCTTATCTGAGATATGAGAAAACAAGCTGCTACTCCCAATCAAACCGGAACCGAGATTCGTTAAGATTGTTATCAAGATACGTTAAGATTGTTATCAAGATTGTTATCAAGATACCCATGAAATACAGCTCTTTTTTTAAAATCAGTGACCAAGTGTTCAAGAGCTGCAGTCCCTATTCAGAATCAGTATTTGGGTTGTGGTCAAATAGATTAGGATAAATAGGTTAGAGATGAACCCATACATCAGAGTTAAAAACATAACCAGGCCTGTGTCTGATTAGATGTGGTTCCAGATAACTTTTTTTGACTCACCGCAATCAGAATTATTTTTCCTTTCTCAGTGATGCTGCACCTGTTTCTTTAAATATCCCAGTTTTTATCAGTTTATCTAACAAAGCTGTTTGTGTTCATGTTTTTCCCTGACTGGCCTGAAAGCTGCCATCAAGCTGTTTGCTTAGATTCTTTAAACTAGTGCTAAAATAAAAATATACACTATGTGAGCTCCCAAAGGTATCTGGTGAGCCACTGTGATTAGCAGGGTGCTGGACTAGATGGACTCTGGTCTGATCCAGCAGGCTCTTATGTTCTTATGATTGGATTAGACCGGGTTGCTATTTCTGCTCATTGGATATCTATTCTTCCTAGGCAAGGATGACATAATCTTTTTCATTGTGTATATAAAACATTTGGTGCTATGTGCACGATTCTCAGCCAGATTTTCAGCCAATGAGGTGTAGTGATTAAGAGTGATGGACTCTAATCTGGAGAACTGGGTTTAGATTTCCCACTCCCCTACATGAGCAGAGGACTCTTATCTGATGACCTGGATTTGTTATGTTGGGCAAGTCACAGTTCTCTGGAACTTTCTCAGGCCCACATACCTCACAAGGTGTTTGTTGTGGGGTGAGGAAGGTAAGAACTTCATAAGCCACTTCGAGACTCTTTACAGGAGAGAAAAGCAGGATATAAATCCAAATTCTTCAGAAGATGAGTAACAGCTTTCAAGTATTGACATAATTGATTCATTCATAATTGACTGTGGGAGAGAGAACCATCTCCACCAGTTGTAGGATCTAGGTTGATCACCATAGCAGAAGGGATGATTCACCATCAGGCATTCTTATGTGAGGTCCTTCTGTATTAGAGTTTTAGCACTTGATAAGGAGATGGCTAATGATGCCTTCACTGCAGAAGCATCCTGTCCTATAATGGGTGGAATAAGACTACTGCAAAGATGCTCTGGGAGATCACCTACTTGCATAAGGTTTAATACCCTGAAATTGAGGCAAAACATGCTCTTAACTGTTAGGAAACTCCCTGCCACTATATGACTATAAGGTAATAAAACAAATCCATGAAGGATAAGTCCATCTCTAGCTATTAACCCAATTGACTAAATCAGTGATAGTGAACCTTTTCGAGACCGAGTGCCCAAACTGCAACCCAAAACCCACTTATTTATTGCAAAATGCCAACACAGCAATTTAACCTGAATACTGAGGTTTTGGTTTAGAAAAAATGGTTGGCTCCACTCTGCACCTCTCTAGCATCTCCGCCTCCTCTGCCTCTGCCCTCACTTCGGGAACTGGCTCCCGGATCACAGGCACCAGGCCCACCAGTCAAGTCCTCCCTGCTCACTGTGGTGCACTCATTTCGTGCCCAGTGGCCCAGACAAGCCTAGATGTGGGGGGGTGTGATTTTCTGCCCCCCCCCGATGAACTCTGTGCATGCTTGCCCACAGAGAGGGCTCTGAGTGCCACCTCTGGCACACATGCCATAGGTTTGCCATCACTGGACTAAACAGAACCTGCATATTCAGAGGCACTAAAGTTCTGAATACCAGTTGCTCTGCTTGTGGGCCTTCCAATGACATCTGGTTGGCCACTAGGTGAAACAGGATGCTGGCCTAATTGTCCATTGATCTGATTCAGTGTGGCTGTTCTTATGGTCTTTTGTTGTTGCTTCATTCCAAGAGCTTCAAAAACATCCCTAGCTTATACTGATGTCAGTAAATCCAGAGCAACCTCAGCCAGTTGAAATCAGGTCAGTTTAAGGCAACAATGCTTTCCTACTGCTAAATATGCTGTTGCTGAGTTAGTATTGGTCTGCTGAGCCCAGACAACACTGGGAGGAAAGCCTTAGTTTCAACAAATGCAAAGGATCTTTACTGCACCCTCGGTCTAGTGAAACAACTGTCAGTGGAAATTTTCTTTGGTTTTACTATCACCTAAAATGCCACCATTCCATTCTGGTACTTTACCCCCATTGATGCTTCTCCAGAGAGGGGAATGTCCTGGGACATTACCTGGAGCAATATGTTGTTACTTTCAAAGCAGGAAAGAAACATGATCTGCGAATGGTAGTTAAAGTATATTACCAGCAATAATCCCCAGCAATAATTAAAGCAACATAAAAGGCCTGACATATTTCTGACTAAAGCTAAGTAATGATTCACAGAGTTTCTTTTAAGGTGATGGGAGTCATTGTTACGACTGTTGCAAACCCAGTCCTTGGTAAGTGTGTGTCCATCTGTGCAATAATAAAGGATGTTATGAATGCTGTGAGTAACCCATCCCCTTCTGTCCATCTTCCCTTAAAACTGACTAATGGCTCGATCATGTATGGTTGGTGTAGTGGTTAAGAGCAGGTGGATTCTAATCTGGAGAACTGGGTTTGATTCCGCACTCTGCCACATGAGTGGCAGAGGCTTATCTGGTGAACCAGATGTGTTTCCGCACTCCTACATTCCTGAGTGACCTTGGGCTAATCACAGTTCTTCAGAATTCAGCCCCACCTGGGTTTGCAACACCTCCGTCACAAGGTGTGTGTTGTGGAGAGGGGAAAGGAAAGTTGTTTATAAGCCACCTTGAGTCTTCTTACAGGAGAGAAAGATGGGATATAAATCCAAACTCCTCCTCCTCCTCCTCCTCCTTCTTCTTCGTATTCTCAAAAACTAAAAAAAAAAACTCCTGTTCTTCTATGTATTCTCAAAAACTAAAAAAACCCTGCACTATGCAAATTACAAAGTCAAGGTATTTGCAATCAATTTAGGATGGGGTTTAACCACTTCTTTATTTTTCAAATAATATTGCACTTACAAATTCAGAAAGGTGAGTTAATAGAGCTCTAAATTTTGTTGCCCAGTAGGAATGCACTGACTGCAACTAAGGAGAAATGTTTAATGGAAGCAGGAAAAGAGATGTTGTTAAATCTGACCGAAACGCCAATGTTTCATTTTTGTAATGCAGTATGCTACAACTTTAGCCTGCCTGGTGTGCATACCTTTTGCTCCAAATAAATGAGCCTGGGCTGCTGGTTCCTGACCAGAACCTGTGCCATGTAGTCCAACAGAGTCGTCATCTATTTGCCTGCAATTCTAAAACCAGTGCACTCATTTAGGCAGTTTATTCTGCTTCCTCCAGGGAGAGACCGTTTAGTCATGTTTATC
The DNA here is from genome assembly GCF_021028975.2 of Sphaerodactylus townsendi. Taxonomy (NCBI): domain Eukaryota; kingdom Metazoa; phylum Chordata; class Lepidosauria; order Squamata; family Sphaerodactylidae; genus Sphaerodactylus; species Sphaerodactylus townsendi. The sequence goes on along the minus strand of NC_059426.1, from coordinate 83,200,142 downwards.
GAGGAGAAGTAAAGGGAGGAAGCAGTAGTCAATCCTTAAACCCCAAAGTATGCAAGTGAGTGTGCTAGTTCTCATATTATCTAACATGAATGAATTGGAAGAAAAGAAGTGAAACAGCCTTTAAACAGAAACATGGTAAAGAGTGCTATAGTACTAGTCCTTTAGCAGGAGGAGCTACTCATTAAGTTGGTGGCAGTGAAAGTATCCAAAGAGAAGTAGGTTGCAAGGGACCTTGCCAAGCATGGGCCAGCTATGGAATTTCCAAGTTCTCACATGGGAGAAGAGGCTTATAAGAATTGTGTCCCCACAGAAGAGGCAAAATTCTCTGTTAAAATGGGGTATTACTGCTTACAATTGAGTTATACAGCTTACAGTTCAGCTACAACACAATGGATTATTTATATTTTTGAAAGCCAGATCTTATCTGACTTGGCAACTTCAGCTCTCAGTCTGCCATGTCCTCCAGTGTAGTTCCTTCTTTTCTGTGTTCAGGTGTGTTATCATGACCCATGTTTCAGAGGTGCTTTAACCCTATATTGAACTCTATTAATCTATTTCTTTTCCTTGAACTAATCTCTCTTTGTCATCACAGCCCCAGTCACCCTGATAATACCCCTTTTTCTGGACACAGGAACCTACTGGGCACATAAACTTCTAGGATTTCAATAAAACTTCAACATACAAATAATTTGAATGGGCGGCTACTCTAGTTTGTTCCAGCAAAAATAAATGGTACCTCAAAGACTGCTAACAGTCAAAACATGTCCTGGCTTTTACCTAGACTTTTAACTGAAAAATTACAAGAAATTATAGAAATGGGGAAAAAATAGAGAAGAAGGAATCGATAAGTAGGGATGGACAAATATAAACATTACATGGATCTGCTATAATACTAGTATACTGAAGGAAAGCTTAATATTTTTATACAATCTATTTTATTTTAACTTCAATAACAATTATTATAATGTTAGAGAAAAAAATTGAAAAGCAAATACAAATAAACTTAAACACTTAAGCAATTACTTTCTGATAAGAACAAACATGCCTAACTTGGGCCATTTCCACATGGCCACGCTGGGGGGTGCGTCGGCGTATACAACGCCAACACCCCCCCCCCCGGTCCGTTCGCATGATACGGTCCCTGTAGGGGCAGAGAAGACGGCACAGCACTGTGCCGTCACCAGATCGACGTACCTTCCCTGCGACCTTCCGGCGTGTCACCCAGGCCAGGGAACACGCCCCCCTGACCTGTGACTCCAGAGCTGTCGCGCAGGGCAGGGGGTCTTGTCCCCATGCCTAGGCGATGCGCTGGAAGGTCGCAGGGAAGGTACGTCAATCGGGAAAGGGGGGGATGGCGCCTTCCAGCTGCTGCCATTCACACGGCAGTGGCTTCACGCCGCTTGGGGGGAGCGAGGGTGGTGTGGCTGCGATGCACCTGCACCCCCCATTTAAACAGCTCCCTAGGGACGGCGTTTTTGCTGTCCCTAGGGCGCTGTAAATGGCCCGTGCGGAAAGGGCCTTAGACTTTACATTACATAATATTTGAAATTAGATTCCCAGTTTTTCTTAAATTCATTATCTGGTCTCCTGTTAACAAGATAATTTAGTTTGAGCCTGGTAGAAAGTGGGTTCTGTCTTTTAAAGGTGTTTTTATGTTCTGTCTCCAGCCTGTATTTAATTTTATGAATAAAATTTTAGGCTGCTGGTTATAGTTTTATATTGTTTTTATGCTGTGACTTGTGTCTATAGCTTGTCTTATTATTGATCATTCTTATATTTTATTTTACTGTTTTTACTTTGTGAGCCTGATTGAGTAGGTCTATGGAGAGCATATTCATTTTCTGAATAAATGAATACTGGTAAAGGAATGCAAACTCAAAAAAATCTCAAATCTTGATAGAAATATAGCTTTGACTGGTTTATACACTGTATAGGGAAAATGTCCTTCAGGCTTAAGAGAGATATCACCGCCCTGAGCCCTCTAGGGGTAGGGCGGTCTATTAAATCTAATTAATAATAATAATAACAATAACAATAATATTTAAGAGGGATATTTACAGAGATATGTAACTCTGCCAGTTCATGCTGGAGAGGTTTTCAGTATGCCCTGACTATATCCCTCATGAGGAATATTATCTGTGCCAGATGTCAGATAGATTGGGCAATATAACTAGATTTTAAAATATTTCCAGGCATTATAAGCATAGTGTAGTGACTAGAGTGTCAGACTAGAATCTGAAATACCCATGTTTGAATTCTCATTTTGCTGTAGAAGGTTGCTGAGTGACTGAGCCAGTCACACACACACTCAGCCTAACCTACCTCGCAGGATTATTGTGAGAATAAAATGGGGAAGAGGAGAATTATGTAAACCTACCTTGGGTCATCACTGGGGAGAAAGGTGGGGTATAAATGAAGTAGTAAATCAATAATAATATATATTATTAAATGAACAAAATTTATATAGATTCTTCTATTACTTTAGAATTATTCACAATGGCTTTAAGAAAAACAGGAGACATTAGAGAGCATCAGATAAATATGTCCCATGTTATTAGGACTGAACTCTCAAGGAAAGCAGAAGTTGACCACAGCTACTTGCATGGTCGCAGCAATTTTCATCCTCCCTGTTTCTGTGTCCCTGAGGAACTGCAAACATACAGTATTTTTCAGTTGCTGTACAAATGTTCAGATTAATGTGGTTTCGCCTCTAGATGAGTGACCCTGTAAGAAAGGTACATGGGCTTATATTATCTCAGGCACAAGTCGGTTGATTTCAGAATATATCGTAAACATATTCTGACCTCAGATACTGAAGCATTAAATAGCTCTGAATTCCCTGACTATGGTCGATTCTGCATGGTCCAAATATCCAGGGTTGAACAAGGGAAATATCCCAGTTTGGCCAAGACGTTTGCACAGTTCCCGGTCCTAAAGCAAGTTTGTCCCACGATATTTCCCTCATCCCAGATTTTTCAAAAACTGCTAAAACTGTCATCTTTTCCCAAAACCCAAAATTGAATCTGCTTCTGTAAGAACACCACGGGAGCAAAACTGATTTAGTTTTCCCACCCCACCGCCTGATCTCTCCGCTTTACAACATGTCAATTTCATTTCTGCTGAGTTGCAGCCCCCCCTTTCCAAAACATTCCCCAAACAAGTTTTCTGCCCTTTGACAGTTTTTCCAGGAGCCAGGCAAGCGAGCCCATGAGGGAAAGCATGAGTGCTCTCCCCATTCCCACTCGCTCTTGCCAAGCCCCACTTGCTAGCTGAGCTGAAACCCAGCCAGCCCAGTCCTGCAGCTCTGGGTTCATGTTCCCAATGGGATCCTGGGGGAGAGGGTCAGGGGAGCGCCTGCCTAGCAGGATGCTCTCACCACGTGACAGCCCCAAAGACCAGTCAAATTTTTTTTAAAAAATATCATGGGGGTGGGAGGTAAGTGTCCCATGCTGTGGTTTCTTGCACACCTTTAAATGTGGATGGGACATAGAGCTCTGCCCAGTATTGGTCAAAAGTTTTTATTTGGTATAGCACAGTGTGCTTGCTGTGTTGCTCATTGCACCAGCTCCTTTCCAAAGCTAGAGAAAAGAGGTGTGTATGTCCTGCTTGGTTTTCCTGCAGTTGCTGTGGATCCACCAATCAGAAGCATTGCCTCTGGGGGGGAAAGAGCCAGTCAGAGTAGCACACTGGGGATGATCAAGCATATGTGGCTGCATATGCGTTGTAAAGAAAAAAGGTGGGCTTGTGCAAAAGAAATCAGAGTATTTCCTCCCGGTCTTAACTCAATTCCTTAATGGAAATGGGCACCTATGCGAAGGGAGAAACTGGGATAAAACAGAGCTGTATTTTTAAATACTGAATGTAACCTGGTATTATTATGTTGTGCGGAATTGAGCTATGTAGACAAGTGTTCTCATTTCTGCAACCACTGAACTGTTGTCTCATATTTTGTATAAAGCATGCAGGCTTTCCTTAGCCAGGCCCACCCTGCTGTTCTCACCTCAAACTCTTTCTCATTTCCTCACATTCACACACTGCAATGTTTCCATTATGTGATAAACTGAACATACCTCCTTCCTGAACTCACAACTCCTTCCAGTCAGTATGAAATAAAGGAGGCAGCCGGGGTCTGGTTTTAGCAGATCTATGTTTGGGGCAGCTGCAGTGGCAAATAGGATTTCTCTCTTGGAACACAGCCATTTTTTAATAAATCTGTAGGCCTAGCAACTCAGAGGAGAACGGTGATTTCTGACTCCCTACACCCTTATATCTCTAACATTCTACACTGTTTCACAATGAATCTTCACCTCCCATTTTCACTTTCCACATCCCAGAAACCAAGAACTTGTTCAAGGTATGCATATATCCACAGGATTCAAGTTGCTTCTCACCCAGACCAGCTGTGAACAGCAGTACAGGTGGATGGGAAGGGTTCACGCACACACCTTTGCTCAAAACAGCCAGCATGCAATCTACCTTCCTTCACCTTCTGATGCTGATTTTCCTTATTGGCTGATGCTGAGTGTCCATAGCTAGAGCAGGGGAGAGAGGAATGGTTTCCCGTGGAATGTCAGCTTTAGACAATTTTATTGGCTGATGAATCAGTTCTTCTCTGGCCACCTTCCAGCAATGTTAGATTGCCTGCAAGGAGACTGAAAAGCAGGTTGCTCTGCCTAAGGCTGTAAAAGGATTTGCTGGGAGTCCAATGCTGCACTCATGCCTTGCTGCACAGTGAGTATATTAAGAGAATATCGCTGCATGTAACTGGAAGGATCTACTTAAACCCTTAATTAAACATGCTGTTTCAGTAGTTGATGCTTAACTGTGTCATTGTGGCAATCAAATGATTGCAATTGGATCTTCTGGTGATTTCCTTTCTGCAAGATCTTAGCTGATTTTAAGTCTTTTGTCCTTAAGAGGAAACAAAGAATTTTATCTGCAAGATGATTTTATCTTTGGCTGCAGCTTTCTGCCGCCTTTCAGGAGCTGACTTAACTACCACAGTACTAAAAAAGAAGAACTTTGGCTTCATTTAAGGATAACTTCTTTTGGAGTTTTCCCCTCTCCTGTGGGATGTTTTGCAAGGACCTTGTTTCTGTATAAATGAAAATAGGGCAGTGTAAAAATGGAAAAGAAGAGAGAGCTTTCACTTTTCCCAGCTGGAAAGTATGCTGTATTTAAAGAGACAGGATACTGCATTGCACCTAAATTACTTGCAAACAGTTCCCTGTTTTTTTATGAAGACTTATGGAAGTGACATCTAAATCTACTGCTACCCTAAGCAATTGCTGGGGTCTCCCAAATCCCTGGATGAGCTTTTAAGGAAGGAATGCAGCTGTCTCTTGAACTGCAGAATGGTACAGTGAAAGCTGCAGCTAAGCCAGAGGGGCCTGCCTGCTTTCCCCAAGTGCTGCTGAATATTTTAAGGTTTGCTCAAAGAGCTTGCTTCCCATGCTCAACCCAGCAGTGTGAGAGATGATGGAGCTTTGAGGTGGCCTTTTAAATAATTAATATTTTGTCATCCAATGGAGGCATTTAAAAATGCCATTTCAAGTGGCTGAGCATTTGGGAATAACAGGGCACACTTTGAATAATGGGAATCCACGTGACTCCAGGTAGTTATTGCTCACCAAGCACTTCAGTGATTCCAAGTTGTACCCAACAGTTCTTTCTGATAAAGTCCAGATTTTTAATGGATTCTTCTGTTAAATTCTCATGAAGATATTGATTGTTTTGATGTTTGGTACCATTCTCTGGATTTTTGACCTAAGATGGCTACAGTTGTATTGGTGCTTTTAAAACATCCCACGTTTGGTCCCAAAATCAAGGCACTACTTGTTACTACTTGCAGTTCCCACCCCTTGAGCTATGACTTTTCATATCTTACAGCATCTCAAAGTGGCTGTTTGAACAGTATATTAAAATGGCTGTCTGGGGAAACAGGATTACCAGCCCAACTTCAGCCATGTCCATGCTTCTATTAATATTTTTATGTGAAGCAGAAGTTCATAAGTAAATTACACCCAGCAGAAATTTCTGTGACTGGTAGGTTGTTTTATACACATAGAGTGTATAAACAAACCTTTGGGACGTCGGGATTCATGTGAATCAGACACACAAGCTTGAAGCTCATTCCTGCTTACCACCCCATGAGACCACAACTTGCTGGGGAACAGGCATTTGTGAGCAGTGCTCTGCTGCAAGAGAGTTGTTGGAAATATGGAAGGCAGAAACTACCATGAAACCCTTGAATCCCAAAGTAAGAGACCCACAACCTTGTTGGAATAAAATTGGCTGCAACTGTATTGGTTACAGTAGCTGCAGAGCCTTGGCATCACATGGAGCAATGGATCCAGCTATCAGGTACCACCCTGTGCCACTCTGCCTAGCTGCAGTTCACCTGGTGAGCAGTGGGAGAAATGCAGGACAGCAGGTTAAAGAATTTCACTTGAGCACCAGCCTTTATGTGGTTTTCCACGAGGGCTTCAAATGCCCCCCCTGAGCTGGGGCATGTTCCCAAAGCACTCACTCCAAAACCCCTTAAGGGGATCCCCAAGCTGAGGGAAATAGGCATGCAGACTGATTTCACACATATACACACACCTCCCATGAATCTGGCTCCATACTGATATTGCCAAAATAGTTGTGACAAAAAGAACACCAATGATGTACAAACAGTAGTTCCAGACAAACACCCACCAACAAACTAAACAGAGTGAGGGTTGGTGGGAGAAGGCCTCAAGGCAAGTAAAGCCTTTGCAAGCAGGTCATGGCTTAACTAGTGCTAAGGCTGGGCCAGGAGCAAGACCTGCCCCATGGCCCAGCTTCAGACAGCTTTGATAGGCTGGCCAGTTGGAAGAAGATCACCTGGTCAGAGAAAGAAGGAGGGTAAACTTCTGGTGCTGAGGCCTTCACATGCCTGAGCCATGGCCCATCTAGCCATTGTCTGCTGCACAGGCCACATCCTGCTTCCCGCAGACCACTAGGACTGCTAGACTGCTGCCTCATTTCCTCCATCCCCCTCAGGCTTGAAAATGGGGCCCAGGTAAGTATGAGCTCTCTCTTTTATTTTGCATTGGGGTGATTTTTTAAGCATTTGTTTTAGCATTGTTTTTTAGTTATTGTTCTAACGCCTCCATGTTAGAGGGCTGGGGAGAAAAATTGAGAGAATATAAATTTAATAAATAATTATGCCTCAGTCTCTTGATGAACCAGAGTTCAGAGTTTGCAATATATGCAAGAGGTTATGAGTTGCTGCATCATATGTCCTGAGGCCAGGAATTCCTGCATTCTGGTCCAAAGGCATCCCTGTTCTGTCATGGTTGACACCATGTAATCACTTGGAGAGCTATCTTTTCCAGTGTCATGTGAAACGCTCCTTAATATTTTTTAACAATCTCTGCAGGACCTTTTTTCTTCTAAACTTACATATTTACTGCATATAATCTATGCATCTTCTGTCATAGCTGTACATTTGGGAGTATAAACTGAACATGTCTGAGGAAAGTGTTAATTTCTTTAATAGTGCATTCATTATTTTTGTCATTTTTTTGTGTATAGCATAGTAGCTGGAGTCCTGTAGCATCTACTGGATATTACCTATTAATAGGAATAGCTATTTTATTAACCTTTACATTGAGAGTTTTCCCCTTCACTTTAATGGCCATACATTCCTCTTTTGTAAAGATTTTGGTTAACATGGCAAATGGTAGCATAGTTGAGGTCTCCTCTTACCAAGGCTGTAATGCTGTTCATAAGAGCTGCCAACCCAACTTCATCCATGTTTAACCTGTAGGCCCCATAAAGGGAATCAAAAGACACACAACAATAACCTCATGGAAATTCATGGATACTGTAACTGGGACTCTAACAACACATCTAGATGAGCATTTCTACCACATCAGTGGTATGCACATCAAGTCTGTGTTACCTAGCCTTACAGGGGTTATAAATTTATTAAAAGGGAATCTCCACCAGCTGCTAAGAGTGTAACAGCACACATATGGTTTAAAACAGCGAAGGGGAATGAGCACTCAACTTGGCAGTGCGAGAGGCAGCTAGGAGGGGATATTTTAGACTATGTATATGGGGAAGGGATTGGCAAGGAGCGTTCCGCAGAGTAATGCAAGAGTCCAAATTGAGTTTCAAAATATTTATATAAATTTGGTTTAAAAGCATACATACAGCAAGGCATAAGAGCACATACATACAAGTTCCTAGTATATAGAAAGGTTGGAACAGTAGGTGGGAGGATAGAGAGGGAATTGGGAAGCAGCAGGGTGATAATGCTACCCAACGATCTTAAGGAGCACACGAAGCAGTAGAAGGCAGGGATTCCATGCCAGCGCAGAAACCCAGTAGAAGACGAGAGCATGCGTCACACCAACAGACCAAGGGAGGCACAGGCTAGTAATGAGCAAGGTGTTGCAGGTGAGCTAGGTTTTTATAGGGGAGATCGTTCTCTTGGCAGGAAAAGGAACCAATTGACCTAAGTTTCACATCTGTGCTGGGTTTGGGGTGCAGAGCTAATTAATCAGCTCATCTATTAAGCTAAGTCCGGGACAATGGGGCCAAATTGCATTGTTAGGCTAAAGCGAGGAAGCTGTAAGGCTTCCATGCAGATTAACTCTTTAGAGCCACTGCCCAAGTTATTCAGATTTAGCTGAGACATTGGATCAGGACAAGGACAAGGAAAATCATAACAATGGGTGGGAGAAATGCAGAGAAGCAACCATTTGTTTCTGACCTGGTTTCCAGAAGAGATAGGGAAAACAGCATCTGATATTACTGTGTCTTTCCATATTCTTTGTCTTAACAGTATCTTTGCAAGGTGTGGTAATCAAGCATGCCCTTAAACAAGATGAGACCTCCAGGTTATGCTGGAGTAACTCATTCTTTTAATTAGATCTTACTAAAGCAAACTTCTGACCTTTGGCTTGCTGCTAGGGCAGGAACATGCTGCTACCTACACAGAGTGTTGTTGTGACCACTGACTTCTGCCAATATGATTTTTAAAGAAAATATATTGCAATAATATATGTATGTATGGGGGGTGATCAGGGCCATAACATCTGCTTCCAAATATAGATTTCAATTGCTGAATTGAGGCTTGATTGAAGACAGAGTTTTGTCTCATTCCACCTTCTTTTGCTTTAAAAAAGTTGTTATAAAATGCAATATTTTTTGTGATTACAGATTTTCTGGGTTTGTAAATAACAGACACAGGTCATGGTGAAACAGCTCTCTTAAATCAAATAAATTTTATAATGTGACAAAATTATTGAAATATTTAAAAGGATCACTCACATTTTAGAAGTGGATAATGGATAGTTATGAGTTAACCTTATTTTATAGCAGACTTTAAGCCTGGAATTAACTATATTGATCTGGACTAAAGAAAAAATATTTTTTCTGTGAATGGAAGTAACCAACATGCTCACGAGCTTCAAGTCAAAATGCCTTTGGTTGACTGGAGGGGAATTGCATTGCAGAAATTCCAGTATCTCCTCAAATGAAAAAAAAAACTTATGTTAATTCCTGTTTTGTGAAATACTCATACAAGTTTTCTTGTCTGGTGTTTTGTCATATTAGGGAGTAGTTATAGAGTAGTTATAGATCAGGGGTAGGAACCTCGATAAGATGTTCAGGAACTACAATTCCCATCAGCCTCTGTCAGCATGGCCAATTGGCCATGCTGGTAGGGCTGATGGGAATTGTAGTTCCTGAACATCTGAGAGCCCAAGAGGTTCCTACCCCTGTTATAGATCATAACATTCTCGCTTTGTCTGATCATGTAAGGTCCACTGACAGTTTGCACATCAGTAGCCAGATTCCAATGGAGATCACAAATTGCTAGCAAAGTTGCTGCAGTTAAAGTGAGTCCAATCTCCCTACCTGTGCAGTAAGTAGAAAAGATCGAACAATCTCAGTCAGTCTAAAATATTCAAACCTGTGTTAATATATTGGTGGATGAATCACAATTCCATTAATGTGCATCAACTTGAAGTGCCATAAAATCAAGATGTGTTCTCTAATGACATCCAACGTTTATGTCTTTGGCAAAACCTAATCCCACAACATTCTCCTCTCCCTACTGGATAAGACCTTAGACTGTGTATTTCACCTACCTGATGAATTACCAGTTTGATTAGTTATACACAGATTGTAGTTCTGGAGCAGCAATATACCCTACTTAACAACAACAACAAAAGGTTTGGAAACCTGGAGTCTAATTTTGTGGTAAATCATATTGAGATGGGTGTCCTGCTCTTTACCACCACTGGAGCAGACACAAGCAAACAGCAACAGGGAGCTGTCCAGCAGTGAATGGTAGCTCAGGAGCTCTGCTGTATGCAAGATTGGTGAGCATCAGGATCAGTCTATGAGAAGAGCTGTGCTTTTGAATCTAGGGCAGCTTAGATGCTTCATCAGCAGCTTCCTGGTAGCAACTGAAAGGTGACAGCTCCATCCTCCTGAGTGCATCAGTGCAGGTCTAATCCTGGAAGCATTTATAACAACAATTTGCCTTCTGGAAAAGAGTAGCTGTCCCTGAAAGGAAACACAGCCACTTAGATGAACCTGTTGAGTGCTGCTCCAACATCCAGCCACCTTTGTGAAGGGGAATGAGATGTTGGAGGGAACACAGGAGAAGACAGAGCTGAGTTCTGCTTCAAGATCTGGCTCAGAAAAAAGAGCAATCAGAGCAAAGGGTAGCTCTTCCTGGTCCTGTGGCAGAATGGTTTAGCTCTATCTCTGGAGAAGAAGAGAGTGCTCGATAGTTAGGCCTGTCTCTAGGGATGAGCAGACCTTGTACAGTTTAGTCTTACTCTGAGGAAAGAGCAGACAGGTGTGGCAGGAAACCTGTGTGTGAGAGAGGATTTTACTTTATGGCTACTCAATAAAAAATATATTTGTGCCTGAAAGCATTGTAGTGAAAATTTAACTACTCTTGGAAATTACAAACCAGTTTAAATTTTTGTGTCTCAGTCAGGTTCTCACTTTGTCTACTCAAAGATCTAACTGTTGGTTTGTTCCTTTAAAACCAACCTGTAAATAAATACATATTCTTAGTTGTTTTGTGACATATTAATCTAGCCTCAGTGATATCAGTGATCTCCTTATGCATCACAAAACATACCTCACAGCAACAAACCCAAACTCTATACACTCATTACCTGTAGAATACCTGCAAACTAAAGGGAAGGTTCATAGTTCAAAATGGACCTAAATTCCAAGAATTTAGAGATTGTGTGTGTCCCCTTAGAAGAAAAAAGAAAGGCTTGTCAGAGTGGCATTATTCTGCCAAGCAAGTTCTGCTCTTTCTAAGGTGTCTTCTCTGTGGTTTGGAGGGGGGTTTCTCGGGTTTGAACCCCATTCATGTCCAAAGCTCTGCCCAATCTGTGGGTTTTAAAAAACATTTTAGTGCTTTTTTAGGTTTTAATTGCGGGCGCATTGTTTTGGGCTAGCAGCACCAAACTTTCGAGGGGATTGTTTGGAAATCTCTCCTGATGATACTACCCAAATTTGCTGAGGTTTGGTTCAGGGGATCCAAAGTTATGGACTCCCAAAGGGGGTGCCCCCCATCCCCCCATTGTTTCCAATGGGAGCTAATAGAAGATGGGGGCTACACCTTTGGGGCCCATAACTTTGGACACCTCTGAACCAAACTTCACCAACCTGGGATGTATTATCAGGTGAGTCTCTCACTTGATACCACCAGGTTTTGTGAAGTTCAGGGGATCCAAAGCTATGGACTCCCAAAGGAGTGCCCCATCCTCCATTGTTTGCAATGGGAGCTATTAGGAAGATGGGGGCTACACCTTTGAGGGTCCATAACTTTGGATCCCCTGAACCAAACTCTCACTAAAACCTGGTGGCTGAGAGACTCCTAAAGACCCCCTGAAAGTTTGGTGTTTCTAGCTTAACAATTGCACCCCTGACAGCAGGCACCCCTAAATTTTTTTCCAGATTTCTCGTTTTAAATCCACCCTCTTCGCATGGATTTAAAGGGAGAATCTGAGGTCCCTCAGTTTAGAAGAAGAAGAAGAGCTTTGATTTATATCCTCCTTTCTCTCCTCCTGTAGGAGACTCAAAGGGGCTTACAATCTCCTTGCCCTTGCTCCCCTCACAACAAACATTAATTGTGAGATGGGTGGGGCTGAGAGAGTCTCAAAAGCTGTGACTAGCCCAAGGTCACCCAGCTGGCATGTAAAGGAAGTGCACAGGCTAATTTGAATTTCCCAGATAAGCCCTCACAGTTCCAGTGGCAGAGCAGGGAACCCCGGTTCCTCCAGATTAGAATGCACCTGCTCCTAACCACTACGCCACATTGAAAGTGATGCTGTTTCAGGGTGGGGATAATCCACTTAAACAGCATCACTTTCAATGTTGTTTAACTAGGGGCCCCAGATTCTCCCTTTTAAGGTGGATTTAAAAGGAGAATTTGGGCTCTCTAGTTTAAATGCCATTGAAAGTGATGCTTTTGGGGGTGGATTCCAGCATCACAGCAGCTGCCCGGGGCAGCAAAACTCAGATTTTGCACCAGGCTCCATTTTCCTCTATGCCTCTGCCCAGAGGGGAGTGGGAGGGCAGGGCAGGGGAGTCTGCCATCCCTGACCTCGAGCTGCTTTTATAAGCTGCCTAGGCCAGGGGTGGTGGGGCTTGGGAGGCGTGGGCCATGCCTTAGGGGCAGGTGGGGGTGTAGCCCCACCCCCACCCCATAAAAATCTATACCTACGTCCCTGGTTCCTGGGCATCTAGTATCGTGGGAGGAGACTAACCAAGCATTGCATCCTGCAGTTTCCATGTTCAGCTGCATATGAGAGCAGAGTGTCCTCTATAGCCACAGAGTTCCTGCTTAAGTCCACTGAACGTACTAAGCTTAGATGTGAGCACTGCTGCTTCTCGTGAGGAAGCTTCGTTGAACTTATGGAGTAAGCTTGATATGGGCAGAGTAAGGTGCCAATGGAAGTTTTACTGCCCTCATACACGCAGTTTCTTTCATTTTCCAATTTAGTCTCATTAAGAAATAAAAGAGCAAATGTAGGTGAAAATAAGATTGCATGTGCAATAGAATATATTGCTTGTTGCAATTAAATGTAATCCATTTTATAAGGAAGAAAAATAACTTTCAGTTTCTTATATCTCATAGAATCATAAAGTTGGAAGAGACCCTAAGGGCCATCAAGTCTAACCCCAGGCAATGCAGGAACACATAATTAAACACTCCTGACAGATGGGCCATCCAGCCTCTGTTTAAACATGCAAATCATGTGATGCACCCAAACATCATAACATTTCCTGTACAGAACATGCTTCCATACTGTCACCCCCCCCCACCTCATGGTTCTCAGCATCATCCCCTCATTCCCCAATACAGTTGTCCACATTTTTCCAAATATTTGAATCAACCTCTCAAAGCATTGTGTGGACGAAAGATCCCAACTTTCAAGCCGACAGTGGGAGAGGAGCAGGAAATTGTCCCTCCCCGCATAAAATAACATGTGGAACAAGGGGCCTACCAGGTGCTTCATACATTTCCCTGGTTCCTGTGATTCTGCTCCTTAAGGGAGAATAACTGTACAGAATAGGACCATCATAATGCTGCTGTGGCCTCTTTAGAGATTGCTTGTTTCACATGATGGATGGAGAATAAAAGTATGAATCTGTTTCTCCATCATGCAAGTTGCATTGCTTCTTGGATAAAGAATCTGAACCGGCCTGACATCCAAGATGGCTACAGCCTTCAAATATAATAAAACCTGTGGATCCACTGGATCTCTGCACTATTGTCAAAGCACCCAAATACTTGTGTCAGCATTCCAGCACACATCAGTACAAAAGAAAAACTACGCCAGAGTGGGTATGGTAATATCAACTCTTGAGTGGAAATAATATTGATTAGCCGTGAATATTAAAAAAAAATCCTCCACTATGTATTTTAAGTGTGTGTGCTTTCAGTTGATATTAAAAGAACTGCTGCTTCATTTTGAGCTACATCTTCTGGAACTAAGAGGACCAAAATCATGTTAACTGGTGAAAATATTTCATAAGCCTATTATACAGGGTGGCATGTGGGAATAGTACATCCTAGCCACTGAAATGTCCCTGCATTGAGCTCAGTAGGGTATATGCTACCCCAAATGGTGGGGTAAGTTTATGACCCAGTGTGGTGTGCACCTGGAGGTTTTGCTGAGGTGGAAGCCAACTAACGCTAGGCTCTGCCTCCGGGTTAGACCTCTGTAATGCCCCTATATTGGCTGGGGCCTGTAGCAGCACTGAGATTCTGAAGTAGCACTCAGTGCCATGTTGGGGATCCCGGGAGGCTGCAGCAACCACTCACCAGCAGATTTGCCCTTCACCAGGAGGGCATTTCCACCAATATAGGACTTACCACCTCCATAGAATCTCCCTTACCGTAAGACCCCAATCAATGGGCTGTCTGTTGTTAAATTTTATTTCTGAAGCAATTAATGAATTTGAAGAAGGAAAAGAAGTAAACAAAAATGATTGACTTTGAATTGTGCTTTATACTATATTTCTTCTCATGAAACTGTACCTTTGACCGCAGTACATGATTTCATCCATGGTTAATCAGATGTTCTTGATGGCCCCTGTGACATAGTTGACAGCTCCACTAGATGGATTGGGTTTATGTTATAAATTGTTGCAATATGCTGATATCAGCAATTACCAGTTAATATTTTACATATGAAAAAAACCACAGATACTCAATAAAACCTATTTAAAAAGGATTCCAAAATAGGGTAGAGGTGGAGGGTTGTGTCACTCATTATGCAAGCAAGATCTCATTCCATGTGTATTTATGATGACAGTGGAAGTCCTGACTGCAGTTGGAACGTTATATTCGCAGAGTCAACATTTTGTAACTTGAGTCCTGGGGAATAACATATCTCCATAACTAGAGTATTATCTTGAAGGAAAACACCTGAATTCCATGCGACATACTTATTGCTGGGATATGTGTAGTGGATTATTATGTACTTTTATCTGTTCAAACTGGCTTATTTACAAAATTAGTCATTGTCAGTCAGTTCCTAGCCACTGCTGGAGAGCCACATGATAACTGTGTCCAGATAGTAAGCATTTCCCAATATTTATGATGGGCTAGGAAAAGATTGTTAGATGGAAGTTATTTTGGGCAGGATCTCTTAGCAAATTATTCAGCCTTCATTGCATTGTAACGGCATACCATGTTTTATCTGGTGGAAGAGGAGAAATTGCTACCAAAGTTATAATAAACAAATATTTGCCACTTACTAACTCTCATAAAATTGCAAACAAAAAGGAAGAAGGGAAAAATTATCATTCCACAACTCTTCACCAAGTGACAGATCTGATTGGCTGGTAAAGGGAAATCCAAGGTTTGCCAACATGGCATCCTTGAACATTTCCAGATCAAAAACAATTTTTTAAAAATCCCAAGACTCATGTCTAATTGTCCTGATCCTGTCTAATTGTACCAAACATGTCACAGATTTTAGGGGAGCCAGACTGCCCATTGTTGAGTTTATTGAACATTTTCTCAGAGACCTCTTACCTCCTAAAATGAAAAATTGCATATATAGATACATAAGAATTATTGTAAAATTGTAACTCACTTATCTTACTAACTTATAAAACATGGAAAAAATTAAATGCAGAGTATTGAGATACATTTGAATGTTTTCCAGAGTTATGCTTCAGTTAGCTTTCTCATTTAGAGAAGAGATAGCAAAAGCAGCACACAGTGACCCAGACATGATCATAGTGATCTAGTAGAAACTAAGGTGCTGTCAGTCAATAATAGTGCTAACCGGGAATAAGGAATTATTCTGTTCTTTTGGGTGAGTTTGTAACCCCCCTAAAATATTGGATTCACAGTTTGGGGATTATTAAATGTCCATCAGCAACAATGGATCTAAGTAGCACGTTGGCTCTTGTTTGTTACTTTTGCATCCCTTTCCTAGAAAAATGCAGTCTGTTCTCAGAGTCATCTGTGTTCAGATCATGTCCAGACTTTGTAAATTTGGAGGTTGCTTGGAAGCCTTTGAAAATAATTCAGAAATTTCTCTCATGGACCACCTTCTCCTCATAGGAAGCTATCCAAAACTAAGATCACCATCAGTGTTTTCCCATTACTGAAGTGAAATGCGTGATTGTAAGAGACAGGGTCCTTTTGATGATGGCACTTGGCCTGTGGAACTCCATTCCCTGCTGCTATTTACCTGGCATGTTTTTTTTTGTTAAGTTTTTTTTGGTGCCAGGAGGAGAATGTTCTCATTTACCTGTGTTTTGGGAACAAAACATTGTTCCTTTATGTTCAAAGGGCGGTCACCTACTGGTACTGAGCAATTGCCTGCTGGAGAAAAAATGAATATGACAATACTTTTAAAACAGTCATGACTCATAACAAAACTGCTCTACAGGGTCTCCATAGGTTAGGTGCAACTTGACAGCATGCACACACAATGCTATCACATACACAATAATAAGTCTATAAAGACAATGGGATGGCCAAGCTCCCCACCCCACCCCAGCAAGATACAGGTGACATGTAGCAGGAAACATAGATTTGGAGGAATTAAGTGCTAGAAAACTTCAGGAAAAAAATTCTTGGAGATTTCAAGAAAAGCTTCGTTGACTTGACCTGGCTTCAGTGGAGGGGAACAAAAGATTACACAACTCCTGAGAGCAAGGAGGAATGTCTGTCTGTCTGTTTGTCTGTCTGTCTCTGTCTGTCTGTCTGTGGATTCCATCAAGGCAGACAAAACTCTTATCTGAGATCCATAGAGGCAGCCATTTGCCTCGTGCTGGCCTGCACATCTGAAAGCGACTTCAAAGTAATAGAAACCCCACAGAACATCTGTAACTTTCTAAGCAAAGGAGCCTGCTCCTATATTTAAACATGTTAAGACATGTGTGGACGGGGGTACTGAGGAATTTGTGTTTTACCTTTTCTTTGGATTCCTCTCATTCAGTCTGGGTTAGTGCTGGGAGTATGCTTGTAGACATTTTCTTTTTAATAAATGCCTTATAATTGTTGACACCTGGTAGTGGTTCTCTTTATCACATTGTCTACTACCATCTTAAACATGCTGTTTTAAAAGGGGGGCACCAAGGGGAAGGGGAGAAGCAGTTTATTGGCAAGTGGCTAGTCCCCAGTAGTGTACAAGGCAGTAAGTAATCCCAATAATAAGCTGATGCTGAATAGCAGGAGACAACAGAGGCAAGGGCTCACAAATTTGATGGGAAGCCAGAGTTATGACCTTCCCAATGAGCATTTCCTGCAAAAAAGCCAGCTGGTGGCAGTGATTGAGTAGAGAGAAAAAAGCTCCTCCAGGTGTTGGGAAAACCTTTGGAGGGCATGATAGAATAGGGCCTGCAGGCACAGCATGACTGTTCTGTCAAATTGCTCATGAACTAAAGCAGTAGTCACTGCCAGGGAATGTATCTGACTGTGAACTTCCCTTTGACATTATCTAAAGCTATGGGGCTGAAGTGTCTTTTATGTTGGTGGAAACTCATGAAACAAGATCTAAATTCTTAACACATTGTTGTTTCCTAAGGGCGGAAGAGCCATGTAACAGCACTGCTTCTGAGATTTAAGCTTTATGCATAGTACACATGACATTTTCTATGACTGAAAAGATAAATATATACACATCTTGATATTATGGCTGCACTCAAAATATAAACAAAGGGCATTCATATTCTCACTCATTTCTCTGTCTTCCACTTATCTGTCATATTAAAAAATGAAGACTACTGTTTTAGGAAGTCATTAATCTAGCCACAATTTGCTGTGGTTCTGAATCAAGCTGCTGTAATATTAATGGACATGATATTTGGTAGAACCATAGACCTTACTGTGGCAAGGAATGTAAATTTACTAAGATACTAGTTTTGAGTCTGAAAAATAAATGAACTATGGTTGAGCAAATGAGCAAAAGGCAGTCATTTATTTCTACTACTCTTTCTAGTAACTCAGAGTGGCTAACAATATATTATAACATCAAGCTTTGCACAGAAACCATCACCAGACAATAACAAAGAAATATAGACTAAAAGCTGGAAAAGAATGGAGCCTTTCTTTCCATTTCTGTGAGCCCATTTTATAGGCGAGGGTGGCTATGGAGAAGGTTCTCAATTGAGTAAGATGAGCCAGCTGTAATGGAATTGGTCAGCTAAGCATAGCTTACACACTGGTTCATACAGAAAGATGAAACAAGGGACTTCAATATGGTGAAAACAAGGATGCTACTCAATAAAGAGATATGATCGCTACATTCTGGGTTCTTCATGGGTTCATTCAATGTGCAACACTGAACTCAGAATCTACGTGCAGAGGGCACTAACCTCATGCTGTGCTCCAACCTTTTGCTGAGGAAAACTTGTTAATTTTGTGGACTTTTAGAGGTATGAAGGATAAAGGAGGCTGGCGGTTCTTTTCCTTCTGCATTCCAAATTGGGAGGAGGATATATTTTCTAACAGGATATGCTATATATCATGCATCTTCCCTCCCACTCTAGGTGTCTTCATTATGGTGGGCACCATTAGTTGTGAAGGGAAATGTCTCTGCTGTGTTCATACAGAGTTTTGCTAATCACTGCTGCTACTGTGTGTAAAATCCAACCAAATGCCAGGATTTCTAAATCGTATTGTTTCAATAGGAAAGCTAAGCTAATGCTTTGCTAAATCCAATTCAAATTAAAAAGACAACTCGGATACCATTTTGATTAGCATCAATTCCACACAGTCCAAATATCCCAGGTTGAGCAAGGGAAATATTCCGTTTGGCCAAGAAGTTCACATGGTTCCTAGTCCTAACGCATGAAGTATTTCCCGCATCGTGGATTTTTCTAAAACTGCTAAGACTGTTATCTTTTTCCAAAGTCCTTCATTGATTCTACTTCAGTGGGAACACCACAGGAGCAAAACTGATTTAGTTTTCCCGCCCCACTGCCTGATCTCCCCGCTTTACATCATGTCAGTTTCATTTCTGCTGAGTTGCAGCCCACCCTTTCCAAAACATTCCCCAACAAGTTTTCTGCCCTTTGACAGTTTTTCCAGGAGCCAGGCAAGCGAGCCCATGAAGGAAAGCATGAGTGCTCTTCCCATTCCCACTCGCTCTTGCCAAGCCCCACTTGCTAGCTGAGCTGAAACCCGGCCAGCCCAGTCCTGCAGCTCTGGGTTCATGTTCCCAATGGGATCCTGGGGGAGAGGGTCAGGGGAGTGCCTGCCTAGCAGGATGCTCTCACCACGTGACAGCCCCAAAGACCAGTCAAATATATATATATCACGGGGGTGGGAGGTGATTGTCTCATGCTGTGGGGAGAGGTTAAGCATGCAACCTGATGCTATTCATGATCACTTGGAAGGAAGTCTGTTCACCATAAATAGTCTTACTTCCAATGAAGTGGGTATAAGATTGCAGTCATAAGGATTCATCAAATGGCTAAACAGTGAGAGTAATGAGGGATTAGAATGCCCATAAATTGATTAGCCAAATATTTATCAGTCTGAAAATTATTTGACCATAGTCAAATGTTGTTAAATATTTCATTAAGTCAAGAATATTTTATAGCAGTGGTAGTTGCATAATTTTATGCAGTTTTAATTTTAAGTGTATTCAATATCAGGGCAGAAGGGAAAGCAATTTGTTTCTCAAACCATGGACACATTTAGAAGATGGACTCTTGATGTACAACTTCTGATTGATCTGCTGTTTTGCCATACCTCTTAGGTTGTGCAGTCAGATGAAAGCCATCACAAGTATGTTGCATCGAAGCCCTTTAAAATAATGAAATCTTGCAGAGGAGACATAGTCTATTGATAGTGGTGGTGATAAATCCTCCCTTGAGGGAGGAAGATCTGGAAACCAGGGTGAGACCACCTACAGAAGTGTTCACTGGACTCTTATAGATAACTTCCAACTAATCTCCAAACCCCGTTTCTTCAACAAGATGTTGAAATGGGTAGAGTGTCATCTTAGCTCCAGCAATTTTTGGATAATTCTAAATTACGTAGATCCATTACAATCTAGCTTCTGACCCAAGTTTAACACTACGTAGGTAACTCTGGGAGATGACCAGTATTCAAAGATAACTAAAGTGGGAGGTGCTTCTTTATAGTGGTTCTAGATGTTCCTGGAAGTAGTAGTAGAAGCGTGTTGCTCTAATTCATGACTTTTAACTTGTGCAATAAGGGTCTATATCTTGTTTCAAATGCTTCTTAATGTCTACATGAAACCCTGGGTGATGTCATCTGGGAATCTAAGGAATGGTGTATTCTGTAGACACCAGATAACATCACTCTTTTCTACCAAATTCTGGGAGGACAATGAAAAGGCCCTTTACGGCCTGGGGCCCTCATACCTACGGGACCATCTCACCCCATACGTCCCGAGTCGTGTCCTCCACTCAGCGGAGGCGAATTTGCTGGTGGTCCCCTGACCCTCTATGATGCAGCTGGCCTCTACGCGGGCCAGGGCATTTACTGCCCTGGCCCCTGCCTGGTGGAACGCCCTTCCTCCAGCAGTTAGGGCCCTGCGGAACCTTGGAGAGTTCCACAGGGCCTGTAAAACTGTGCTGTTCCACCGGGCTTTTGGGGGGCTGGCCGCTGAGCCCGCCCCTCTCATTGCCCTGTGCACTGGCTGTGTATTTGACCATCTGCCAGCCCCATCCCAGCGTTTGATCACTGGAGTGTGATGCCAGACGTCTCTTGCTACTAACTATTTATTGAAGGTTACTGCTGCTATAGTTTTAAGGTTTTGTATTATTTTTAACTGGGATTATTTGATTTGTTTTTACTGTGTTTGTTGTTGTTTTGCTGTACACCGCCCTGAGCCCTTCGGGGGTAGGGCGGTTTATCAAATCGAATAAATAATAATAAATAAATAAAATCTAAACTGTTGTCTGAGATCTGTAGCAGACCAAGTGAAGATGGGCAAGTGTAATCCTAATAACCAACTGATGGTTGGGTGTCTTAGCTGATCCTGAAGTAGAAGTGTAATGCTGAATGTGATTACACTTCTGTTTTAAGATTCAAATTCAAAGCTTGATGTGGTTTTATTAAATCAGGCACTATCTATTTATTTATGGATTTTTACAGTGCTCATCCCCAAAGGGCTTAGGGTGGCAAACAACATCATAAAAATATTACCACAATTAAACCAGCAATAAATACGTTAAAAGCAATTTATACAATACATACTTCCAACTAATCCAAGATGGTGACTTAAAAACCTCTAATTAACCCTCTGGGAGGCCACAAAAATACCGGTAGATGTCAGCCTAGCTGGCCTCCAGAGAAAGCCCGGCAGAATAGTTCTGTCTTACTGGCCCTGCAGATACAACTCAAGTCCCACAGGGCCTAGAAACTACAGGCTATCCAAAATGTCACTTGCTGTGGTATCATCAAGAGTAAACTTCACATAGCATAAAATGTCAGTTTTGTACTATCTTCTAGGTGGTTTCTGGCAACACTATTAGTTTTATTTTTTAAAACATCTTAAATGGTATGGGTCTTAGATTCAACAGCCTTCTCTCATATGGACCTACTAACATTTTAGGATACTTTTTTGAAGTCCCTGACGTCTGAGATGTTGTAAGGACAAAAGCTCCATGTAGATGAGTTGGCAAGAGACATAGCAATCTATGATGGTGCTGAGAATTTGCAACATTCATTGGTATCTTTGATATAGACTTCATTGAAGTCTGGTCTACACCTACAAGGGTGGTCCTGTGGATTAAAAATAGAGTGGACTTCAAGTTGCAGGTAGAATAAGCCGTCGGAAATCCTCTCCTTACCCATTCTTCCAGTTGATTGGATCGACTGTTTATATTGCATTGTAATTAATAGCAATATCATGTGTCATAGTTACACAATCATCTTGAATTCATAACTTAACAGACTGGCCTTTTACTGAATAGGTTCAATGCACCATTCATTATATAAAACTTTGTTTTTGGGGTGCATAATCTGGGTGATCTCACAGAGAATCTGTTTTGCTTCTGACACTGGGTTGTGCTTAGCAACAATGAATCTAATTTTAGAAGTTGTGAATCAGGTTTGAGAAGAACAAAAAAAAGCAGCAATAAATGAAAAGCATCTTTCCCAAAACTGTTTAAGAGATGATTCATACGTACATGTACATCTCTCAGTAATGTCTTATTGATGACTTATCACTCAATGTCTTGTAACAGAACACATGAACTACCCCGTTGAAAAGTATTGTGTTTGAATTAGCATTGTGGGGAGGCAGAGGAGGATGAATATTCTCTCTGTCGTGTTCAAGAACATGGTTGTGGCTGATTCACACTGCAAGTTAACCCTTAAGGTGGGAGTCATTGAGTGTAGATCATGTGCCTATGAACTCACCCTCACTGGTCAAGCAAACGGAGTTCTTCCCACTAATTCTAGAAACAACATACCTCTAAAAATCACTTTAAAAGGCCAGATCTTTTTCAGATCTCATCTTGGCCCCGAACTCAGTCAGAGGCCTTTTATAAGCCACTACATGTGCACATGCATTCATGTGTACATAAAGTGGAAAATCTACATTATGGAAGATTACTGATGTCATTTGTTTGTGAAATTCTTTGAATACTTGTTAAATGCTAAATACATTTTTGTATTATTTATATCTACCAGGTCAGATAATAAAACAAATAGGTGTCAACCTCAAGGCTAACTGAAGTGCATACATTTTAAATTTGTATGCATATGAATTAATTCCCATATGCAAATGAGCGAGGAATAGCTTTTCCCTTTCTGGGGCAGTTGGAAATCACTGAAAACAAAGCAAAAGCAAGAAAGTGGGCGGGTGTGTGTGTGTGAAAATTCCAACCCAGAATAGGCTAGGTAACCAGAAAGGTTGAAGAAAGAAAAAAATTATGTATAGAATCATTGCTGTCAATTAAAAAGATAAAATTATAATACAAACACATTAATCAAATTAATTGTATTGATATTTATCCTGATGTTCACTGCCCAGAGCCCTTAGGGGAAGGGCGGTATATAAATTTGAAGATAAATAAATAAACAAATAAATAAATTACAAATATTAAACTATACACCACAATATAACAAACTTTGGTTCCATATGTGCATATCTTCTCCTTGTATATAAAACCTTTTTAGCAAAATTGCATTTGTGTGTATAGGGATGTCATACAGTTGAAAGCATCATTCCTATGACCAGGTACATTCACAAAATAAACATCACAACTAGGCTACTGCAATGCACTGTACATTGGGGTGTTGTGGGTTTTCCTGGTTGTATGGCCATGTTCCAGTAGTATTTTCTCCTTATGTTTTGCCTGCATCTGTGGCTGGCATCTTCAGAGAATCCACAGATCATGCAGACAAAACGTCAGTTACTCCTCAAAATCAATACACAAACTCCAGGTGGTACGGAATGGCATGGCACGGCTATTGTCAGAAGCTAGATAGAGTACAAATATTACTTGCATCCTGCCGGTGCTTCACTGGCTGCCCATCAATTACCAGGCTCAATTTAAAGTTTTAGCGATCACATACAAAGCCTTTTATGGACTTGGACCCTCATATCTGATAGAACTGAAGCTGAAGCAATTCAGTTTCTAGCAGAGCAAAAAATACACGCAGCAGAGTTGCTTAAGAAAGTTACTTCTTTACAGAGTTTAAAAATAACGCAGGCTACATAAAAACATATTTACAAAAGAAGAAGTCAAAACATAAGTGCTCAAGCACTGGCAAGCAAAAACCAGACTTACATGCATACAAAGCATGCAGGGGCGTAATGCCCATTGGGCAAGGTGGGCATCACCTTGTGGGGGGCATCAAAATGCAGGGTTCGTTTTTGGGTATTTTAGTGGTTTTTCATTTTTGGCCTGCAGGGGGTGCAGTTTTTAGGCTAGTGGCACCGAATTTTCAGCGTATCATCAGGAGACTGTCCTTATGGTACTCCCCAAGTTTTGTGAGGTTTGGTTCAAGGAGTCCAAAGTTATGGACTCCCAAAGGGGGTGCCCCATCCCCCATTGTTTCCAATGGGAGCTAATAGGAGATGGGGGCTACAGTTTTGAGGGTCCATAACTTTGGCCCCCCTGAACCAAACTGCACCAAACCTGGGGGGTATCATTAGGGAAGTCTCCTGATGAGACCATGAAAGTTTTGAGACTGTGCCTTCAGAAATGTGCCTCCGCAGCATGCAACCCCCATTGACAGCAATGTAGAAAACTCAATGCAGAACAAAGATTCTTGGGCAAATTTCTAGGATGTTCATGCAGGGGGTGCATTTTTGGATGTATCGGCACCAAAATTTCAGGGTATGTTGGGTATGGTGTTGATATGTTTGAAAATGCACCCCCTGCAGGCACCAATGTCATGGTGCAAAAAAATTTGGTCATGGTGGAGTGGCCGCCCATGGGGCGGGGGGGGGGGGCATCCAACTCAGGTTTTGCCCAGGGCTACAGTTTGCCCAGGGCTGTCTCGTTACGCCCCTGAAAGCATGTCATAGCAGATAGCATAACATAACAACACAACAACAACATCACGGAGAGAGAAATACACACACAAAAGTGCATATGAATAGAGGAGAGAGAGAGTATAGAAGCTAAATCACTGATAAGCAGTTGGTAAAGGTCACCCTCATTAACCAGCTGCCCAGCATTAACTTACAATTAAACTCAATGGTGCAACTGACATTGTTCCTACAAACACTTAACACATCTTGCCAAATACTCTGACAATATCTGTGAGGTTGCCTTTCCCCCCATGTTCTGTCATGACAGCTTTGTTCTTTGAAGTAGGATCTTCTGCACGTGCTAAATTGCAAATTGACAAAATCAGCAACTGCGTAGACACGAGCCTTCTCTGTAACGGCCCTCACCTTGTGGAGCACCTGCCTAAGGAGGTCAGGAAGGCTCTCACTACCATGGCTTTTCAAAATCTAGTTATTCAAAGGGCTTATCTACAAAGTTAATATACTTACACTGTGCTAAATGATTTACAAAATTACTTAGAAAAATGATTAGGGGCTGTGGTCTATACTACTGTGTATAACTTGTTGAAACTAGGACCCTACTATGGAATTTTGCACCATTTAATGTGCCATGGTAATAGCCATGCTTTGCTTCAGTTCTGTTTTAGACTTCTGGTTGGTTCAACAACCCTAAGCTTGTTGAATTCTTCATTGAATGTCCCTCCATAATTGTATTGACCAGGGCACTTAATTTCACTTTATTACAGTCAAAGACCAGCAAATTACAGTCAGGGACCGACAAATTCTATACAGCAAATTGCAGTCGAGGATCAACAAATTCTATACACACTCTCAACCTTAATTCCCTGTGTAATTGTAATATATAAATACCCTAAATCAACACTGAGGCCTAATTTGTTTCACTTGTCCCATACATACGGTAACTTAGCGTTAAAATACATTCAGTCCATAACTTAGCGTTAAAATAAATCCAATCTATAACGGCATTAAAAATAAATCCAATCCATAACTTAACGTTAAAAATAAGTCCAATCCATAACTTAGCATTAAAATATATTCAATCTATAACTTAGCGTTAAAATGAATTCATTCCATAACTTAGCATTAAAATGAGTCACTTAAGTTAAAATTATTCATATAGGCTTGCCTACTTATTGTCTTTCGGCCTGTTTGCACTCCCATTTACTCAATCCTAGATTAAAATAGTAATAATATTATTAATAATTAATAATGATTATGAGCCATATATATCTATATATCTATATCTCTAATACAATATCAGTTGCCTACTCACAGGTCTGCGTTTCTTTATAACAAATGTACAAAATTTGGCAACCAATCTAGACCAGTTTGGATTTTTGTCTTCCAGGAGCTTCCTTATACATACATTTTCTGGATAGCCCCTGAAGTTATTTAATATTGGGTCTAGTATTTTGGCTCTTATTTCTCTAAAGTGAGGGCAGCGGAGGAGGATGTGGCCTGTAGTGTCCATTTCTTCTAAATTACAGGAACAGATCCTCATTTCTTTAGGTATCTTCTTATATCTCCCTTCTAGGATCGCAGAAGGGAGCGATGCACATCTCACCAGGGTAAACGCCCTTCTGAGTGTATGTATTTCAATGTTAGATACATATGGGGCTGGTGACTGTATGTATCTACGAGATGCCTCTAGTGTAAAATCTGGATACTTGTTCAGATCTTGCTGTCTAGCAATATCTTGTACCCTTTGCTTGAGAGTGCTTTTTGCTGTAAATATGGGTTGAGATTTTAAATCAGGAAGTGATAAACCCATCCTTGTTGCCTTCTCATTGACTTCCCGAATCCATCTGGGTTGAAAAGAGTCACCGACAATAAGTGGCCATAATCCTTTTTGGTTACTATGTGCCTTCAACCATAGATAGGCTGTTTGCAGGAAGATTCTGTCTTCTATCCTTATTAATCTGGCTTCTAGCCTTAAAAAACCGTTGGCCACTCCCGGAGGTACTTGCAAAATAGCTCTTAAGAATTTCATTTGAGTTCTCTCCAAGATCTTTATATTTGTCATGCACTGATTTGAGTATACTCCATATATAAGTTGTGGAATGATTTTAACCTGATACAATTTTAGTGCTGCAGGAACATAAAAAGCCCCCTTTGAACAAAAGAATTTTCGCACAGCGTGCATAGTTCTTTCAGCCCTTTCTGTTACTAATTTTAAATGCTCGCTGTTGGATCCGGAAGATTGTATTACCACTCCCAAATATTTAAAGATGTTTACTTGTTCGATTTTGTTGCCTTTTATGTTCCAAGTTCTCTTTTTAGTTTTACTGCCAAATTTCATAATTTTTGTTTTGGAAAAATTTATGACCAGTTCTTCCTTTTCACAGTACTCTGTGAAGCTCCGGAGAGCTCTTCTAAGTCCTACTGCTGTTCTGGACAGAAGAACAATATCATCTGCATATAAGAGTATCGCCAGATGTTGTGAGGCCAACTTGGGTGGATGGCTGTCAATATTTTTCAGTTGTTTTGTGATTCCATTTATGAAAAAGTTGAATAGAGTGGGAGCTAATAAGCATCCCTGCCTGACACCCTTGTGTATGTTGATTGGGTCAGTGAGATGCCCTTTAGGATTGCATCGAATTTTCATTTTTGCTTGGTTATGCAGGGCACGACAAAAAGTAAAGCCTCCTGTCTATGCTAGATACCTCTAATTTCTGCCAAAGCTTGTGTCTGGAGATGGAATCAAAAGCGGACTTCAGATCAATGAATGCGTAAATAGAGATGTTGGACCACTTGAGGCATATTTTTTCAATCAAATGTTGTATAATTAGTGAATGCTCAGTAGTGGAGCGTCCCTCTCTGAAGCCAGCTTGTGCTATATCTATTAGGTCTTCTCTTTCCAGCCAGTCATTTATTTTCTCCAGCAGATGTCTTGAATATAATTTGCTTAATACGCTAAGGAGGCTAATTGGCCTATAGTTTTTGGGATCTTTTTATCACCTTTTTTGTGTAGGGGAACAGTAATCGCCATTCCCCAATCTTTGGGGATCCGTCCCGTTCTGTCCATGTAGGTAAATATGTTGGCCAGAAATTGAGCCCACCAATCAATGTTCCCTTTCAGGACTTCTGTTGTAATTCCGTCTAAGCCAGGGGCTTTCCCTGCTTTCAGCCTGTTAATATGGTCTTTTATTACCCTTGTACTGACTGCAGGCCATGTCTGAATGTTTGTTAAAAAGTCCTCATGTAATGGTGACTCTTCATAGTCATCATATAGCCTCTGGAAGAACTCAATCCATTTATTAGGTGGTATATACATTTCAAGTTGGGTTGATGTCCTTTGCTTCCGTTTTTGGATGAGTTTCCAGAACAGAGATTGATTTTTCTGCTTAGTCGCTTGTATCAGATCTTCCCATATTTTCCTCGTATATTCATTTTTTTTATCACCTTTTTTGTGTAGGGGAACAGTAATCGCCATTCCCCAATCTTTGGGGATCCGTCCCGTTCTGTCCATGTAGGTAAATACGTTGGCCAGAAATTGAGCCCACCAATCAATGTTCCCTTTCAGGACTTCTGTTGTAATTCCATCTAAGCCAGGGGCTTTCCCTGCTTTCAGCCTGTTAATATGGTGTATTGACCAGGGCTGGATCTACATTTTTTTGAAGGAGGGGAGAAGCACAAAATAACACCCCCAATAGATTATAGACATATTTTTCTTTTTATATATGTAGATAATCATCAACTATTTTAAATGATAGAATAAATTATGTTGACCTCTATGAACTGTTAAAGAAATTACACTTTTTCATTATTTTACCTATCTCTAATGTTTGAATATTCCCTCAATCTCTCTGCACAGATAAAAACTCAACCCAAGGAGAAACTTTTTCAGCCTAGACTTTTCCCAGACTTTTTAAAAAAGTATAGCACACATAATTCTGACATGGGAAATACCAGCCACATCTCATGCTCCTTCACAACCTGATAAAGTACACCCCAAGAAAAGCTTTATCAAGTAATTATGCTGCTTGAAGCTAAAATAACTAAACTGAAGCTACTGCACTTTAGTCACTGGAAAAGATTAACTGGAAAAACAATAGTGCTAGGAAACACTGAAGACATTAGGAAAAGAGGAATACCTATCATGAAATGAATTAACTCAATAAAGAAAGTCATACCTCTCAGTTTGCATGACCTAAGCAAGGCTATTAATGGGGGGGGGGGATGTTTTGTAGGTCATTGATTTATAGGTCAAAAGCAGTTGATGGCATATAATGCACATGAACAGACCCTCTGTTCTTTTCATCCCCCTTTTCTAAGATGTAAAATCAGGCTCTTCAGGGAAGGTCAAGCCTATCAGGTGCGGGGGCAGGTCTACTTGTGGTCTTTGGCAAAGTCAAGCGTAATCCAACTCTCAGCTGCGGTAGGGGAAGGGAAGAGTCTGTCCTCTTCCCTTCCATCACATTCAACTTCAGGCTACTCCGGGCCTTGAAGTGCTTCAGCATAGCACAAGGAAGGTTGTGGGGGGAAAGTCAGACATTCTAAACATTAACAGACCCCAAATTTTCACTCTCTCATTGAATGTTTAGAATGCACCCTAAGCACACCCCCTAGAAGTCTTCCATACCCAAAGCCTACCCCATCAACTGCCAATGCATTGTCCTTGAAAGAAGTGACAGGATGACAAGGAAATGGAAGGTCCTTCAAATGAAAGGTCAGAGGGTGCCTTGGCCAGGGAAGGAGGGAGATTAGTGAGGCCAAGGGAGAATAGCTGGGGGTTCTATGTCTCCCACTGCATAGAACTTGACATCTTTGAACATCTTCTCAGGAATCTGTAGGCCACCCTCTTCTTCACGTGCCATAGTCTCACCCAACTAACAGCTGCAGGTTCTGCTTCACCAAGGGTTGCAATTCTGCTCTGAGACCCAGGGTCTCCATCTCCCTTTCCCCCTACCTTCTAACAGAAGCTTAATTGGGGGAATAAGACATGTACTGTAAAATGAGCCATCTCTTTTGGGCAATTGAGCCTCCCCACCTCTTGTTGCCATCCCATCTCTGCCTGCTTTCCAGGGCGCCTGCCCCTCCTTACCCCTATAGATCCAGCTCTGATACTGACTCACTTTATGTAATTCCCCTTGAGTCCAAGTGGGACAGGCAGATTATAATTAATTTAAATAAATAAATAATAAGAATCTAATGCTGCCAATGCAGTAATTAGCAATAAAGAAGCATGACTTCTGTCTGAATGAAAGCCAGCATCCCATAGCCTGTCCTAAGGCCAGACTGAAAAGGATTTAGAGCAGATGAGTTATTGAAGGAGACCTGCAGCTGGTCTGCTACTGCTCATTCAATCACGCTGTCCAGAAAGTGCAGATTACAGCCAGGGCAACAACTGGTACATCATTTTTCTGAAGAAATTGGCATTTTCAGTGGAGGATGAATAACCATCTCTTTGAGTGGCTGAGGAAGGTGTGTGGAGTTAGTGATGCATTTATAATAGATGCTGTAGACTTGTTGATGTGGTCCTTAAGTGACTTTAGTAATCAGGATGGGCATGGATCCCAGAATCCTGTCATCATCCATCATGGAAACAGGTTCAGAATGGTCCATAAACAGACCAAGAGTTGCATTTCTTCTAGCAGACCTATATTAGAACCAGCATTCAGATCAGAATGCATTCTCAATATTTTATCTGCCCAAAACTACAAAAGTTTTACAACTTTGTTGTGGAAATAGTACAAACTAGAGGCACTCCATACAGGGAAACCCTCAGGAAATGTATGTGCTGGAAGAATCAGTGGATAGACATAACCTTTGTTCGGGGCTCAGGCAGTTTTGCTGATGGCTGCTCCAGTACTAAAATATAGTACTCCATAAAATAATACTTTTTATGAGGAAGTTCTGTCTGCACAGAGAGCTTATTTCTCATTCAGCAAATAAAAACAAAGTGGACAAGATGGAATAGACAAGATAGGGCATGCTGTTTTGTCGCATCACATGCCAACTAGTGTAAACAGCTTCATAAGATTTGTATAGAAATGGTCCATATGACAGTAACAAAGAAATCATGATGCATTCTGCTGTGAGAATGCCCCTTTCTTGGTAACAAAATATTTGCTGGAAAAATGCAATATCTCAGCAAGAGAAATGCTGCCTTAAATGAAAATGTCTGTATCTCACTCAATCATTAAAATCTCTCACACAAAGTCTTTCCTGTTCCATGAAACAGCATATCTTCAAAGGTACATATGAACCATTGTCTTTTACAAGAAGAAAGCTGGAGACAGTTCTCCTCAAAGCTGAACTCTAAACTCTGAGCTGACTCTCAGTCCTAAGCATTTCCATATATATATATATATATATTACAATTCAAGTAATTTCTTTAACAAGGTCCCCTTCCGCAGAGGCAAAATAATGCATTTTCAAACCACTTTCACAACTTTTTGCAAGTGGATTTTGCTATTCCGCACTGCTTCAAAGAGAACTGAAAGCAGTTTGAAAGTGCATTATTCTGCATGTGCGGAATGAGCCAGAGTTACACCTTTTTTGATTGTTCTAGGGAGTTTTTAGTATAGGCTTTTTAGTATAGCCACCAAGAAACTGAAAAGCAACATGTCAAGAATTACATTTAATTTGTAAAAAAATTGTTTAATTGTTACTTGATACACACATTTTAATCAACTGCATGTATTTCAAAGGCATGAATATAACAGTTCAGTGAAAGGTTTTGTACTGGATCTGTAGCTGGATCTGTGTTTCTCATTTCATAACAACAGAATTGATGAGCTTTCAATTCTATGGTTGGATCCATTCAGTTTTTTTAAAAAAAATTAATCTCACCTAATACCCATTCTTGAGCTGTGGAATGGTATAGTATAGCCCAATCACATTGGAACAAGGGAAAGGCCAGTACTTGGAACCTGGGAAGGATCAGTACTTGGAGGGGGGACCACCAAAGAACACTGCTGAAGAAGTCAATGGTAAAATACCTCTACTCCTCACTTGCCTCGAAAGCCCCTTTCTGGAGTTGCCATAAGTCAGTTGTGACTTGACAGCACTTACATACATAATACACAACCTTACTACAGGCCTTGTCTTACACGGCTTCTGTCCATGTTGGTTCCACAATCCCCATCATAGCATTTGTGTGTGGTCAGGTGGGATCCTGTTGAGATTTGCAAGTGTCTCTCATAATGAGCCATAAAAGAGTTAACTGTCTGTATGTAAACAAGATGTTGAGGTCACATTCTATTGAGGTCACCATTGATTCGACATTGACCAGTATAGTAGCCATTTGTTACATGTCTATGAGCACATACCCCTGAGGTTATAAAGTTAACTTGGTTTCTTTGTTTTGAGCCCAGTTAAACCATGTGCTGAATGCAGTTATGTAACACTGTAATATAGTGTTTATTGCTTTTTTCCATGTTACCCTCCCTTATTAGCTTCTGAACATTTTATTAAGCAGTTCACTGGTATCTGTGTGTTTACTGAAGTCAGCTAAACAATGTGCTATTAACGTCAATCTACCAACAGATCCCTCCTTCCTTTTTCACCAGCAGAAGCATTCCTTAGATAAGCTGGAATTTAAGCAACCACACAACTGGTTCCTCACACCCAGCTTATTCTTCTCATACAGCAGCCAACCACACCACGTTGCAAAAAACCTGGGGAAACCAGGAGACTGCAAGATCTACAATTCATAGAATTGCTGCCTTGAGTACAGGAGGATAAGGCAAGATTGTAATGTTCTAAATAGATAAATGTCCCCCCACACATCAGGGCATGATTGAAATAGCTTTTTTAAACAAGATTTTTACCCTACCTTTCTGCCCCCAGAAGTCCAACAAGCTGGCTAACAAATTAAAATACACAAATTAAAATATTATTTTAAAGGCCATTAAAACCAACACTCAAATACATAATTAAATCCGGTTCAAACAAAAACATTAAATAAGTACAAAAGATAAAAACAACCGTTAAAACACTGAGGAGGGAGGAGGAATCACAGAGAAAATGCCAAGCAAAACAAAAAAGTCTTTACCCGCTGGCTGGATCCCAACCACAAACTCAAACTTTATACTACAAGGTGTGAGGTGTATAAGGCAACTTGCTGCTGTTAGCCCTCTGATAAAAATAAGAGAGAGTTTCTTCCCTAGGCTTGCCTGCTGGCATGTTGCCGTTTAATCTTTATTTTACTGGATTACACAGGGCTCATGCATGCATTGTTATCTACTAAACTAAAACCCATAACAGCTTGTCCACTCATTTTATTTATCCACATTTTGACTTCAGCCACTAATCTGTTGCAGACTTCTGCCTTTGGCTCAGGGTTAGCGAGATGGCATTGTAGCTGTCTAACATCTGTTTCGGCTTCCATCCCCAAGAATGCAAGCATTAAGCATTACAAATGGAGTGTGAAATGAAGAAAGCGGGGGGGGGGGGGGGGGTTTCAGTGCACATTTTATTTGGAGCATTGTAAGATAAATATCTTTCTGGGATCTGTCCAAATAGAAGCAGGCTATGTGTTGCTATGGATTTTGCAGCCGACGCTCTGGCTTCAAACTGATATAAAGTTCCATCAGAAAAAAAAATCCTTTTTTACAAAGTATTATGAAGCAGTAGAGCATCAGTTAGCCTGAATGGTTTTTAAAGTGAATGTTAAACCAATGAGTCTGCGCTGTTTAAACAAGTTGAAGGCAGAACAAAAAATGTTCTGCTCTTTGTGTGTCCTTTAAAACATTCTGTGCTCCTGTTCTCAAGAGCTTCTTTTGTTTAAATAAAATGTGTAGGATATTGACATATTGCAAAAACTATGTAAAGCCCCATGCAAAGGAAACTGTGCAGAATCCCTTCAAGTCTTCCCTGACCCATAACGGTTGCCCTCTCCATCTGGGTCCCATTTTCATCATGACAGCTCTTTGACTTCTGGCTGCTGTGTCATTAACAGGCTGTGAGGGCATGTACCAGCCAGCTGGCAGGCTTACAAAACAAGAGGAGCCTGGGATTCTTGACTGAAACGCAACTGAATGGGCGGGGAGAGGGGGGAGAAAGGGGGGAGAATCAGGCAAATGGAATAGAAAAGAGATGCTCTGAGAAACAGAAAAGTATGAAGTTCCTCTATAACTGCTCCTGTCATTCACCTTATGCCGAATTATTTCTCTGCTTTATGGTCCATGCACCAAATTTCATATAAATATATTGAGGAGAGTCTTAGTAGCAGACTGTTTGCTTTTTATGTAGAAGGTTCTTGGGTCAGTCCTAATTTCTACAGTTGCATAAGATCATGAAGTGGTGTGAAAAGACCTCCAGTTCCTGAGAGTTCTGCCAGTCAGAGGAGATTATGCTCATCTAGATGGGCCAATGGTCTGAATCAGTATAAGGCAGTTTCATGAGTACATTACTGATAACAGTTAGATTATTGAATGGTTATTTCTAGGAATAGTCAATCACAAGTGGGGATTTGTGAGAAACTCATAGGGAAATTCCCTCACTATCCTCCGACTTCTGACCCCATCCTCCTTTCTATATCCTTTCATCCCACTACTTCCAGTTCCTCCCATCTTTTTCCATCCACATTTCTTCTCCTACCTGCATCTTCAATACTGGTCGCCACCTCCCCACAACCTTCCCATTGTCTTCTCTTTCTTCATTTTGCCCTCTTGCCACATCCTCAAAACTCTGGCCAGCAGTCCCCCTCTCCCACCTTGCTGCTTGGACCACCTACCCATCCCCCTTCTCACAGCTCTGCCTGTTCATTGATGCCTCTACTTGTCATTCTGCCTTCCCACTACTCTCCATGAAAATCCACCCCCATCAGTGCTCTACATGTCTCCCATCACTCTCCCTGATGGCCAGCCCATCCTCCCCCCCAGCTCAGTTAAGAATCAGGTACTAAACAGAATTCTGTAGTGTTTGTGAATAAAACATTTCTATGAATTTAGCTGATTTTATATTTGAGTTATTGGATTTTTAAAGCCATATTTGCTTTTTATGTTGCTAGGGTACATTTAACTGGCCAGCAAGTCTGATGTAGATTCATTGGAATGAACAGACTGCACCAGGCAGTGAGGTACATTTCATTCTCTGGGGAGTTGAAAAGATGCAGAGTGAAAGAAATAAGTGTGAATAAACTGGGACCTGCAAAAACTTGTGTGGGTCACTTCATTTTGCCCTTGTATTCCCTTTCCTACACTATTTCATCTTATTCTCCTAGCAGCTCCCAGACTGCTTTCCCATTTCCTGCTTTCTTCTCTCTTTTCCACTCACCAGTCAACCATTTTTATTCATTTCCCCCAGGGCTCAGCTATATAAATTTAATTCTTTTATGCCCCCCCCCAATTCCCCCAGTGAGGATACAAAGCAGCTTACAGCATTCTCCTCTTCTCTATTTTCTAGATCCCACTCCGAAATTCTAACCAGAGCTCTCTTCCTTCCCTCCATCTGGGAAAGGTCTGGCCCAGTTACAAAAGCTGACAGGTGCAAGTAGCTCAGATGAGTTCTGTGGCATGGTGGTCGATGCTGTGGAGGCTGCTGCCAAATCCAGGCAAATAGTGTGGCATCAAGTCATAGCTACTGCCACACCTGTGTGATTTGTACAAATTGCATGGTAGCAAACTGCCTGGTGGATGCTGCTGGTTCTGGCCACGATATGTCCTACTTTTAGGATAAAAGGGAGGGGAGAAGAGTTGGATTGGAAAGTGAAAATAGCATTGGAAAGGACCTTCCCGCTGTCTTTTAATGACAGGAACCGAGGGCAGAAAGCTGCAATAGTACTGAGTCTGCAAAAGACTCATGGAAAAAGATAATAATACTAGGAAACATTGAAGAAAAGAGGAAGACACACCCATGAGATAGATTGACTCAATAAAGGAAGCCACAGCCCTCAGTTTTCATGACCTGAGCAAGGGTCTGTTCATGAGAAGACATTTTGAAGGTCTTTGATTCATAAGTCAGAAACACATAACATATGTGAATAGGCCCTCCATTCTTGTCCCTGTTCCCTTCCCCATGATGTAAAACCAGACTCTTCTGGTTAGGCCTAGGCCTATCAGATGAGGGGGCAGGTCTACTCATATCCCTTGGCAAAACTAAGCACAGCACCACTCCCAGTTTTAAAGCAGTGGGACTGGGAGAGAAGAGCCCATCCTCTTCTCCTTTATTGCTAGTATAAATATAATTACTGAATAATACAAACATGACATTTCAAACAAAGCAAGATATTTTCCCTCAGTTTGTCACCACTTTGGTGTGAAAGTTAAAGTTCATTGTACAGACTTGTATATATAACCAGAGGTGGTGATGTATTAAAATGAAAGGTCAGTAAGGGCACAGCAACAGGGAGATTATTAATCCTGTTTACTAAGGAACAGAGAAAAGTGTTTACAGAACTCTGCATTGGCCACCCCAGTTCCCAGGAGAACAGCAGTCTTATTGTTCTGCTGTTCCAGACTCACACATACAAAAAATAACCAGACTAAGCTATCCCCAAGAGAATTGGGGTGTGTTTTGCAGTCACCCATAGGCTTCTTACTTCAACCTGTACTTGTACCGAACTGATTGCAACAGTAAGAGTGTGCATAACAGTTAACAAATGGGGGAAAAAATCTGGATTTTCTAACTGGGCCTTCTTCTCATGGATTGGAGTAACATTTTGAATCTCACTCAGGATCTTTAACTCAAGGTTGACAGACTTCTGAACAAACCATCTATTTTTTAAATCCCATCCATGACATATCTGTGTGGTTTGGGATGAACTGGTGTTTCTACACCAGAAAGCCATTAAAACTGATTTACATGCCTCCACTTCAGATGTGGGATCCAGCAGGTTCTCACAGGTTCCCAAGAGTAGGTTACTAATTATTTGTGTGTGCCGAGAGGGGGTTACTAATTGGTGATTTTTGCCTTAGTTACACCCCTCCTCTCAGCAGTAGCGCACAGAACTTGAAGCAGTCTAGCAGGAGGTGCACCAGTGTGCGTGGCATTCATTTCCCGCCCAAGGACCGGCGCAGCAGCTGCGTCCTTGCCACAGCCCTGCCCAGGAATGCCCCGCACCCGGAATGCCCGGCCACGCCCCCGTCAGCTCCCGCCCAGCCCCATTGGCGCTACGCCACAGTTTGAATCCCACCACCATGGGAACCTGTTACTAAAAATTTTTGATCCCACCACTGCTCCACTTTATTATACTATTGCTGAACTGAACATACCCCCAGAGAACTAAGGATCAGCAAGAAATCTGTTCTTTTTCAGAATACTAACGAATTTCTAAACAAATGGTGCTCTATTATAATACAGTCTATCCCTGGCTATTTAGGACACAAGGAAATTCTATATACTTGATTTCCTTTGCAGACTCTTTATTCTATGCTGACAACACTAGTCAAAATTGCCCTTAAAAATAAGTATTTCTATTCAACAACAACTTTTATTGGTGGGTAGAAGATATTTTCATGGGGTATTGCCATGGCAATAATCAAATGATGGCATTATATTGGTAATGTATCTTTACTATGGAAAGGAACCCAGGAGCCATTGTTAGGTTTTCACAACTGGTTATATGCGAGAGTTGAGAATATAAAGTTTGAATCACATATGCTTAAAGGGTACATAAATTTCCTAGATATTGTGATCAACATCGTTGGGAAGATCTATATAGATCTGCATGTTTTTTTAAAAAACCCTGCATATAAGAATTTCTTTTAAATATTTGACAAGTACCATATACTCAATGACTTAGAATAAAAATGAATTGAATTAAAATGCAAGACTTTCAGTGTGGAGAAGACGTTCCAATTTGCCATACAGTCCACCCTTCAAAGCAGCCTTTTTCTCCAGGGAATTGATCTCTGTCATCTGGAGATCAGTTGCGATTCTGGGAACTCTGCAGGTCCCACCTCAAGGTTGGCAACCCTAAGAGACTATAAATCTTTCTGTGCACAGAGTCATCTTTCTATAGTTGGTGGGAACATTCTGCGATACGGTTGTTTTACAGGTTAGTTACATTCTTAATCCTTTTAATTTAGTGGACTTTATTTTAATCTGAAAGTTATGAAGTATATGTAAATAGTTCAGTCTGTGTAAGTGTGGACCTGTTATATAGAAAAGCCTCAATCATTTCATCTCAGCATGTCGGAGCATTGTGTAGTTTTTATAATGGTAAATTTGCACTGAATTTCCATCTTCAATTTTAATTCTCTGCATTTCCAGTATTTGTTTATTTATGAGGGGGGAGTTAAATCTCTTTTATATATTATAAGGCCCATTGTGTCAGCAGTATGTCAGCAGTCTTGTGTATAATTGCCTGTGTGCATGTTTATTTATTTATTTATTTATTTATTGTATATTTATTATTCGCCCATCACCAAAGTTCCTGACATTGATAATGCTTATACTATTACCTACTGTGACTCATGATCTATACAATATAAATGTTAAAAAACCAAAGCAATGTTTAACTTCTTATGTGACACTCTAGCATATTCTAAGTCTTCACATGCATTAAACTCAGTCACGCCTCCTGTAATTTTTTTAGTACAAATGAAAGTATTCAGACTCTTTGTCATCCTACTTAGTCAGCATTCTTATCCTCATATTGCAGCTGCAGATTTGAGATTGAGATATATTGGCTTGTTTAAGGTCATCCTGGGAGTTCATGACTGTGGTGAGATTTCAAGTATAGATATTTCCTAGTTCATACCATTCACTACTATTATCTCAGCTCTTAGAAAGTGAAAGAATAGGTTTTTCTTACAAAAAATGTCCTAAACACTTAAATGGTAGGAGAATGTGACACAAACAATGCAGTATACTGGCAGAAGTGGACTAGCGCTGGGGAGACCCAGGTTCAAGTCTCCCCTGTTATTGATACCACACGTTGGTGGATCAGATCCCCAAAGACTCCTGAAATAAAACCCTTTCAAGGTGAGAAGTGTAAAAGAATAGAAAGGATTTATTATGCTACTGCAAAATAGTTGGTCCTCTGACCAAGGCAGAAACAGAGGTTACATTTCAAGCACTTGGTTTTATAGTAGTTCATATATCAGTCAATAGTACATCATCAATACATCACTGGTTACATCATTTTTCTCTATCCCTTTACACATCAATACAGATTAAGCTCCTATCATATAAATACACAGGTCCCATGTACTAAAAGAGGTGGGCATTTAACATTTAGAGAATGGAATTTTAGTATGGTAATGAACTTCCCTGGGAACCCAAGGTTGATCCATCACCCCAGAAGAGTTACAACTGAAGCTGATGCCATAAAACAATAAACAATCCTCAGTGTTACACCCTTATCAGAAAGTCCAGCGGAGGTCTTGCCAAAAGCGGAGGCCCAGAGTCTCCCAAATATCCTTGAAGATTGGAACATTGCAACATATTGCTGAATCTACAGCTGGCAATTTAGCACTCTTGGAGGATGTATTTCACTCACACACTTCCTCTAACATAAGGCAATAAAGGTCTATTTCTTCCTGACTAAATACAAGAGGATTAGAGTGAGGGTATTCCTAAGAAAGAATAACACCACACAAGTTTAGCTAAGATTGCTATCTGTGTTAACTGCTCTCTTCAAATAAACACGCTAAAGTTCTACAAGTCTACAACAAAGCTATTGTTCTTTGCAATCTGCAGGCATTGCTTTCTGTAATGTATAAGCCTATTTATTTTCTACTATAGGCCTGCACAGACCTATCTAAAGGGTTAGGTAGCTTAAAAAGTATCAAACTATGTTAATAAACTAAAATCATTACTATCATGAAACCAAGCCTGGGAGAGCCATCCTTGTTTCAGTAACAATTTGGGTCCTTTTCTCCAATAACTCCAACCAGCTGAGATCTCAAAGATTTATTGTAAAACAGTAATAAAAGAAATAAAACATAAATGCAGTTACAAGAGATTGCTCAGCTGAATACATTCTTATGGATCTCCCGGGACATCCAGCCCAGAGGTCCTTCTCTTAGCTTAGCCCATGATAGAATCACCTAGGTCTTTGTTTTTAGTCTCCAAGAAAACTTTCCCCCTTGCCATGTGGTCCCCCCAACGTTTGAAGTGCCTTATTTGGGCATCTTCCTGTCCCGGGTAAATGTCCATGGCCTTTTGGTTTCTCCATCTGGAGGTCTTGAGATCAAAGGCCGATTTTAACATGTAGGTGTGATTCTGCTAGTTTTACAGTACTATTCCATCACAACTACCTTTAAGAAGGAAAATATAAATGCATTTTCCCCAAATGCTATCTCATTATGAAACTTAATGGGTGATCCTGGACCAGTCACTTTATCAGCCTTATATATTTCACAGGGTTGTCTTGAGTAACATTTCCCATTCTGGGTAGGTTACAAAGCCTGGAAATGTGAGTCTTGGGCTTTTCCAGTTTTATAGATTTATGCTCTAGTGTTGTTTTTTTAAGTGGATCACCAAACCAAGTAAATTTGGACTTTTGGGTCACCATACTTTAAAAAGTTAGGAATAACTAGCCTCAAAGATATGACAGGGGAGAGAAAGTCATGTATGCTATCTCCTGGTTGGAGAAAGGAAGAGGTAAAAATGCTATAAAGATTATATTCCTGAGCCCTTTGGGGGAGAGCGGTTTATAAATACAATTAATAATGATAATGATAATGATAATGATGATGATGATGATGATGATGATGATGATGATGATGATGATGATGATAATAATAATAATAATAATAATAATAATAATAATAATAATAATAATATTCATTTCAGGATGCTGCTAGGACCTCTTAGGCCACTGGTAGATGGAGTCTTACCACGGACCACATTCAAATGCTATAGCCATGCCAGTCATCATACTGATGGAATTTATTTGGATGGAATAAGTATTACTGAGTTTTTTTAATGAACTTTTTTAATGAGTCATTTGTTAGCAATTATGAAATGAGTCTCTAACTCTGTTGCTTGTTCTATCTACGTACCTATGTTTATGAGGACATTATTGCTGAATTGGGATAATTGGCTACCGTTTATGAACTAAAAACAACTAATCTCCCTATTGAGGACATTGGTAGAACAATCGAAGATTTCCAACAACATTGAAAACATTTTTTATGT
Organism: Sphaerodactylus townsendi; assembly: GCF_021028975.2. Classification (NCBI taxonomy): domain Eukaryota; kingdom Metazoa; phylum Chordata; class Lepidosauria; order Squamata; family Sphaerodactylidae; genus Sphaerodactylus; species Sphaerodactylus townsendi. The sequence continues at coordinate 83,159,601 of NC_059426.1, read as the reverse complement.
TGAATAATTGTTATATCCACCTATTTCCTCTCTATTGTAACAAGTTTAAGTGGTATATTCTTATATCAGTTAATCAGAGAAATTCTAAGGAGATATTTTGTAAGAGGAGTATAAGCTATTTGAGAGTTTATTGGTATGAATGTGATGTATGAATGAATGGATAACTGGTTGTAACATTTATTTTTTCACACTATTAATTTTTTTGCACTTTGTAATATTGAGGTTTGCTAAGTGGGGTGTAATACTTATTTCTGTTCGGGTCTTTCACTGCCGCTAGCACTTTTGTTAATTTGGTATCTCTATTATCCCCTGTGGAGGATTTTTGGCTACTGGTTTGTTTCTTTTTTGTTTTCAGGCTTCCTGATTCACAGAAAAGTTTTTTGGAAAGGGCAAGGTGGTAGCAAAGTGGTGCCATCCTTGCCCACCTGCCCAATATGGATTGGGCTGTAAATTTACCAAGTCACCTCTTTATTTACTTCTTATTAGTGAAGAGCAATCTACAGAACAGCTTGGAGGATGGGGCTTAATTCAGTCACTAGGACCCTTAGCAAGATTGTGGTTCCAAGGATATAAATCCCTTTGAGCCATTTGGAAGAGCTGAGTCATTTTTTTTCATGAGCTGACAAACATGCAGAGCTTTTTAACCATCTTCCCCCTAACATCAGTGGTAAGTGATGCAAATCCATCTCTTTATGCACCTCATTTGTTAACTTCTATTTATAACAGGTGTCAAACTTGCGGCCCTCCAGATGTTATGGACTACAGTTCCCATCATTCTGGCAGGGGATGATGGGAACTGTAGTCCATAACATCTTGAAGGCTGCGAATTTGACACCGGCTGATTTAAACACTGCTGGTTGGCAAAAAGAACTGATCGTGATTTTTGCCCATGTCCGTTATCCCATTTAAACTGGGTCACTGCATGTGCAGCTAGTAGTCCATTATGTACTTGATGACTGCATAAGAGGGCAGCAACATTAGCTTAGACAATCTATTCAACATGCTTACACTGCACAATTAGCTGCTGAGAACCCAATTTCAGTAAGGCACCAGGAATGCAAACTTGGTAAGTCCTCTGTCCCTCCAGCTTTAAACCAGGCCTGAGATGGGGGTAAATGGGAATCAGCAGATGAGCAAAGATGAGAGCTGGGTTTTCTTCAACTCCTGGTTCATGTGGAAGTGCTCTGGATGTGAATCTTTGAGCTTTCAAAGCTTAATTTAAAATATGGTCCTTGTGAAAATTTGTTGCTATCCAGAAGCCTGGAATCACAGTTTTCTTTTTATTTTTGTGGCATGTTGTGCAATTTATTTTACTGTTTTTAAAAAAAAAATGTTTTGGGTGAGGATGTGGTTTCTTTGTAAGCCACCTCAAAATATCTTCTTGAGATTATGTATTAAGCAAAGAGACCCACACAATTCGCCCAAAACTCCCATCCCCTGTTGTATTTCTATTACAGGTGTGGCATCCACAAGACAAATCTTAATTGAGATATGGCAGGGGATAGTAACACTTGACACCTGTTTCAGACTAAGGAGGTATCTTATTCTTGGGCCTTTTTGCTCTTCATAAAGGCAGAAATGGAGACCTGGTGTGGGGTGCTATCTTGCCTGCTCAGAAAGATCTTTCTGTAAGTAACATAGGGTCCCTTGGAGCACCATATGTAGAATATTTCTTTTCCATCCTTCTGGGAACATCCCAGAGTGGAGGTGGAGTCCCTTCTTGTAGGTTTGTTTCCTATCAAATGAATACTGCGTTCTGCAGTCATAAACTCTTAGCTTCTATAGAAAATCCCTTCAGGTCTGATTAAAGTGTTTGAAGGCTCAAGGGACTTACTTTCACAGCCCAATTTTCCATCCTCCTTGGACTGTTTGTGAAATCTTTCTTTTCCAAGACTTAATTGCAAGGTGCTTTAGTCTTGAAAAAAAATTGCAAACTGTTTTCTTAATTAAAACCAAGCTAAAAGAGAGTTGTATTTAAGCTAAAATATTACTTGAAACTAAGGTTTTCCATTAATTAAAAATACACAGTAACCATGAGACTACAATTTATATACACAGAAGATATGTGCATCTATCAAAATAATATGTGTAATGAGACACTATAATTATTCAGACAAGATTCTAACTAGAATCACCACAATTGTCTTGCAGACAAAATTCAGTTATTTTCACATACTATATTACAGTATAGTAATACTATAGTGTAGTATTCATTTTCCGACTAGAGATTGGCAGATTTGGTGGAGATATGCCAGATGATTCAGATGTTACATTCAATATTTGTATAATTTCTATACAAGACCTATTTTAAAATATACTTTTGAGTGCTGAAGATAAAAATTATTATGGCACCTTGGAGAAGGATAGATTTAGTCTATCTCATGGGATCGCCAGTCTCTTTGGGGACACTGAACATTGTTTGTGGGTTTTCTTCCATCCATTAACTATACCAGAGAACTGCGACACTTTGTAATTAGGAGACCAATTTAATGGCACCTTTGTTTTCTGGACTGTGAAATAAACCAACAAGATAGGTAGGATTTCATTTTGCCTGTAAGTATAGAAGCATTTATGTATCTTTTGTTAAATGCTGATTTACTGAATTATGGCTTTAAATATCTTAGCCAATAAGTTCATCCGAAAACATTTAAAGGTAAGAATAAAAAGTTTCTGTTTAATTAATCACTGCATTGTAGGAACTGGGGAACTGAAGTCATTTATTTGATTATGCTATTTTTCTTGATTCATGAACAGGTGTGAAACCTATGGCAACTTCTTCATTTTCATAGACCCAATGTATTGTTTGATCGCCTAGTTGTGCTTGCAAAAGCATCTTTATGTATATTATGTTGACAGAAGTTGCACCAAGAGCTTCTTAAATTCCTCTTTAACATAGTATAGTTTCATTGTTCGATGGTTTGTACATTTGTTTCATCACTAGAGTATGGAGAATACTTAGGATGTATTTTTGCAGTCACTATTGTCTTTACTATTTTAGAGGATTTTTAAATCCACAAATCATAGCTACCAGTAATCTGTAAACATTAATGAATGTGAATGTTTTGAAATTTGCCTATTGCCTAGACTTTTGCATAGTTACAATTTTTTAAAAAGGTGTCAAAACAACCTAGGCAAGTTGGATATGAATTGTGCATGAATCTTAATGATTATATTATATGTAGCACATGGGTTTCCATAAATAAGATTATATTTTCTGGGAAGCTGATTAAAACAGAAATCAAACTCATGAAGTCGCCCTCCCTGGCATGTCCCTGCCCCCAGTCTTCTTCTGGCCGCACTACTGCTCCCCTGGAAGCAAATGAAGCTTAATTTTAAAGCAACCACAGGGGGTTTTTTTTGCAGCAGCAGCAGCAGAAGCAACAGTGTGTGTGTGTGGGGGGGGCATGATCCGGAGGCGGCAGCCAGGGGTCCCCCAGGAAACTGGCAGCCGGGGAAAGAGCCCACCCATGCCCCATCCTTGTTATGCCTCTGTCAAGACAGGCTTTTCTTCAAAAAAAGATGCAGGGTCAGATCCCCTTAGCTTCAGGAACTGAACTGTATTGTTAAAAATTGATATACAACACTTTTCAAAGGATTTAAAAGTTGACGTGTAAAGATAAAACGTCCATAGATAAATCAGTCAAGGTAGTACAGTAGTGAGTGTCAAATCAACCCTGTGGAGATCGGGATTCAGAGTGACCTTGGGAAGCCTCAGTCTCTCTTTCAGCCTCACCCACCTCACAGGATTTGGGTGAAGACAGAATGGTTTCTTGCTCAGAGCTCCTTGTGAGTGAGATAAAATTGGACAGACAGAAGAAGCACAGTTCACACAGCTCCCAGCAGGCAGAACCCTGTTCTCCGGAACACGAGGGATCAGGTCTTTCAAAAGGATGCGCCCAATCTTATTCGATGAATACTGGTGGGCGACGGCGTGGCTGCATTCTCTTACTGCTATATTCATCCTTTTATTTGCCGTACCTCCCCCCCCCCTCGCCCGCCCTCGTCTACCCCACGTTTTAATGAGACGTAGCTTTGGGGACGCAGGGCGACCAGCAGGGGGTGGCAAGTCCTCGGCTCGCTTAAACCTCCGCCTGTTTTCTCCTCTGCGGATTTTAAGATATGACCGCGAAAGAAAACCACCAATTCTGGGGGAGGGCAGCGAAGCAGAGGAAAGCATCTGTTGGGCTGGCTAATGCAGCCCTTCCCTGTTGGTAGGGGACACCAACATCCGCGCAAGGCCCCACTCAGTTCGGTTCTCCTGTTCTGACATTGTTTAAACCCATTCCTCTCAGTGGGCGACACTAGGCAGATGGCTAGATAGAAAATCCAATCCAGATCCTGCCCGGATTTTATACCCACCCTCTCGTTTTCCTTTCTCTCTTCCTGATGTGGTTGGATCAGTCCTGTGGCATTTCCTGCTGCAGAGACTCCTTCCAACAGCTGTCCTGCTTTCTAGCGGCTGCCGCATCTGTTGCTTTGCAGCCTCTGCCCCTACCTAGATTGGGGACCTCGGAGGGCAGCTTCGGAGGCGCGGGCGTCCCCGCGAGCTCTTGAGCAGAGGGGGAAAGGAAGCCGTCGGGGCAGGCGGCGGGTGCCTCTTGCAAGTGGCGTGGGAGAGTCTCCCCGGGCAGGCAGCGCATGGCAGCGGTTTGGAGAGAGTGACACTTGGTTGGGAGGAGGAGGAGAGGTCGCGCGTGTCCGCCCCCCACCCGGGCCAAGCCCCAGATCCCGAGGCGACAGGGAGGGAGGGCGGCGGCATCATGACTGCGGCGCCGAGGAGATGCTTCCCCAGGAACTTTTGGCGATGGTGAGGAGCCGCGTAGCAAGATGGGGACCGCGCTGCTTTGAGAGGCGGCAGGAATTGGGGCAGGGGGGATCTCGGGCTGTCGCTGCCTGCGCGCTGCTGAGGAGGTAAGGAGAAGGAGACATCTTTTCTGCTCGCAGCACGACAGGCGTGCGCGTGTTTGTGTGTGAAAGGAGGGCGGGAGAGATGAGATGGTGGAGCCCGTTCTCCATTGAGGAAACCATCTGGGGCGCAGTAGGGTGGGGAGGACGAGGAATCTGACGTTTGCTGGGGAGCGAAGTCGACGATGCGTCGCTGTGGGGGTTCTTTTTGCAACTATGGTGCATGGATAGCGAGATGTTTCTTTCTCCTCGTGAACAGAGTAATTAAAATCTTCAGCATTGATATACAGACCTCGATATGAGAAAGAGAGACCACCGCTTCCAAGTGAAGCATTGTAGAGTCATTACTGTTACCTTTTAAAAACAATCCTAATCTAAGGCAACGGGAATTTTTTAATGTGTCTCCTCAGTTTTGAAACGCAGATTGGATTTTATTTATTCACTATTTTGCATGGGTGTGTGTGACAAAAGAAATTTAAATTCACAAAAATCCTGTTGAGGACAACGGTTGCTATACTAAGAGTGGCCAGCCAGGTGTGGAGAGCAGCAGCTCATCTCCTCATGTGTTCAGTTCTCAATGGAGTCAAGGAGAATTGTCCTAGTAATTGCTGGAAAAGACATTTCTCAATCTCTCTTTGTCATTTGCACCCTACCTTGCAGCAACACGTGGCATTATTTGCTATATGTAACTTAGGAGAATGGTGCCATTCACTAAAATACGCCCCCACCCCCACCCCATTCTGCATCATCATGCTTGCAAAAGGTAGTCATGCTTCTGAGGTCTTACTTCTTGGTGTGCCCTGATAATAAACAGATTTGGGCTTGCCGTCTGTAGAATGCTGCATTTTAAGTAAGGCTCTAACCAGTGGATTCTGAGGGTTACAAATAAATGTGAATTGTGTTGTGAAAACATAATTCTGGAACCAAAAAGGAGCTGTTCTTATTTATTTTTTTTTACACGACAGTGCGATTGCTCCTGCATTTATTTTCCGTGCTGTAGCAGAGTATGCAGTTTTCTTTGACTTAGTATCCAAGACAGCATTCACAGTGGCCTGTTTATTCATAATGTTATGGTGAGGTACCCTAGCCTTACAAATGAATGTGCTATTTATATTGTAGTTCCTTTGCCCCATTGTTAAAGTTGTGATGCCATAAAGGTACATCACAAAAATAAATGGGAGGATCTTGAAATGTAACTCCAGGAAAACAACTTTTGGATCTTAGGCCAAATTTTGTATACAGGCTATTTGGGGCCAGCACCGGCAGAGCGTGTTGCTATTTTTAAGTGTGTTTTGTTTCAGTTTGAGATCTGCCAGTGGGAGTGATGGAATGTCAGAAGAAGTCAGCTTTTTGCCTAGCAACCAAGCAATTAAGGTCCATAATCAAGCTAAAAGTAGACTTAATCAGACCTAGTTGCTTTTGGCTAATAGGGCAAGTAGAATTTTTGTAGGGCATGATTTACACAGTCTGGCAAGTGAGACCAATTTTAATAGATTCCTAGATTTTGTAACAGTGTTAGGGGAGAAAAAAAACACTTGTATGCTTTGTGGATTTATTTTAAACTAAATAAATACATTTTGTAATGGGATATAGGAGCAAATGCACATTAAGAATCAAGTATGGGGCCAAGAAAAAGTTTGTACCAGATCTGGGACAGCATAGTATGGGGGTGCAGTTAACTATTGCCTTCGTTCAATAGAATTTAAAGGCAAGGTATATTGGGAAAAGCAGCTACAGTACTAATTGACAGCCGAAAACCCAGGAAGATTTTTGCTTTCGAATCCAAGAGCCAGTTTCCCTTGTCTGTTTTTGAAATCCTGCATATTGTTTAGAATCATAGAATTCTATGATTCTAAACTATATGCAGGATGGTAATTCACAGCCCGTATTGTTTAAACATGACTTCTTACTCAGGGAGAACAAACTATTAATATACTTCAGCAGTGGATTTTATTTATATGATTAAAAAGTAGCATCAGTACAAAAACAAGGAAAGGAAAATGTCCTTGGTAACTAGGCTTCCTCCTTAAGTTTCCTTTCTCCTTAATTATTAGGTGTGGTATAAAAGAAGTCAGTAAGTAAATAAATACATAAATATTAAACTATGTTAGTTCTCTTTTCAGGACAAAATCAAAGTTATTTGCAATAAAACATTCACAAAATAAATTTATAGATTTGTTAATATAAGATAGAAAAGTGCTCAAAAAGGTGAACAATAAAACCCATCTGCCAGAGAACAAAAAATGATGCTGGATAAAAGCTACAACAAAGATATGGCAGGAGATAAGTAAAATACAATAATACATAAAATCTAACACATAAAATCTAGGAGGAAAAATCCCACAGTAGCATATTTTACCACAGTAGGGTCAAAACTGCGGCAGGGGTAGAGCATTTGATTTGCATACAGAAGGTCCTGGGTTCAGACTCCGGCATTCCCAGTTGAAAGTACTAGGTAATAGGTGATACAAAAAACCTCTGAGATCCTGGAGAGTGGGGGGCACTCTCCAGGACCTTGATTAGACCTTGATGGACTAATGATCTTATTCAGTGTAAGGGAGCTTCACAAGTTCAAACCTTCATTGAGCCTGGCGTTTCCAACCCAACCCATTCAGCTCTTCTGAAAATATTTTACCCATCTTCTTCAAGAGGATGGTACTGAATGAAGTGAAAGGGGAAAGGAGTGTTGTAATGTTCCTGCCACCAAGAAGGCCATATCATCCGGAGTCACCTGTTAAACCTTTGATGGCAGCACATGGATCAGGAGTTCTCTGGTGATTCCAGGTGTTATAGTGGGAAGGGGAAAATTGAGTTTTCCTCACTGGGAAAGTCCCTTAGATCAAGGATTCCATGCAATGTACCCTGGTAGCCAGCTGCCAACACTCAGGACCTCCTGAGAATATATAGACTGACCCACTGAGAATACTGTCTTCCAGCACAGTATCAGAGCAATAACAAAATACCGTAATACCAACCTGGTAGCATTCATGCAGTCTAGCACATGGGGAAGAGATTAAGACAAATGTCCCAGAGAAATGGATTGTATTAAGTGAAGCAATATTCAAACCAAAATACATTTGAACTACCTAAGCGAAACACACATTAACTGCACTGTAGCAGGTTCATCAGAACATGTTGTAACAAGAAGTCAAAAGAGTCTTTAACCCTTACCCAAATTCCTGTATACCCTGTTTCCACTCAAGACTGAAAACTGAGGACAAGTGAAAATCCTGAATGTCTAGATATTCAGGCTAAATAGAATCGAACCTAAGAATGACAAAAATGAGTACCTCATCCAGAGCAAGCTGAATATCACCACTCAAATCAGATGCCTACGAGAACAGTATGTGCATCTTGCCTGGATTAAGCTTCGGCTATTTGCCCTTATTGGTTTGCTTGTTTGTTTAAAGTATTTGTGTGCTGCCTGCATGGAATGGGCTGAGGCAGTTCACAACTAGAACAACAAAAGAAAACAATAAAACAAATAAATAAAAATGACAATCCACTCAAAATAGGCCCAATAAAACCATGCTGGGGCATAAAAGCAGCATGAAACAGACTGAAATGATATGATAAAATAGTCTTCAGGCTCAGAGCAAAGTATAAAAGAGCTGAACATGATAAAACTGTTTAGTTAAAAGCCTGGGCAAAGAATAATGTTTTGGTCTTGTATGATACATGCCAGGCAAGCCTCAAAGTCTTCCAAAGACAAGGTGCTACCCCTGAAAAAGCCATATCTCCAGTTGCCCCCTGCTTCATCTCTGAAGACTCAGGGCACAGAGAGCAGAGCAGAAGGTTAGATCTTAACTGGCAGGCTAAGTACAAGTCATTCATTCCATCAGTGCCTGCAAACATAGGGGATAATGGATGCCTTGGGAATAACCAACAATTTAAAGCATAGTGGATTCAATAACTTGGGGGCATAGGGGACGTATTGCAGTTAGCAGCCAACTTTGTTGCAACATAGCAATTGACTGTGACTCTACAAACAAACAGTAAACTTAAGGTGTGACCATTCACACAAACCAGCAATTGAGAATGACCAGTTGTACAGGCTTTCTAAAAATCCATTCTTCTCAATTTGCCATTTTAAAAAATGATAAGAAACACTGGGGTGGGTGAGAATTGTAGTTTTACAGTATAACCAACCCCAGAAATTCAGAAATAGTAAGGCCTCCAGAGTCATTAGATTGACTTAAAAGTTACAAACATGCAGAAGCAAGAAAAAGGGAGTGTTTTGTTACTCCAACAGTTGGAATGTACAAGCTTTTCTTATGTTGACCCAACAATAGGAAAGCTTATGCCTGATTCATTTACTTGAACAAACTAGAACAAACACGGCCACAGCCTTCCTGACTATCTGCTCCTGAGATCATGGGGATAGAAGTAAAAGTGTAGATGTTTGACAACCCTGAATCCCTCATTTTCCCTCCCAACTAGATTTTCCACTTCCTTTCTTCCAGAAGCCATAGACCTAAAACATACAAACTTAGAGTATGACTAAGGAGGCAGGAACTGATTGTCTATATGAATATTTCCTTGAAATTTGGACCTCTTTTTATAGTAGATTATATTTGTTTTGGTTTGTGTGTGTTTGTGGGCATGTAAGTTGACTGATACATTTGATAGTGTGCTAGTCTGTGGGTTTAGGACACATTATAATAATAAGATTTTTCCACTCCACACATACTGGGTTACTTATAGTGCAGTCCATGCAGAGTTACTCCAGTACATGGTTTGTGAGGTTAGACTGGAGTAACCCTGCATAGGATTTCACTGGGAATTAGTTGGACTGCAAACAAATAAGCACTAAAACTCTGTTAGTTGCTGCAGTGAGAGAGTTTTCTTCTAGAGTATTCTGAGACCTTAGACTACTTGTGTCATGTTTGCATAGTTAAATCTGAACTTGTGTCAACATTGCCACTGAACTCTTTCAAGCTGAGGGATTTGTAACTTGGAAACAGAGTTTGCTTTTGAATGAAAGCTTCTCTACACAATGAATGTGGCTTGGGACTAAGTTTTATTTTATTTTTGGAAATGTTAGCGTGGTGACTGATGTAGCTCCATTGAGACACTTAATACTGAATAACGCTGTTGCCTTTTCTGAGATTATAGAATCTCTCATAACAAGCACCTAGATCGAGGCCAGAGCCAATAATGTTATCTGGATGGTTACAGTGGCTTTTTCTCTGCTTATATTAGTATAAGCCACAATCTAGGTATTTGTAATGCTGATGAAATCTTTGCAGGTGTCTTGCATCTCTCCGAGTTACTGCCATGTTTTCTGGTAGTGCTCCCAAGAGTGATTCTTTCCATCTGTTTTTCTGAAACTCACATTGTCAACTGTTTTCAGTAGTGTACGCTATTCTTTCAGATAAACCTGTGTTGGAAATATGTATATATTCCACTGTGGGCTGTATGGATCAGTATAATGTTGGACTACTGTCAAATCTATGTTCACCAGTCTTTTTTTTTAATTTAAACCATTCAAAAAATCAGGATTAATATGCTTATCCAGCATGAATTGATTAAAATGTTTGTAGCCAGGAGGAAAAATCCACAGAATTTCTGTTGCATTGCGAATTAAATGAACAGTTTTTTCCTTGTAGGAAGGGCAAAATCCACATTGTGGATAGGTGGAAATGTTTTGTGCAATCCTGTCCTGGGTTCCCTGGAACTTTATTTTAATTTCTTCAACTCCTGTTCTGTTTACAGATGCCTCCTATTGCAGTGTGTATGTGGCATAAGGCAGTCATGGGAATGGAGGCAGTCATGGGAATGGAGCTCACACCTTAGGTTTCCATAAACTGCAATTGAACATTCTAGTATTTCTCATTGCATTCTTATGTTTCCATGAACTGCAATTGAACATTCTAGTATTTCTCATTTTCTGCATTGATATCTTCTTGTGCCCCTGTAACAATCACTGGCCTATTCAACTTCAGTTTGTTGTAACATGAATATTTCTATAGTTAGATCCTTATTTGTCTGTCATTCTTAGTGTTCCCAACTTTGGCTTGGGATATTTGTAGAGATTTGGGAACAGTGCCTCTTGAGAGCGGAGTTAGGGGAGAGAAGGGAGCTCAGTGGGATGTAATGTCATAGAGAAGATTCACTCTTTCCCTGGTGCAATTTCTTCCAGGGAACTGATCTCTGGAGATGTACTATAATTACAGGATATCCATCCCCAAGCCCCAGTTGGAGGCTGGTAACTATAGTCATGATGGGGTTTTTTTTCATTACAGTACCTAGTGTTTTAATATTTCCCATGCCATCAAAGGTTATAAATAAAGTTTTTGTATTAGGAGGAGTTTGGAGGAGACTCAAAGGGGCTTACAATCTCCTTGCCCTTCTCCCCTCACAACAAACACCCTGTGAGGTAGGTGGGGCTGAGAGAGCTCCGAGAAGCTGTGACTAGCCCAAGGTCACCCAGCTGGTGTGTGTGGGAGTGCATAAGCCTCCACAGCTCAGGCGACAGAGCGGGGTTCCTCCAGATTAGACTCGGTTCCTCCAGATTAGACCCGGTTCCTCCAGATTAGAATGCACCTGCTCTTAACCACTATCCCACTGCTGCCCCTTAGCTGAGTGATAGCAGAGTAGCTGACAGCAGAGGACCATCTTCTCAAAAACTGCACACATTTCCCTTCCCACCCATAGAATACAAAAATTACCTCAGAATTGTTTAGATGATGGCTTCCGTTGTACCATCTCTGAAATTTAATACTAAAACCCATGTAATATTTGCCCTTTCAATGTCATTGCAAAACTGTAGTCTTGCTTGTTTGATACCTTTAAAAGTCATGAAGAAGGAATGGGTGATTCATGGCTGAAATATTATGTATAGAGCAGGTTCTCTCCAAATATAATGCCACTCCTCTGGGCTCTGAGGAAACATGACAAACAATTTACACATTTTATTCACTAGAGATTAGAAACTGATTGGAACTGGAACCCATTAGTCACAGTGGACAGTTGGGCAGAAGAAAATCAACAATTTCTCTACTTGGCTTCCCTGAACCCTGTTTCCTGTCTGGTTTCTTTGCTTTTGTTTTTATTCACAGGAGAGGAAGTGGGATGTGACCAACAAGGAGTCTTTTAGCACCTTATCAGCCATTGTTTGAATCACTGAGGTGGAAGAAGTTGCCTGGTGATGCACCAAGTATAATGTGAAAAGGTTGCTGGAATTAATAGTGGACCAGCAGGTTCATTTTGATAAGCTGCTGGCACAGACAAACTGAATAGGTTTTCCTTTTATGAGATGAATTTGTTCAGCATCTCTGCCAAGTTACTCTTAAAGGGAACTGGCGTGTTTCAGTTCTCACCCCGTACTTATTTATAGTGTATCAAGCAATGTTGTGCCGACTGACAGTGCCCCTAAGCTTTTTTGCAGTTTTTCTTTTGTGCAGGTCAAAGGGAGAGAAGACGAAGGGGGGGATTTTCTAAATATATATATAGAAGGCTGGTGGGAGCCACTTGCATTCTTTCAGCTTTCCAGGGCTATTGCCAGCTTCCCTTTCTCCCTTCTCCACTCCACCCCACCTGCCCTTTTCCAGTGCTGTTGCTACTAGTATTTTGCTATGCTGAAATTTTAAAGAATTTGCTCTGTGGATCCTCCTCTGTGTAACCAAACATAATTGCAACCTGGGTGGGAAATATACATCTGCAAATAGAGGAATATACAAATTTATGAAGGATGAGTGCATCACTTGTTGTTGGCCACAGTGACTAAATAGAACTTCCATGTTCAGAGGCAGTTACCATCTAAATGTTAGTATTGAGGGTCAACAGTAAGAAAATGCTTTGGCCTCCATGCCTGGTTTATAGGAGTTCAAAGGGCAGGATGCTGGACTGGATGGATCATTGTTTTGATCCAGCATGGCAGCCCTTCTATTCTTATTGACCTTAAACATACAATGGCATCAGTGGCTGAAAATTTCAGCTTCCAAATCCTGTATACAGACCATAGACTAAACACAACCCTAGACAAAACAGCCATTGCTTGGATTATGAAAGCTTGGATTTAAATCATGGATTCTAGTCAGGACATTATAATAAGAAGGCAAGACCAACAATACAAACAGCATTCCAAATGGTTTGTTGTTAATGGGTCAGTCTATAGTAAACAGTTTAATATTTTCTAAAGTTAGCAAAACATTATAGCGGCTTGCTGTATAGAAAGGTATTCTGAAGTGAAGAACATTCATTATGTTTATATGGACACAGTAGATGCTGTTCTATCATAATCATGATCTTGACTTTAATTCAGCATCCCTGAATATTCCCTGCAGTTTTAAAATATGTCTTCACACTATATGTTATTTGCTTTAAGGTTGTCATTAAATGATTCTATTTGTATTTTTATGTGTTGCTTTTTATAATCAAAGTGTTTCTGCAGTTGCTTTCTAGTAATTCTCTCTCATATGTACTCCCCAGTGACTGCAGAGATTGTAGTATGAACAAAATAATTTCATTTATTTAAAAATGTACTGCCATTTCTGGATAAAAATCTCTGGGGAAGCTCACAGCATTCAGTTGCATCATCAAAATATCAACAAAGCTCAAAATATCAACAAAGCTCAGCCAAAGAAAATCTGCGGTTAGTCCCTGGCTTGAAAGATATCTGACTTGCCTTAACCAGAGCCAGTGCTTTTTCAGCCTTGGCCCCAGCCTGGTGGAATGCTTTGTCCAGTGAGACCTGGGCCCATGGGACCTGGAAGATAGGCATCTGGTTGAGACAGCTACAGGTTTTTTTTACATCTTGGCCTCCCCCTCTTTTATCTTCCAACCTTTTCCACCCTCTTTCCTTCAATGGGTTAGTATTCTGTTTTAATGAATTGTTGCTGTCAATTGTAGAAAGGCATTTATATGTTTTTTTAATGTTTTAAATTAATTTTATGATGTTATTCAAAAAGTTGGAAACCACCATGAGCCCATAAGGGGAAGGGTGGCACATAAAACTAATGAAATAAATAAGAAATAAATAATCAGTATCGTTATTGCACGTCAGGACCGATTTTCAAGAACACCGACTTACTAGGTACCACCAACATATGGAATTGGCAATACAGTTTTCTTTTTCCTCCTCTTCTCTGCACATATAGTTAAAAGAAACTTCAGTAGCTTGGTAGGAAAACCTCTCTCTCTGTCAGGGGCTAACTACACATTACACTTTTCCTTGGTCTGTCCCTGGGCTGGACCGATGAATGTTGCCTGATAGGTCTGTGTTTCAGAGATGCTTGAACCCAATTCTGAATGGCACTGTGGCTTGTGAAGGCAGAGGACTTCAAACCTCCTCTTTCCAGTCTTCCCATGGAGAATTTGTATGGTGTAGCAGTTAAGAGTGCTGGAGTGATATTTTAGATACAGGTTCAAATTCTCACTTGTGCCATGGAAGTTTGCTGGGTGAGCTTGGGCCAGTCATACTCAGCCTTTCCTACCTCACAGGGTTGTTATGAAGATAAGATGGAGGAGAACAGAATGATGTAAGATGGTGTAGTGGTTGAGAGCAGGTGCACCCCAATCTGGAAGAACTGGGTTTGATTCCCTGCTTTGCCGTCTGAGCTGTGGAGGCTTATCTGGTGAACCAGATTAGTTTGTGCACTCCAACGCATGCCAGCTGGGTGACCTTGGGCTAGTCACAGCTTTTCGGAGCTCTCTCAACTCCACCTACCTCTCAGAGTGTTTGTTGTGAGGGGGGAAGGGAAAGGAGATTGTAAGTCCCTTTGAGTCTCCTTACAGGAGAGAAACAGAAGATATAAATCCAAACTCTTCTTCTTCTCTTCTTTAAATCCCTGCTGGGGTAAAAGGTGGGGCCCAAATGAATTAAATAAGTAATTAAAATTTCCAACCTGAAAAGGCCCTGGAAAGCTGCTACGGTATCTGTCCCGTTGGCAAAACTTAATGTATACTGATTTGGGCTGCATAAAGTTTCTCCACTGGGGTAAGCAGCAACATCCTGGAGATGTTTCAGGGTGGGAAATATGGCCTTGTGGGGGAGGCTTGAAGCTCCTACTGTCCACATGGTGCAATCCTTATCTGAACTGGCCCCACATGTGCCTACTCCACATCTGTTGACCTTAGAGATCTCTGGATTGTGGATGCTCTTAACCTTGCATATGGGCCATAGCTAAATGGTATTTATACAGTTGGCATCTCCTGTCAAAAAATTCTCAGAAGATTTATCCATACATACCTTAACGTTGGTGGCTTTAAAAAAATACTGTTCGTATTTGATAACATGAGGAAGGTGGAAAAGCATGGCAAGACTGATTGCATAAGCAGTCAATGTATTTTTGTAGATACCAATGAAGAAATTAATAACCAGTTGCTCGCCCTGGATTTAGAGTGGCTCCTCAGTCAGGTCAGGAGCAAAGCCATGTTGAAGAGTGAGACAGGACATCCTCTATGGCATTAGAGTTTGAGCCAGACCAGATATTGGAATCTCTTAGGGGTAGCTCAGTTAAATTTTCATTCCCCAAAACTAACTGCATGTAGGAATGCCATTTTACTAACTGGAACAGTAAAATAATGGCCGAACAGTATTCTATTCAGCTCCCCTTGCCCATCCCAAAGCCTCTCTCCTAAGTCAGTGGCCTTCTGTCATTGCAAAACATAGTTTCTGCAATGGAATATTATGCCAGTGTGTATGTGAAAGCACTTGACACTTCTGTTGTTTCCTACTATTGTGCCTTCCAGGTTAGTGGGTTTTATACCCCCCCCCCCTTAAATTTGCAGACATGATGCTTTAAAATAATTCTGATTCTTCTTTTCTTTCTCACTCTTGACTCCCTTTTCCCCATTAACTTTATCTAGTTCAACTTGCCTATAAAAATATAGACTGTACTAGAAAGCACATGGCTAATATGTGGCAACCCAGATTTCACCAATGACATTTACTCAGATAATAAGACTTGATCATTTCCCACACTGACTTCTCTTCAGTAATCTCAGGATTTGCCAAGATACCAAATACTTTAAACTCACCTCCTGAAGTGGAGCATTTGGCTTAGCTTTTGGGTCAGTTACATTTCTCGCTATTGGCAGAGTAGAACTATTTACAGCCATCTGATTATTGTTTTGCACATGACCAGGTAAGTGCTGCCAAAAGTTTGATAAGTGACTTATTCATTATTATTTCTTGGCTCCAGTGTCCAGTGTGGTTTGTTTGTGTCTGAGCTTTGGCAAAAATAAGGAGCAGAAGAACATTGTTTTGATAGTGACTGACTACACATTAACAGTGCACTCATAAAGATGTAACATATTGCAGCAATTTGTGGAAAACTAAAATAAAAAGCTGTTGTGACGCACCTCTTTCATGGGAATATCTGCTAACTTTTCTGACTAGATAATATTCCTGTATCAATGAGGTTATCGATTGAATCACTCTTACCCCTTGTTGACTTTCCTGCTGCCCTGGCCTCATGACACAGTGAAAACCAGACAGCAGGATACCAAAATAGTGGTTGTTTCCCACATGACATATTTTTCTTCCTCCCAGACTGCTTCCTTAAATCAGAGTGAAGAAGACTTATAGTTTTTGCAAGTTTAAAAACTGAAATGCTGGCAGGCAACAGAGCTTAAAACTGAACCTGCAGTGATGTTTGGAAGTTCTTTTGGTTGAGTTATGCAGCTTTTAATAAGGCATAAATTACTCATAAATTATGATCTTGTCACTGGATAAAATATTGTGGTTTAATTAGAACTTTGACTGAGCTAGCTGTGCTGTAGATGGTCAGAAATGAAATTACTGAACCTACTGATTGCTGCAAGTGAGTCAGGGAAAAGCATTTGATTGAGCAAACAGCTGAAAATCCAAGTCAAGCACTTTGATTGAGCAAACAGCTGAAAATCCAAGTCAAGCACTTATGGTGGGCTGCTCACAAACCGAAAGTGAGAGCTGGTGCAGGGGTGAGGTGGACAAAAGAACCATTTTCCTCTAAAACGCTTTTTCTCAAACTACGCAGACAAAAAAAAAGCCAAAACAGTTCTTTTTAAAATGTCTGCAAGATGTTTTATTTGTGTTGTGTGAAATGAGCCTGTATGTCAACCATTTCCTCTTATCTGGATTGTCAGGATGAAGAGTGACAGAGAGACTTTCAAATTTCATAGCCTTTGTGAAATAAAACAATGATATGTGCCTGTCAAAAATTATAGATGACGCCATATTACAGTAACTTTGGGTTATTATCACAGTGAAAATGTGCAGTAAACCTCAATTTGTTGTATAAATGAGTAACCCTATTGAGATCCTGGTGAACGAAATGAGAACTAGATAACTTCAGTAGTTTCCATTAGTGGAACTCTTCCTGATTGCTTCAGCTGCTTAAAATGTTCTCTGGAATGGGAAGCTATTAATTCATTTAACTGTCTAGCAAATGGTGAACTTGGTGAAAAAACACAGCTGTTTGTTAGTTATATATACATTATCAAAGCATTGTACAGGCTACTTATTGAAACAATTACTCTTTAAAATTGCCAAATGAGGCAGAAGAATCAATATTATTAGCTCCAGTTTAGAGCTGCTAATCTTTTGGAGCAAAGCTTGGAGCTCATTGAGCTGATGAATTTTCTGTTATACACTTGTCAGAAAAAATTCATCTCTGTTCACTATGCTGCAAATCTTATTGAAGTTACTGGAAATGGAACATATGAGATGAGCTACAAAGTGTGAGATCAGGTTTTAACACCAAAGAGATCTGGTGCAATCTAGTACACCATGAAATTATGCCGTGACTATGTGCTGAATTTCTTCTGCTGCTTCAGTACACAGGTTCCTCTCAAGACAGCTACCTAACCAGTTTTAAAACCATCTTGATGGTGTATGCTTGGTTCCTGTCCTATTATGAAGCTTGCTCTTGATGTTATTAATAGGTGGTTTTCAACCGTATTGCCATTTCTACATAGAATATACCAGTGCTCACTGGTTTCTTGCATCCTCTCTAGACGGAGGGTCAGCAATCGTAACACCATCTCTGTAACTGCATTTAGAGTGTCAGCATTTTTCACTGATTTGACAGCACCTAAGAATCCAACCTAATTAAGCTAGTTCATCTGGGAAGTATACCATCTTTTACATCTGGAGAAGAACAATTTTCTAGAACAGTTTTTCCTGTCTAGTGCTCAGCTGGACGGCCAGAAATTTTGCTTTGTGCCAAGACATATCCAAAAGAAATGGCTGATGAGTTCTGCGTCATTGCATTATTCTGGGAAACACCAAGCCTACTTACCCTTTTTTCTAGGTAGAAAAACTCATAGTGCTAGTAACCAAAATTAAGTTTAGCTAGGATGCTTGCAATTAGACTAAGTAATTAAAGAAGAAATCTTGTTGCTTCCGCTAAGGGTGAGGTATATCCACAGGGCTTCTACAACAGTTACATTTGCTTAAGGCAAGCCTATACTTGGTGTGTATAGTTGTGTAGTGGCAAGATCAGCCACTGTCAGTAACTCAGCCAAGCATTTCTGGGTCAGTAAACCTGCACGGTTTTAAAAAGCAAATAGGGCTTTGTTAAAGAAATTTAGAAAGCTGTTTACAACCAAACAAAATAAAATTTATCATTGACAGGATTCACAAAAAAATGCCAGAGCAAACTCCTTAAATACTCACTTAAATCTTGCACAGCATAGTTGTTCTTGCGGCCTTAGGTTTCAAAGCATACAGAAGAATTATTTCTGGCAGCAAGGTGCGGGAAGGGACTAACTGTTGTATTGAATACTCTTATGGAAACGCTGTTATAGTCTGGTGACCCTTCACAAACAATCCTGGGGCTGCCCTCACCAAAATTCTAGGCTTGCCTCAAATTGTCTCCTCACAACTGGAATGAGCAGACCACCCCTACCTAATGGAAATTCTTAGATGCAACGAATTACTTAATTAAACTGGGAACTTGTCCTTGAGATAAACAGTAATTGGGATTCATGCTACACCTGACAGAGGTAACATCTAGCTAAAACTGGAAGATTCTTTCAAGATGGTGACTTTCTTGACAAGTTGTCTTAAGGTTTTGTGTAATCAGGTTTATGATGCTTACATTAGAGAGGAGCATCCACCTATACAAAGCGGAGCACACATACACATTCACATACACCCCCCACACAGTTATGTGATCTACCTAGGGCAAATAATCCCATTTCCACAGTGAGACATCTACCGAGATTGATTGATATTATTACCCAAAATATGTTACTGCAAGCATGTACTTTATTCCTCCTTCTTTCTCTGTTACTGTGGAGAAAACTCATTGGGTTGAAAATTTTAAATTAACATAGTATTTTGTGCGTTCTGAAAGCACTCTTAAAAGGTTTCTTAAAGAGCAGCTTGGTTAAAATGTTCAATGTGAACAAGGACTGCTAGCTTATATAGTATTTATTTAGTACTAAACAATTATATACACTTAACTAACATATACACACATGTGCAAAACCAGCCTCTCTGCTTCAGTCAAGATATGGTAACAGAGGACTCTGACCTTACTTCATAACACAACACAGAATCTTTAGTAAATTGTTACCAGGGGTTATGATCTTATAAGTAACTGTCACAACTACATTACAAGTTCATCCCATGTATTTTTTGCAGGTTTAGCACAAAAGGACTGTTGCTTCTTCTCAAGTGCCCAGATAATATAAATAATAGTTCTAGTTTGCTTGAACAAACTTAAGTTAACAAAGCTTCTTTAGACCAATGTCGAAGATGAAGTAAAACAGTAAAAAACAATAAAGCAGTTGATTTTGATGTGAACTAGGGATTAAGGGGACAAACTAGATGAGACTTTGGGTTGGTTCAGGACTCTCATTACTTTCAGTCAAATAGTAACTGCTGGGGATGAATTTCCCAAGCATTGTAATGATCTGACTTGGATTAGGATCATGGTGTGATGAAGAGGAGGGGATTCAGCCACCTTTCTTGCTGTTTTTTCCTTTTTCGACATGGTCCAGGGGGCATTATTTTCTCCTTTGGGGTCAGGAAAGTGGTGTAGGCAGAAGACTGAAGCTTCCTTTTTTTTATCTATTCCACAGTCCAAGTCCACACTAAGATTCTGCATGGTTTGGGAGACTGATTCCCAGAAGCTGCTGCCGAGAGGAATGAGAGTTGAGTTGAAGGAAACCCTGTCCTAACTTGTTTAAAATGCTGCATCTAGTTTGGCCTTTAGCCAGCACCAGTACTCCCTTTTGATGCACAATTCTAGGACACAGAAAGGAGTGGTAAAGAGTGTATTTTTTTCTCATCACTGAGTTACCACAGCAAATACATCTGCATTTATAAGAGGGGGATAAGTCACTGATTCTTCATGGAGGTCATTCAGGTCCCTGTGAGTGACATACAAATCTTGGTGGTCATTCAGAAATGTGGGGAGATTTGAAATTTTAGGTGGACTTTTCTGCCTACTGGCTGTGTTTCTGGCATCAAGAACAAAGGGCAGCAAATAGGAATTAAATCTAACATTAAGAAGGTGCTGTGTGGTTTCCAGGCTGTATAGCTGTGTTCTAGCAGCATTCTCTCCTGAGGTTTCGCCTGCATCTGTGGCTGGCATCTTCAGAGGATCTGATAGTTGGAGAAGAAGAACTAAACAAGTTCCTGGACCATATTAACAAGATCCACCCAAACATCCAATTTACTATGGAAAAAGAAAATGAAGGAAAACTGCTATTTCTAGATGTCCTAGTAAGCCGCAAACCAAACCAACAATTGGGCCACACAGTATACAGAAAACCTACACACTGATAGATATCTACACAAAAACTCCAATCATCATCCAGGACAAAAAAGGAGCACCATAAAAAACTTTGGTAGATTAGCAGTAAGCAGAATCTTGTAGAACTTCCCACCTGCTTCCAAGATGAATTCGAACCATCTAAACCGGTCTCCTACAGACTAATCGAGATTTGCTCTTCTACAGACATCCAGAAGAGCTTTCGCCAAGAGACCAAGGAGGAGCAAGCCACATGAACAAAGATAAAGAGCCATCTAGAGGGAAAGTGTTCTTACCATACATCAAGGGACTACATAGGAAAACTGATGAAGAAGCATAACCTACAAATAATCTACAGGCCCCATAAGAAAATTCAACAAATGCTACGTTCAGCAAAGGATAAAAGGGATCATCTGGCTATACTGCAGGAGTCTACCACATACCATGTAGCTGTGGACAAGTTTACATAGGAACCACCAAATGCAGCACTCAGACACGGATCAAAGAACACGAAAAGCACTGCAGACTATTTCAGCCAGAAAAATCAGCAATAGCAGAACACATAATAAACCCAACTCTTGGACACTAGAAATATTATTTGAAAAACACAGAAATTCTGGACCACTCTGGACAACCACTACGTCCAGATCATTAGCACAGAAGCCATTGAAATCCACAAGCTACTACATGGACAATTTCAAGAGAAAAGGAAGAAACCATGCAAAATGAACAGAGATTTGACTGCCGCAGTTTTGAAAAAACACTAGAGTCAAGACAGTGACCTAATCAGCTCCACACAGGCCTTGGGATGACTATAGACAATCAAGGGGAACAAAGCTGGCCAGACTAGCTTCTATTCAGATGCCTCACCTATTGACCTTGCTATCTCCATTGTCACTGACATGCTACACTTCATTTTTACTCACTTGCCAGGCCACTCTTATTCAGATGCCCTCACTTATTGACCTTTATTCACAGGTATATATACTCCACTTGCTTTCCTTTCCAACTATCAGATCCTCTGAAGATACCAGCCGCAGATGCAGGCGAAATGTCAGGAGAGAATTCTGCTAGAACACGGCCATACAGCCCAGAAACCACACAGCACCCCAGTGATTCTGGCTGTGAAAGCCTTCGACAATACATTTAATATTAAGGAGTTGGCTGATGGCTATCAGGCCCACAAGTCTTGTTGAATGCATGCATGGCTTCTTATATCATAACTATACCTATAAATAAAGTTGCCTTATCTGGAGTGCTTTTTATGTCTTAATTTTGTACTTGTTTACTCATTATTCTGTTGGCCACCTCAGCTCCAACCAGCTCTCTTTGAGGTATCCAGTCAGTCACAGCACTGCAGTCACTTTTCTGGGTTGACAGTTTCAGCATTATGAAACCCTCCTGCAATGAGGTAAAAAAAGCCTAATAGGCCTTTAAATTAAATGTAAAGAATTCTTTTTAGGGTGATATTTTGCAGTTAATATTCTTTTTAGAGAAAAATTTTATGGCTGTGTTTTCCTTTCAGTTTTTAAATTTTTTGGCTATTGCCTGGTGGTTGGTATATTTTGTAAGTTGCCTTTAGTTGTTGTGGTTATTGGGAAAGGTGAAATACATGCACTGTAATAAATACAAATGCATAATGTTGCATTTGTAGTGGATTAAAGGTAAAAAACAACCGGGTTGGATAATGCAACAAGCATATCACCACTGATTTTGTTGATAGCCCACCATCACATTACAATGAAAGAAATGTCCATAAATATAGTGACTGTCTGGCAGTCAAAAGCCAAGTTTCTCCTTTCTAAGTCTATTGAAGTCAGTGAGGTTATCAGAATGTAACTCTGCTTGCAATTGTATAGTCAGCTGGTGATTGTGCTGAGTTGACATTAATTCTGGGAATGTGCCCACCTGTACATTTGAACTTACATTGTATCTTGAACTGGCAACCTAAGGGATGTTAAACGGGGATTCAATTTGTATACCACCAACCAGCTGTAGTGCTCCAACTTCCCCGAAATGTTTCCAGATCAGGTTTGCATGCTGGAGTGAGCGTCTAGTAAGCTGCTCTTGCCGGCTGTAAGAAAGCAGATCTGAGGAAGATTTTGTTGTTGAATGGAGCATAGCCTTTCCATAAAGTGGATTCATTGATTGGAGGTGGTTTGGTTGTGGGTCTAGTCTCTGGATATTGTCATCAAAGTACAGTGTGCTGATTTGTTTGTTTTGGCACAGTATGTTTTTGTGGAGGAGAAAGATTTTAGCTCATCCCTCTTGATCACAGTGATAGAAAATAGTGTGTAGATAGTGTAGTCCTAACGTAGCAATGCAATCTGAGTCAATACAAGTTAAGCTGGTTTTATGTATGTTACAACACAGTACTATGCATGATACCTGAAAATAAGGGGCTGCATACTATGAACAACTCTCACAGGGAGTTTGTGAATATGGGTCTTCTCCTGGATGGTGGGGTCCATCTTGTTGGGGGTGTTCCCCGCTTGCAGTCAAGGAGGCAGGAAAGATACTTAGGTCACTTCCTGTTGGTTGTTGACGCCAATTCCCCAGTATCTTTCCTGCCTTGTCAGGGAGTGCATCACTGGTGAACACTCTGCAAGAAAATTTTCCTTCTTGTCTAATTTTTGTGAATTTTCCTCTCTTCAAGATGGTGGTGGGGGTCAGAAGATCCTTGTGGAGCAAATCACTTGCAGGATGGGGGGCTGTTGTAAGGAGGGGGCTAGATGTTAAGTTTGTAGTAGTGGAAAAAAATTAATTCATGTGAGGAGAAAGGAGGGTGATTTCATCCCATTCTTCTCACTGCAGTTCCCTGTGCCATATAAGGTATTTGCCTGTAAGAATTCCCCTTACGGTCACTTGGCTTTTCAGAAGTACTAGGGTTATTTGAAGAAGAGGAAGAATGGGAAGATCCACCTCGACAAACTCCTTGCACTGGCAGTTTGATGGATTACTAGAAATCGGTGTTTGAATTGCTTGGCATTTAACAAATCTGGTGCCCTGATCTGGATCAGAATTGCAGTGCTTGGGGTAAGGGGTGGGGAGTGTTAACTGTTTTGTTTGTATCATGTCCCATACAGAAATAATTCCCTCCCCTTTGCTGATATTCCCTATATTAGTAAAGAAAATGCTCTCATGATCCTTCATACCTGAGGACAGGAACCTTCCAAACAGATTAGCTTCTACAGCATTCAGTTTGTGAGTATAGAAACCGAAAGTTACGTTCATATTATACAGGAAAAGAGTTACTCCTGGAAGAGTGAAGGAGAACTTGCGGACGATCCGTCGGAGGTGGACAGCATAGGAAATCCAACAAACAAACAAGAATGTTCTTTGGGTCATATCAGTTAAACTACTGAAGTACTTACTCTCCATTGAGCCATTGGGATTACTTTACCCACAGTGAGTAATCAGTTTTAAAAGGCAGTTCATTATTAATTGTGTTCATGTTCCTTTATTACAAGATCAGTACCATGATAGTGCAGGGCTGCATTTATGATTCTTTCCTGGCTGGTCTGTAATCTGGGAGAATCTGGTTTATGATCATGCTAGCTAGTCTGTAGCAAAGAACAAGGACATTTTGCTCTGTGCTCCCAGCTTCTTCATGTCTATCCCAGCACCATTTTCCCTCTGGCAGTTCATTCAATTTCTGTGAAATCATTTTCAGTTCAGTTCATATTTAGGTTAGACGTGTCTTGCATTCTTAGTCTGATGGGCATATAGAAAATCAATTTCCTGTTTTTACACTCCCCAAATGACTGTGTTTTTTCTTTTACAGCCAACTGTGCTACTGTTATTGATTTCAGATTCAGTGAAATGCTATTTTGGTACATTATTAGCATCGTTATAAATGTCAGTAGCCAGAGTGTCCTGTGATAATGTAGTTATTGGTTTTCCAGTACTAAATACATGTATCCAATAAGTAGGTAGCTGAGATGCTCCATAGCAAATTCCAAAAGCACAAGCCATATAATAGCTTTTATTAAGACCCCCAAAATATCAGAACAGATTGTACAAGCTTTAAAGTTATCCCAATCTCTTCATCAGGCAGGATATTAAAAAGTAAGAAAGAATATGCTTAGGAACCTAAACTTAAAATAAGGTACAAGAACATTTATATTTGTGTATACTTAAGGTTGTTGTGCGCTATTAAAATCAATGGAGAAGGCATGAATGGGATTTTTGCTATATTTTAAAAGTTCTAATAATATTTCTTATCTATCTGCTCTCAGCAGATGACTAAGGGATAGAAGCTCAAAAGAGTCTTTCTACTGGATGTGGGAGGCATCTTGAATGGGTGTTTCCCAACCGGATCTCAGGGAGGCAGGACTTAACCAAAAGTTGTCACTTCCTGTGGTCCGAGTGGGCGTCACCTTTCTTCCTCAGTATTCTTTCCTGCCTAACAGGGAGCGCAGCACTCTTTCGAGCTCCTGCTCACCAAAACCTTTTTCTTCTTCTTTTCTCTTACTCTTCCTCCTTTTGTCAGTCTGTACTCTTTGTCTTTGCTTGTCTCTGTCTGGGAGGACTGGGCTACCTTGGGGACTTCCCTCCTTGGCAGGGTACGGAAGCTTCCCCCCCCTCCTTCCCCCCCTCCTCCTTAGGCTTCTCATGGCGCATTGGGGAAACGCCAGCCGCTTTTCTCCCGAGAGGGAGACTTTTTCAGAGTCCTCTGCAGAGAGGACTAGAGCAGCCCACAAGGCTCGCTCCCACGCGCCGGAGAAGAGCACGGCCTCTGCGGCGAAAGCGAAAGAGCCAGCCGCGAAGAAGCCGCGAAAGGACGCGCCTCCCAAAGACGGCGCGAAGAAAAAGGCGCGAAAAACGGCGCCCGACACCAACGACCTCTGCTGGCCAGCAGAGCAACCACAGCCTTCGCAGCTGCGCAGAGGAGACCAGGAAATGGCTCCTCCCCGCCGCAGCCCGCAGCGCAGGACTGAGGGAAGACCTCAGAGCCCTGCTGCTCTGGAAACCGGCATCAGCGTCCCGGAGAGGGCCGCGTCGATCGCCGGGGAGGAGGAGGAGGAACCCGCAGATGGCAACAACGGGGCTTCCCAGCCCCACAGGCAAGACCGAGACGCGGGGGAGGGACAATCCCAGGCACCCACTTTACCAGGGGGATGGCAACAGGCATCCGCCCAAGAGCTGGTAGATCTCTTCAAAAAGTCTATGAGGGAAGAGATCAGGTCCTATCATAGGCACTTGCATAAGAAAGGCAGGTCTCCCTCATCCTCTCCCTCTCCTCCACCGTCCAGGTCTTCAAGAGCCAGCACCCACAGCCGGGATCCACTCACCTTCCCAGGGGAGGAAGGGGCTAGCGAAGGGGAATGCACAGAATCAGACCACTTCTCAGACCCTGAAGAGGCCACCCCTGAGGTGAGAGAAGTGGCCCCTAGATTTTTCAAAACAGAGGATATCACCTTACTCATTTCTAAGGCAATCACAGCTTTTAGGATTTGGAGAGGATTCCTACGAGGACGCAGTCGACCCCTCCTCATCCTCCACTCCCTCCAAGCCCATTAAGGGCGTTCCTAAAGGGGATAAGAAAATTTTCTCGCACGGGGAACCCGCCAAGGATTTTCTTCCCATTCCGGAATACTTTGAAAAACGTGCCAGGAAGGAGTGGGCCAACCCCTCCGCTAGCAAAGGTTTTCCCTCTAGCTTCAAAAAATTATACGCCTCTCCAGACTATATCCAAAGCCTAATAGCAAACCCTCTAGTAGATGCCCCTATAGCAGCACTCCAATCGGGAGGACTCGTCTCCCAAGATGGCGATGGCAACATAAGAGACACCTTAGACAAACGCATAGACGTGGTCTCTAAGAGGCTTCATGAGGTCTTAGCCATGGCCTTTAAGATCCTGGCATCCTCTGCCACCATGGCCAGGGCGGGGATAGTCTGGCTTCGCAAACTCCTTGACATGATTCCAACCTCGCAACAAGGGGTTAGAGAAGGTGTAGAACGTATCTTGCTGACGGTATCCTTCCTAGCAGATTCTAACTTCGATGCCTTCATTTCAGTCACTTGGGCCATGGCCATGGCCTCAGTCCCCAGGCGGCTTGCCTGGCTCCGCTCCTGGCAGGCGGATCAACATTCCAAACAACTGGTATCCGGATTTGCATTCCAGGGCGGCACCCTATTCGGCCAGGCCTTGGAGAGGATCCTAGTGGAGACCAAGGACAAGAAGAATGCCATGCCCAAATATTACAGATCGGAGACCAACACCTCCAAGACCGGCTCCACCTTCCGGTCCCACAGAACACTCGCCAGAACTCCCAGAGATGGCAGACGCTGGCAACCTCAACAGGGATTTTGCAGGAGAACCCACCAGGGCAACTTCAACCAGTCCTTTCGTCACCAAGCCAGATCAGGCAAGAACTTCGGCAATGACAGAAATCCCAACAACACCAACAAATCCTGACTACACCACTTCCGTGGGCGGCCGCCTTCAGGCATTCCAGGACCAGTGGATGGGCGAACATGCAGACGCATGGACCAAGGAAGTCATCAAATCGGGCTACTCCATAGAATTCAACCAAGTGCCTCCACCACGGTTTCACGCCTTCCCCACCAACTCCAATTTGACCAAAGCAAAAAGGACACAAGCGGCCATCCAACATCTTCTAACCATAAAAGCAATCGAACCGGTACCTCATGCAGAGAGAGGCTCTGGAGTGTTCTCTCACTTCTTTACCGTTCCGAAAAGAAACGGAGACTGGAGGGCCATTCTAAACCTTCGTTTCATCAATTGTCACATCAAACTACAACACTTCAGGATGGAAACCCTCCGGCTCTATCATGGAACATCTAAGGCCAGGGGACTACTTAACCTCCCTGGATCTAACAGGGAGGCTTATCTTACACATCTCCGCCATAAAACCCTCACATCGCCAGTGCTCCCTCACAGCTTTGCAGTGGGGAGAACTTAGCGAATCTCCAGTTTCGAAGGCCTCTTCCTTTTGGGCTCTCCATCACGCCCGAGAGTTTTCTCCAAGGTACCTCTTGGCTTCCCCATCGTTCTCGCTTCTCGACAACAAAGACCATCCATATGTTCTACCCATACTTGGGCGACATCCTCGTAAAGGTCCACCTCCTCAGCAACAAGCGGTGAGGGATGTCGCCCAAACTCAGTCTGTTCTCTGCCAGCACGGATTCCTAATCAATGTCCCCAAAAGCCACACAACTCCATCCCAACTGATGGAACACCTGGGAGCCATCATCGACACATCCATGAACACTCTCTTCGTCCCACCAGAGAAGATCAACAAAATAAAAGGTCTAAATCCAACTCCCTCATCATTTGCATTGCCAAAAGTCATCCCTGCTACACCTAGCCAGTGTCCTCACGGCACCATGGTGTCAGTCGTTCGACTATGCTTCAGTGGGGCGAAGACTCCATGCTTTCCAGCCCACTACAAGGTAACTGCCGTTCGACCCTTTCAGTACCAAATAATGAAGAAGGAAAAGACCGATACATCTGACACTTCCCTTCACTCACCTCAAAGCCAGCCTCTCAGGAAGTGGTGGACTGTGAAACGCCAATCTCTCCAGGAGGGAAGGTCACTACCTTCACCAGAAACGCATAGAGATCTTCACAGACGTGCATGCCCTGCACTTGGCTGGGGAGCCACAGCGAACAACCAGTTCATCCAAGGACATTTGAAGTCCCACCCAGCAAACCAAACTGCCCATCAATCTCCACAGGTTGGAGACCAGAGCGATATACCTGGCTCTTCTGAACTTCCTTCCCCTTTGATCCAAAAGAACTCTCCACGTTGCCTCATCCGAGCGGGACAATGTGTCAGCCAAAGCATATTTGAACAATCAGGGTGGCTCCAGAGTCCTCCCTCCTTCTACGCAGGAAAGCTGAAGCAAGGAAACTCCCTGCGGCTTTGGCTCAAGAACTACATCTACTCGGATCACAGCAGAGCACACTACAGAGAGAACTCCTCAGCGTCTCAGCCGGACTGGCTGAGCTAAGCCAGGAAAACCATCCAGGAGGCTGCAATTATGGCAACTCAACTCCATCCATATTCCAGATGATCACTCAACGCTCCGGTCAGCCTCACCTGAAAAGGACTTATTAAGCTTCCAAAAAACAACCGGCACAAATTCCAGCCTCTCATGTCCAGATTCCTCTCATCACCCCAGAAGCTGTGGGAATAGACGCTCTGTCGGGAACCCTGGCCCCAAAGCGCTTCTGTATGCCTTTCCACAACACCAATCCTTCCCAAGAGTAATCCAGGAAAATCATTTAGGAAAAAGCTTCCAGTGATCACTGGTAGCACCATGTACCTGGCCCGCGGCTTAATGGCACATGGCTGTCTTCCATTCTAGCCCTCTCAGTAACCTCAGGACTGACTCTTCCGACTCCGTCGGACATGTTGATTCAAGGACCCATATACCATCCCAAACCTCTTCAGTGGTAATCAAGCTTTTCAACGCGCATAATAAGCTAACATTGGAAATCGGAGATTGTTAACAGAGAAGGGCTACTTCAGATCAGGGTGGCTGCGTAGTAAGCACCCTCTTGGCATCACAGTATAAGCAGCTCCACCAATAAGATCTACAACTCCTCATGGAAGACATCTTCACCAGATGGTGCAGAAGAGGAAGTCCATCGGGATCCTGAAAGAAACCCAGCATCCCCCAAATCCTCTGGCTTTCTTCCAGGAGGGTTTCTGAGAACAAGGACCAAGGCGGCGCCACCCCTTCAGAGAGACAGAGTCATCGCGAGCCCTAACCACTCATCACTTTGCTGCTGACAGACAAGGGGAGCCCACCTTATCTCAGCTTTTCACCCCGGCAGTCATCCGGTTCCTAAAAGGAAAGTGATCTCAGCTCCAACCACCGACCGTGACACCGGTTTCCAACCTGGCGACTCGCACCTGGTACTTCATCAGCCCTCGCACTAAATCACCCGTTCCGAGACGCCGGTTCCGGGACGCAGTCCACTCCTCAAGTGGCTGCGCATGAAGACCTTGTTCCTCATAGCCATCACCTCAGCCAGACGCGTTTCGGAGCTTCATGCCTTGTCAGTGGACAAAGATCTGTGCCTTTTTCATAAAGACAGGGTGGTTCTTAAACCAGACCCCACCTTCGTGCCCAAAGTCAACTCACAATTCCACATCTCACAGGACATAGTGGTTCCCAACTTCTGTCCCAACCCTTCACATCCGAAAGAGAGGTTATGGCATAACCTCGACGTGCGTAGAACTTTAAAGGCCTTTCTGATACGAACTGAACCCATACGCAAATCCAACTCAATGTTTATCAACGTGTCCACTCCAAACCTGGGTCATCCGATGTCTAAAGCAGCCATCAGCCGTACCACCAAGGCCTGCATCATAGAGGCGTACAAAGCCTCCAACCAGCCAGTACCTCACGGGATTGTGGCCCATTCCACACGCAGTGCAGCAACCAACGCAGCCCTTAGAACTCAGACATCAGTATCAGACATTTGCAGAGCGGCCACCTGGTCCTCTGTCTCTTCTTTTGTAAGACACTATAAAATACACTCCACAGCAGCTTCAGAAGCTGTTTTTGGCAGGAGAGTGTTGGAGCACATCATTGGAGACTGATCCTGACCCCCCCGTTTTGGGACACTGCTCTGGGAGGTCCCATTCAAGATGCCTCCCACATCCAGTAGAACGACCCATTGGTTACTCACCGAGAAGGGGTCTTCTGCTGGATTAAGGGAGGCATCTTGGCCCTCCTGGGATCGTCATTAGTCTCCAATTCCTCCGCACTCTCTCTGTCATACCAGTTACTTGCCACGCTGGCTACACAGCACCAACATTCCCAAAGTTCTGATAGTTCAGTATAGGGTTCTACTAGTTACCACTATTTTCTTGTTATCGTTCTGTTGTCTTGTTTGTTGTTACTTCCCTTGTGGACAAATTTGCATGTTTTTCCGAGGAAAGCTTCACTGCTTGGACAGGTGTCTACTGAGGAAGAAAGGTGACGCCCACTCGGACCACAGGAAGTGACAACTTTTGGTTAAGTCCTGCCTCCCTGAGATCCGGTTGGGAAACACCCATTCAAGATGCCTCCCTTAATCCAGCAGAAGACCCCTTCTCGGTGAGTAACCAATGGGTCGTTCTTCATCCTCCACGTTCTTAACCACAAAATGTGCATAACTCTGTGCACAGTTTCTGGTATTTCATATAATATGTACCCATTGGTGAAGTAGAGGCGGTTATTTTGCCTGCCATCCATTGGGTTTAGTGAGATCACATCCACAATGCTTTGTCAAGTTCATTATGCAGTAAAAATTACAGAGTACTTCCAAAGGCAAAAGACATATTCTTAGTACTAAATTTACCAGTTGATTGTTGGTCTGTCTTGGCATGGATCAGGGGTCCCCAACATGATGCTCATTAACACCTTTCTTGGCACTTGCCAAGTATTTTTGGAAAATGGGTGAGGCTTGGTGGGACTTTTGCCCAGTAAGACATCTGATTGTCCACTGGAAATCTGATTGATTGTGCAGCTTTAAAAAAATTGCTTTGGCAGCAGTCGCTGGAGATGTGCGTGGAGAAAAAGTTTTTTTGAAAAAAGATTCAGATATATTGGAGCAAAAAAAAAGGCATTCTTGTCTATAAAGTGTGTGAAGCCATAAAGGAAAGATCAAGGAAAGAAAGCACAGATGGCAGTGGATACATATAGCAGGCTGGTTACATCTATCTTTCTAGTAGTTATTTTAAGCAGTTGTACAGTTCCGGGAAAATATCTGACAAGTACCCTAGAAAGTATTATCTAGTTTACACATGCATCCCTAAAACCTGTGGCACAGGTGAGCTGACTGCAATGAAAAGCATGGAGTCTGAGGAGATTTAAAAGTTTCATATGGGCATTGGCGTATCTAGGTGGCAGGGGGAATCTCGAGCCCTGGGGACCACTTCTTGGGGGCAAATTTATAGCTCAACCCCCACCCCTTTACTGCGCCCCAGTCTAGAACTCCCCGTGGAGTTTGGGACTAGGATGCAGTTGAAAGCCAGCGAACCCAGCTCGCCCTGGCTGCAGTGTCCACATGGAGATTGCGAACGGGGCCAGCCAGGCTCATCTCCTCGTGGAGCTTGGGTGTGGGTATGGCCCCACACCCAATCTCCATGTGGGGATGGGAGTAGCAAGTGGTGGTTGAGCGTGGCTAGGGCCAGACTTGGATCCAACTGTAAGCTTCAGCCTGCACCTCAGGCTCCACTTCCAACCCTATGTGGAGCTTGGGGGTGGAGCCAACAGCATAGATCTGGAGGGATGAGAACAGCCAACTTCAGTCGAGGGGGGGCACATTGCCCCATTTTAAGTAGACACACCCTTGCATATGAGATGCATTTGCTTGCTAAGAAGAAGCAAAAGTAAGGTACTCCTTTATGTTTTGCAAAAAGTTAATTCACACATACACACGGGCTTCTTGCTTTCTTCCCAGTATTATATTCATCCAACCTCAGTGATCTCAATAATCTCCTTGTGCACTGCAAAACTTACCTCACAGCAACAAACCAAAAGCCTATACACTCACTAACTGTAGAACGCCTGGAAACTGAGTGGAAGGTTTATAGTTCATAAACAAACCTAATCCCAAAAATCTTAGGAGGCTGAGTGCCTCCCCTCAGTAAAAAAATAAAAAAGGCTTGTCACACGTCTTCAGACAAATCAGCCTTTGTCTTAACAGGCAAAAGCATTGTGGAAATGTCAGATTCTTTGTAAATGCCAAGCAGTGGCTTACTTGCTTGGATCGTGGGTGTAGTTAGATGACAAAAAGAGATTTTAAAAAGCTCTAAACAAATGTTAAAGTTGTATCTACTATGTTCCTGTTCTCAAAATTAATTGCTTATGGTTCTCAAAGTTCTGAAGAAGTTTGTTTCCAGATGGGCTGGTAGGGATGGCGCCACTTCGATGCCGCTCCACACACTCCAAAGGGCTTTCTCGCCATGCAGGAAGCCCAAAAATATAAAAACAAAAGCCCCACTCACCTCAAAGGCTCCATAGGGTGCATAGAGATACGCCACAAAAATCATGGTGTATGCCAGCAACTCTGCCAGTGCACTGGGGCAGATTGGGCTCTGGAGGCCAAGGCTGGCCCCACGCCCGGAATGCCCCTGGAATGTTTCACCCACGCTGATGCAGTTGAAGGCGCTGATGTGAGTCCAGGTGCCATGGCTGGCCATTGCAGGGAACTGCAGCAGCTGGGCGACAGTGGATTTGCCCATCTGCCAGGGTAAGTGCACCAGGGAGGGTATTTTCTCCAGCGTAAGCCTGTGCCGCCTCCAGAGGGGGATGTGCCCCCCCCCCAGATTGGACTGCCAACCTAGTTACTAGACTGATCAATGATCAGTAGAAATTGTAGGAAACAACCATTATTCCAGGGTCTTTTCTGCTTTTCACCTTCATGAGGCAAGGACAACAGGAGGGGTGGCAAGGAGAGAGAGTGATCCAATATATAAACTTATTGTCCCTGGGATGTTCCCAGTGAAGATGATCACTTCCCACCAAGAATTGCTTCCATAATACAGAATCAAAAAAGTCTTCTTGAAGGCAAACAGAAATGGGTCAAGTTTCCTTACTAATCCATTCACTCTCATATTTTATCTGACTCTCTCTCCAAGGGACCCATGGCGATGCATATTTATCTTTCCTGTGATGGAGTTGATTTCCCTTTATCAGAAAGATCAGCTTCCTTTCAGGCTGAGAAAGAGTGGCTGAGTCAAGGTCACCCTGTGGGCCTTCTGGCAGAGCTATAATTTGAGCCTGGGTCTCCCCAATCCTGGTCGAAGAGTCTAACCACTAGACTCCACTACATCATATTGACTGTAATTGTTGTATTGAATGCACCTTTGAGATAAGAGGCAAAAAACTGACTGTTATTCTCTAAAGGGAATGGATAGAGCAGGGGTAGGGAACCTGCGGCTCTCCAGATGTTCAGGAACTACAATTCCCATCAGCCTCTGTCAGCATGGCCAATTGGCCATGCTAGTAGGGGCTGATGGGAATTGTAGTTCCTGAACATCTGGAGAGCCGCAGGTTCCCTACCCCTGGGATAGAAGGAGGAGTTGGAGTTGGATTTATATCCCCCCTTTCTCTTCTATAGGAGACTCAAAGGGACTTACAAACTCCTTCCTCTTCCCCTTAAAGCTCACCTTTAAGTGAGGCAGAGTACAATATCTAAATATTTCATGGGGTAGTTGGATAAAATAGCATTATTTTTAATGAACCTGTTCTCTATGAAAAGATGGGATATCAATGAGATACTATTTTAATACACATTCCCACTGAGAAATATATAATATGTTATTGCCTTCCAAATATCACAGCCTCCATGAGAATGTGTCTGGTCAGCTTTGCAAAAAATCTGGAACATTTCATGATTGTCAAGCACATAAAATACCAGGCTTACAGAATTCGGATGAATTACATATTTTATATAATGTGGGCTGAAAATTTCCTGTACAAAAGACCACAGATCTATCACTTTGAAATGTCATGACTTTTATGCTTAAAATAGGCTTTTTGTCTTCTTTCTCATATATATTGTAGACCCCCCCCCCCTCTTTAGGACATTCATGGTGTCACAAAGAACAGTCTGGATAGCTAAGGAAATATTTCATGTTGAAGTGTTTAATGAAGGCCAAGCATGCCTTCCCACTGATGTGGACAAAGAGAGCTTTAGATGTAGAGGAAAAGCTACTACAGGCCACTTGGAGGTCTTGCTCAAAGGCTAGGCCAGTGATTTCCAAACTGTATATGGGGGACAGACTAATGCTGTGAGAAAAGTAAATTAAATAAAGAAGGAATGTTATCAGCCTAAGTATCTGCTATCTGAGGAGGATGCCCACTGGTATATGTATGGTTCACTGCTCTAATCCCACCTCCTACAAATAAGTCTCTGCAGGAAGAGTTTATTTTGCATAAATGAATGCACAGCTTGACACCCCCCCCCCCAATTCTCAGAGATGCAGCAAAATTATTCCTCCTCAGAAGAGCCTTCTATTAAGTCTCTGCACAAGGCACTTCCTTTTTCCAACTGGGAAGCTCACACAGATTCATGTAAAAACATATTAGTTAGGCTCATCTGCAGACAGATATTTCTTTTTCACTCTTATACACTTGAAAAGTAGATCTGTTTGGGTATAAGCATTAACTGTGATTTCAACCTTACTTCGGGAGGGGGGATGGGACTCACCTATGAGAAATGCAGATAACCAATGAGAGTATCTTAATAGGACATTTCATATACTTTATAGATATCAGAAGGATGATTAATATGTATCACCATTATTCTATGTTTGCATACTCCTCCGTAGACTTTATGTATAATAAGTACTGGAGGGCACAAAATTTGCAAAATGGCTGATTTACACAATTGCTTTTGTCTTGGCTTTGTTTATTGTTGTCTGTATCTAACATGTGAATGTATACGTGGCATAGGAAATGTCTTTTCTATTTATCAAGCAAATAGCACCAATGGCTTCTTTCAATGTCATCCAATGCCTCAAACACATTAAAAGTTTATGGTAGCTTGTAAATTAGGATGTACTGTGCTCAATGAACTACCTGAGTGCACATTTGACTGTGGAATTAAAACAATTGTCTAAATCTGCCCTTTGCAAGGATTGGTTACTAGGAGTGGAAGGAAAGTTTTGAATGTTGACAGAGATACCTTTTATAGGAATTGTTAGACCAATTGGTCAGAGGTTATTACACCATGGGAAATGTTCTGTATACTACAGGATCACTAAATCTCTAAACTTCAGGACTCAGTCCTTCCCCCCCATTAGAGACAACCCAGAGCTGTTAGAGATCTTCTGAAGTGGCGGCCTGCTCACTGAGGCATGAGAAGCTACTGCCAGAAATAAAATGGGCAAAACCCCTGTGAGTACAGGGAAGTGCCTCATGCATATCCGTGGGAATCTTTGAACCTTGATCTTTTGTTCTAGAAATACATCTGTGTTAAGTTTAGACATCCTTATCTCCAAGGCTAACACATATGAAGAACCATGACTTTGGGACAAGTTAATTAGTTGCTATTACAGTCATAGTTTCAGCAACCAAAGCTCCCACAAGAGGATATATCTTACATTAATTTCCTGCTTTGCATGGTCATAAAACACAAAAGCCTATAAAAATGGAAGTCCTGTGAGAAATGATTAATACAAAACTTTAGTATCCGAAAAGCCCAGTGCATGCTAAGCTGGTTGATGATGTAAGATGAAATGTCTATGTCATCAGGTCCCTCTGATTGGAATTGTCAAAGAACAGAGTTACCTTTGCTCTCCTAGATCTGCTGGTCTACCCTGTAAAGAAATACAGCTTTCATCACAGCACTGTTGCAGGAAAAGAAGTTGCAACAGCTTGGCCAATCTAGAAGAGATTCCGGGAGATCTCTGAATGGGTTTTCCAAGGATTTTTATTGGTAATTAATCTACTCAGGCAGGCACCCTGATTCATACTGGGCTTTTAAGTATACTTCCCACAACATTCCCCTAACTTCCTATGGTGCCCAATTGCTGTTACTTTTCCCATCAGGAGAAATATACAGGTTGTCTGTATATTTCTTCACATAGGGTAAACATCAGTTCTGTTAAAGCAATGTCAGGTGAAGAGAAGGATTAATCCCACCCCATTCCACAACCCTAAAGAGTGCTCAGAGGAGCTATTAATGGTTGTCCTAATCCTCATGGTATAGTGGTTAAGAACAGCAGACTCTGGGGCTCATTCCGCACATGCAGAATAATGCACTTTCGAACTGCTTTCAGTGCTCTTTGAAGCTGTGTGGAATAGCAAAATCCACTTGCAAACAGTTGTGAAAGTGGTTTGAAAATGTATTATTTTGTGTGTGCGGAAGGACCTGAACTAGAGAACAGGGTTTGATTCCCCATGTCTGCACGTGAAACCTGCTGGGTGACCTTCGACCAGTCATTAGTCTATCAGCCCCACCTTCCTCACAAGACGAGTGTTGTGGGGAGGGGAAGGGCTGGTGATTGTAAGCTGCTTTGAGACTCCTCAAAGGTAGAGAAAAGCAGGATATAAGAAGAAGAGTTTGGATTTATATCCCCCCTTTCTCTCCTGTAGGAAACTCAAAGGGGCTTACAATCTCCTTTCCCTTCCCCCCTCACAACAAACACCCTGTGAGGTGGGTGCAGCTGAGAGAGCTCAGAAGAACCGTGACTAGCCCAAGGTCACCCAGCTGGCATGTGTGGGAGTGCACAGGCTAATCTGAATTCCCCAGATAGGCCTCCACAGCTCAAGTAGTGGTTAAGAGCAGGTGCATTCTAATCTGGAGGAACTGTGTTCAGAGCAATGGATCTGTATGTTGATCTGGTCTGAGTATAAAAAAGTAAATTTACAGGATTGGAGTGAGCTGGGCAACTTAAAGCATAAGGAATAAAACAAGGTGCTTAAAGTTGGATTCAATTCATGACATACAAGATATGTTGTGGTTGCGTTGCAATGTTCTCTTCTCTGAAAAGTGTACATTTTCTTCAACAAAAACAAAGTGTGGAAGCAGGGAAGAGTGCTTTCTGTATATTGCATATAGGAGGATAAAGAAGGTGAGGACAGAACACTTAAATTGAAGAAATGAAATAAAATTTGAGTAGCATTTTCTGAAAATCTCAGTGTTAGCACTGACATTTAGCTGGGATTCAAGGGAAGATGTGCAAAGGCATAAATTACAGTTTTTCCAGGGTTTTATGCCCCCCCCCCCCCCCCGCTGCCCTGAAAGAAAACCTGTGCCAGCCTAGGACTGCCTAGCATTACTTGAGCTGGCATCCATTACTTTCTTGTTCCTGATGTTGTTGAGCTTTTATTTCCCAGAACATGCCAGGCTTGCAAGACAGAGCCAAATATCAGTTTATGTTGATGAAGCAGAGCACACATTTTTCTAGACTGTAGCCTTTTAGACACCTATCGAGAAACATTTGTAAATGTCAAGCTGTATTGGCTAGCAAATGCATTTCTCTTGCTTCTACAAGGTATAGCCCTTTTATTTTTAGCATGATCAATATAGTCTGCCCTCAAGCCCTGGAAAATGTTCTTTCAAAAATGTCGTGTCCAGACAGATACAGAGAGGAAATGTTACCCAAATTGCGGCATGTGTGTCTGTCTGTTCTGTTTAGGTTGGGGAATTAGCAGGGAAAGACCTCACAATTACACCCATTTATACAGCTTTTTTCCCTTCATAAATCCGCAGTGAACCAGAATTCAAGTGAAGTTTTGCAATTCTATTAAGGAACAAATAATGATGAAGAAGAAGAAGAAGAAGAAGAAGAAGAAGAAGAAGAAGAAGAAGAAGAAGAAGAAGAAGAAGTTTGGCAAAAATACACACACATGCACAGAGTTTCAAGGAACCTAGGATTTGTATAGATGTTAAAGATAGGTTTGGAATAGCAGAGGTAGTTGCAGGGAGCATGATATTTACTGATCCAGAAGAAGGTTTTCACATTCCCATAGTCTGTTGTAACTTAAAGAGGCTTTTGACACAGTATGTAGGGATGTGAAATTCCCACAGATTTCCTCGATTAAAAATATGAAATTCCCACTAGAATCCTTGATGATCTCATGGAACTTGATCTGAATGACATAACATTGCTTCAGTTTCTAGAGGTGGAGCCTGTATAAAAATCCAACTTTCTGTTTAATTGATGAAAAAAACTACAGATTAATTCTTACTTCAACGTCCATATTACAAGATTTGCAGTATCATGTAAGCAAGACTTGACTAGCTGTCCAATGAGTAAATATGAAGTTATTTGCAGGTGTATGTTTTCATTTATCTTTTTCTTCTTTTACAATATTTGATACAAAAGTACTTCTTTAATTCATTATTTAGTGTACTCATGATTTGTAAGAATTAACAAGTTGTTACAGCACATCTCTGATAACAGGACAGAATGTCTTTCAGATAATATCATGTTTGACACTTTAAAAGCTCAAATCCATAAATGCCTAACCTTTGGATCCAGTTTGAATGAACTCTTGAGTAGTTCCCTCCTTGTGTTCTTTGGAAGCTAAATTGTTAACAGAGCTGATCTCCATTGTTGGGAGGATTTTCTGGTCATGATGGAATGCAGTTGCTTCATTATTTAAAGGATCTGACTGCATTGAAATTGCATTGGTTGGATAACTTAGATTGTGGGTGTTATGTGATCAATATTACAACTGGTGCATAGTTCAGAGAGACAAGTAGTGACAGTCAGCCACACCCAGCTTTTCATCAAGACCTACCTTCTAAAACCTAATCTCTTTTTAATATCATATTTTCCAGTTTAGAAAACAATCCAGTTTAGAAAACAAAATTGTTTATGTCTAAAGACCAGTCTGAATGTCTTCTGATATTCAAGTTTCCCCCTTTCCCCATAAATTAACTTTTAAAATGGCAGAAAAGGCAATAGCAAAGAAATTTCGCTGTAGTGATCACTAACAACTCTTTATTCAGTGCTTACAGCAAGCCAAACCACTGGCAATAGAAGCAGAAATTGACTTGTAACAATAAATGTGCATTAATTTTATTGGGGGGGTGGGGTGGGGGGGGTTGTCCTTAAGGTAGTGGTTAGAAACTAATCAAAGATATAGACCAGTGATTCCCAGCCTTTTTTCACTCATATATCCCTTGGCAACCCATTTCCCTAAAATTGTACCCCCATATTAGCAAAACCATTATGTAATGTATTCAATGCACCCCCAAATGCTCTGGCATGTACCCCTGGGGATATGGGGTATTGTTACCCCAGGCTGGGAACCACTCAAGAACACCTACTGATTCCAGTGCTCACTGCACTTGCTCTCTCTTACCTATCTTGGCTGATTAACTCTAGCCAGTAGGACGCAGATGTGGTAAACCTTTTACTAACATAAAGGGCAGCTCTGGTTGTCTTAAACAGAGGCTTTTGGGGACAAAGTGTTCAAACGAGTGTTAGTAAATCAATTCCTGTCAGTTTGGGATTTAACTGATTTTCTAAACCCATTTCACCTTCCTCCAGCTTTAGTTGTTGAACTAACTTTGTAATCTTAGAAGAGATTATCTAGCCCCAGTTATTCTTATTTTGGTCATGTCGAACTCAACCACTACAGTATGTAGTGTATTAATGTGGTGGCTGGATTATTAACTGGGAAACATCAGAGTGATCAAGAAAGGACTTGAATCACCACATCTCAGTGCCCCTTATTCTCAGCATGGAGAAGCTGCTCAATAGGATACTATGGTTGATAGTATTGAAGGCTTCTTTGAGATCCAGCAGAACTAGCAAAGTCACATTCCCTCTATCTAGCTATCAATAGAGGTCATCAGCCAGGGCAACCAGAGCAATCTCTGTTCCAGATCTCACCCTGAAGCCAGATTGAAACAGGTCCAGAAAATCAATCTCTTCCAAAAAAAACCCCTGGGGGCTGAGAAGCAACCACCCTTCTAGCACTTTGTTCAAGAATGGCAAACTGGATAGTGGCTGGAAGTTTTCAAGCATAGTAGGGCTCAGGGAGGGTTTTTCAGAACAAGTCTGATCATTGCCTCCTTGAGCATGGGCAGTCTAACTCTAGCTCTCAAGGAAGCAGTTACTACTTTCCTGACCCACTCAACTAATCCCCCGCTGGTGGCTTTTATCAGTCAGGTAAGACAAGGGTTGAGAACACAGGTGGTAGGACTTACCTGTACAGTGATCTTGCCCACGTCCTCAGATCCACAAGTTGAAAGTATCCATATCAATTGGACAAGCAGATGCCATCATCTAAATGTGCATCCACACTGGCATGTAGCCTAGAGAACAACTGGATGATTTTTCTGGCAAAGGAGATAGGATCATAGAGACATCCTGTCATTAAAAAAATATTTTCTTAGTTAATGCCTTCTCTAAAATTGGTGAATATTACTCGAGAATTTCTGTTGATTCTATAAGAGTTTGGAAATGACTCTGAAACTATTTCTCTTTGATAGCCTAAATAAGTAGTGCATTAACAAATTATACACACATTTCCTAAAACTCAATGGCTTTTAAAAGTAATTTATTATGATACTAATTCATTTCACTCTAGTGGTCAGAAATGAGGTTTAGCTGCAAAGTTATGATTTATATTACTTCTTGAATGAAAGTGGCTTCCTGGTGTGAACTTATATTTGTGAAAGTGTGTGTAGAATGTTTATGGCACGTAATTTTAAGCTGAAGCAAAGAAAGAAAAAAAAAGCTACATGCTGGTAGTCAGCAAGTGGCCAGGCATCACAGCAAATTAAAACTTGACTGTATCTATATAAAAGGCTAGTCATGGTGGTGACATCTCACTTCCAGCCAGTGGCCATGCACATGCAGCTTGGCAGTGGGACTTACTGAGCTGGGCTTTTGGCAGGCACAGGAAGTTACAGCATTGGCCTTGGAGGCAGGCAATGGCAGGTACACAATGGTGGATTTTGAGGAACCGGGGGGGGGGGTCAGTTCCTTTCCCTCTGGAGCTCTTTCCCTCAGTGACATCCATCTTTCCAGTGGTAGAGGGAGGCATCACTCTTCCTTTCTCCTGCCTCTCCACCCCACCTCCAGTTACTACCACCCGCCCTCTTCTTGGACAAGCAGCAAAAGATGGCCTCTGGGGCCCTTGCATGCAAAGGATTGGTCCTACTGCTACTCCTCCACCCCATGGCCACTTGGGAATTAGGCAAGGGTCAGGCAGGTATAGGTTGCAAGATCCACTTCCTTCCGTCTTCCTGAGGTATTCACTACAATAGGGATAAGGGCTCAGATGTGAAGGGAGACCCTGGATGTTCTCTTACCAAAAAGATTCCCACGTCTGTCCTTAGCTTTAAGAGCTGTCTTCTTCTAGGGGATTTCCACATCACCTATTTAGAATTTGGCCCGGGTCAAAACAGAATAAATCAAACCAACGCTTTAAATTGGGATTGGGAGTGAAGTGGGAGACAGTGTAATTGCCATAGTATCAGAGTCACATGCTCCTCCTTATGAGCTTTCTGGAGCTTTCTGACTCTGGAGAATTCTGGAGAATCAGGTTTGATTCTCCGCTCTTTCACATAAAACCTGCTGCGTGAACTTGGGCTAGTTACAGTTCTCTCAGAACTCTCTCCGCTGCTTCATATTGATGTATTTGGGGCTGTGTAGGGATGGGTGGAGGAAGGGGAAAGTGAGGATGATGTATGAGTCTGAAATTGTGTGCATCGAGGAATGCTGCTGTAAATTTCGTTGTGCGTGCACAATGACAATAAAATGCTTATGCTTATGCTTATGCTTATGCTTATGGGGAGGTGAAGGTGATTGTAAGCTGTTTTGAGACTTGTTGAAAGCAGAGAAAAGCAGCTTATAAAAATCAACACTTCTACTTAACCTGTCTAAAACAGCTAATCTCCATTGTACATCACTTTTTGCCCTGTAATCCCCTTCTTCCCCTTTGCACAGCTCTTTGCAGTGCCTCCTGAAACCCTTCTAAGCAAAAGAAAAAAGAAAAGAACTGCCCTTTGTTTACATATTGTAAAATGGCAGCAAAGAGGAACTGCAGTGCCAAGGAAACGCAAGAAGATTCTTCCCTCATTTCAAGAGTTCTCTCTCTGGGGCCTTGCTGCTACACAGCAACTTGTGAGACATCAATCCTTTGCTTCAGCACCAAGACTATTCCCAGTCCTAGACCTCCCTTGGCTACTGGGCTCTCCTGCTCTTCCTTTCAGATGACTCATTGAGAAATACAGTTGCTCCAAATATAACTGGAGTACAGAGGAGTCCTCTCTACACTTCAGTATAATCTCCTGAGTATCAATCAATCAATATTTTATTTCGGTCAAAGACCAGAAAATATCAGATATAAAATATAAAATCCAGATAGTACATTTCCAGACCAGATACAAAATAAAATTGAGGTAACCAGTTTCCAAAGACTGTTTGTCCAAACCATAATATAAGTTCAAGTTAAAAACTGGAATAAAATTTGAATAAAAGATAAAATCATTGATCCAAAATTCCTATTTTTATTGCCCTACTTGTCCACGCCTTTTAACCACATAAGCACTGAATTTTGCCACCTCTCTGGTTATATTCGGATTGGCATCTTCTAATAGACTTTCCA
Source organism: Sphaerodactylus townsendi (assembly GCF_021028975.2). Lineage (NCBI taxonomy): Eukaryota > Metazoa > Chordata > Lepidosauria > Squamata > Sphaerodactylidae > Sphaerodactylus > Sphaerodactylus townsendi. Next base: position 83,116,957 of record NC_059426.1, on the reverse strand, counting down.
TGGCACAATCCTCAGGGCCAAGAAAAATTGATGTTGGAAGAGAGTCAAACAGTTTTGCCCTCATTTCTTTGTGAGTGGGGCATCGTAAAAAAATATGCGTCAGGGTCTCTATTTCCCCCATATCACATGGACAAAGCCTGTCGATATATGGAATTTTTTTATATCTGCCCTCAAGCATTGCTGAGGGAAGAGCATTACATCTGGTGAGTGTGAAAGCCCTCCTAAGTGACTGGCTGTCCAATCTCCTGAGTATCTGACTATTGAACCACTTATTTCAAACTTGTTTCCACTTGTTGTATTTAGGACAGTGATACTCAGTGGCTTTGGGGGCTTCTTCTGCGCACCATGCCACAATATGGCACCTGATCCATATTCCAGGAAAGAGGGAGGCTTGTGGATTGCAGATGGCTCCTTCCTTGAACCGATGGCTACCAGAGGAGTGGGTTACCTGCAAACCTCCCTGAGGGACGGAAATAAATGTGACTCTTTTGGAGGATGGTAATTGCAGATGTGGTTCTGTATGAGTTGTGGAGTGAGTACCACTGATTTAGTGTTCCATGCAGGTTCAAAGAAGTTGGGTTTGGTGGAACTCCTTGTTTGTGTGTATGTTTTCTCAATTCTGTCATGTACTTTATGTTGGAGAATCTCCTCGTAGAGATTACATCTTCTCACAACGAGCAGAATGCACAGAGGCTGAGCACAGCGGAGCATATCCCAAACATGCATGCGAGCTTAGGCACAAAGGAAAAAGGGAGTCATTTGTAGTTTCTAATCTAATAAAAAGAGTATTCCCCCCTCTGTGGTTGAGGCAGAAAACAGTGTAAAGTCCTTCTCTTCCAACACTTTAAACAATTATTTTGATTACTTGCTTCTTTCTACCCTGCCTTTTAAGTTCAAAATATTATTTAAGAGTTCAGAGTGACACACACTCAGAAAAAGTAAATTATTACAAAATGTATTCCCAGCACATTTTGAAGGATGCCTAATCAGAAACCTGATGAAGGCTAATCAATCAATCTTTCTCCCAGGAAGTATCTGTTAGGATTGCACTGGCAGTTTACAAAGTGAATTGCAGAACTGCAGTGTCTGATAGAGATAGTCAGTGCTTTAAAATTAATCTTTAAACATGCTAGGAGTGAATAATCTATTAGATTAAGCCATTGAAAATTGTATTTTGACCTGAAGTTGAAATAAATAAGAAACTAGACACATTCCTTAAAAAAAACCTTCATATGCAATGAACCGTTGCTACTATGTTGTGTTTGGTTGATAAGGGACCCAGAATGGGTAAGGGAGTAGAGAAATGTATTTCTCTGGAAAAAAATACAAAGTTTGACTTTTAAATAGTTATTCGTTAAGCTTAATAAAGAAATAATGACTTCCTTTCCAGTTATGTGTAGAACAGAGTTACTTGTGCATAATTATTCATTAACCAGAAGTTACGAACTGTTGCAGTTGGTTAAAAAGAGAATATTTCTGTTCAGTCCACTGTAAATTTGTGGTTAGTACTGTTTAAAATTGTAATTTGTAGGCAGAGGTGTACGTGGGGCAAATGCCACCTGGAAACAACTAGGCACCACCACACACACCCCCAATCAGCAGTGGATCTCAGGGGCATGGCTCACCCCAAGTCCCTCCCCCTGGGAGCCAAGAGGGAAAGCACTTACTGGTCACCAGCAACATGCTTTTAAGAGGCCAGGGTTGAGGCAGAGGAGTGGCAGGGCCATGCCCCTTGCAGGGCCATCCCCCCCCCCACTACCTACTGGGTCAGGAAGCATGGTGCCCCTGTTCCCCAGTCTGCACAAAGCATCTCCATACAATAAAAACCTGTCCCTTTAGCAGGTCTAGTCCAGCCTTTCAATTATCTTTTCAAGTTCTGGTGAACATATTTCAACCACACCCATGAGCCTTTGCTAAATTATGAGCCTTTGCTAAATATGCAAGTTAGCAATTTGCATATTTAGAAAAGGCTCATGGGTATATGGTTGAAATATGCTCACCATGGCTTGAAAAGATAGTTGAGAGGTAGGACTAGTCCTGCTAAAGGGCAAAGTTTTCGCTGTACAGAGTTATTTTGTGCAAGCTGGGGAACTGGGGCGGCATGTTTCTTGATCCAGTAGGTGGGAGTGTGTGGCCATAAATGGGGCATGGACACATAGGGGCACCCTTCCACTGCTCCGCCCCTGGTCTCTTAAAAGCACATTGCTGGAGGCCTGTAAATGCTTTCTCCCGAGCTTTCGGTAGACCGGTAGCTGGGCTCCAGGGACCCAGGTGGGAGGGAAGCTTCCCTCCCCATGTGCATCCCTGGAGACCAGCTCCGGGGGGGGGGCGCTGGCCATGGGCAAATGCTGTCAGTCATGTGGGGGGTGCCTCTGGTGCCCCTCCCACGTGACTGAAAGGCGTGCACCTGGGGACATGGGTATCCCCATGTCTCTAGGTCGGTACACCTCTGTTTGTAGGCACTCCTTTAAAGGTGTTGTGCAAGTTTCCTTTTAATGGCTCACAGTTTAGATCAATGCAGAATGCCAAATTGCTGTCTCTAGAGTAAGTAACCTATGCCTTTCAAAAAAAAAATAATGACGCAAGGAGGTAATCTGAAATGAATTTTTTACAATGTGACAAATTGGATAATCTAGACCAGGGGTAGGGAACCTGCGGCTCTCCAGATGTTCAGGAACTACAATTCCCATCAGCCCCTACCAGCATGGCCAATTGGCCATGCTGACAGAGGCTGATGGGAATTGTAGTTCCTGAACATCTGGAGAGCCGCAGGTTCCCTACCCCTGATCTAGACTATGGGATAAAGCTAGGTTAAAATATTGATACCATCTGGCCTAGAAGGAAACCCTCTCTGGTGTTTGCCGTGTCTCTTGGGCAATGCTTTTCTAATGCTTTTCAATGGGAATCCTCTGAGCGGCTAAGATTCTCTCATGTGTGCTGTGCATCTTCAAAGATAACTCCTCCAATTTTTTTTTAAAAAGGAAAACCATATATTTCTATAATCAGCAGGACCACTTTGGTACAATTATGTACTTTTGGGACTGAAAGGGCACCCAGGATCAGAGCTTGCAGAGCAAAAGTCCTAGAGCAGTGGTGGTGAACCTATGGCACAGGTGCCATAGGTGGCACTCAGAGCCCTCTCTGTGGAGCGCATTAAATAGAGTCAACCCCACTACACATCCTAGACTGGCCCTGGCCCACTGGAGCTTTCCGATTATTAGCATTAAACCTAAGACCTAGATTTGGGGAAGCAGTGTAGGTTACCCTGTTGGGTGCTGGTAAACCCCACTGATTTTCATGTGAAGAACTAAAGCACGATCCTTTACCTGGGAGTAAGCTCAGTTGCTGGCAATGGGGCTTGCTTCTGAGTAAACCCTCCTAGGGTCGTGATTTACCCATTGGAAGAGTTGCACGGTTGCTTCAAAGCAAAGCCACTGACTACCACCAAGCTTACTCCCGAGTAATGCACACCTCAGAGCCAACCGTTTTTTCCTAAACTAAAACCTCAGTATTCAGGTTAAATTGCCATGTTGGCACTTTGCGATAAATAAGTGGGTTTTGGGTTGCAATTTGGGCACTCGGTCTCAAAATAGGTGGGCCACTGCGTGTAGCAGAGAGCTGGACTAGATGGACTCTGGTCTGATCCAGCTGGCTTGTTCTTATGTTCTTCTTATGTTCTTAAAAAGGTTCACCATCACTGTCCTAGAGCAACCTTCAGCAAATGGCAGCTGGGAGAATTCCTTCAGCTGCACACATAATGTTGGGCACAAGCTGAGGGTGAAACTGACCAGAGAGGAAAACAGTCAGACAGGAAAAATAAGATGCCTCCTGAGCTCTGCATTCCACAGAGCCAGGCTTAGAGGAAAAAAGTACACTTTGAAGTGTTCTCCAAAAAAGATGCCTTGAGGCTAAAATAAGGTGGTGTCTTGGGAAGAAAGCTGTGCAGAGTGCCTTCCCAGGACACCTTTTTTTAGCATCCCCAGGACGTCTTATTTAGGCTGTGCGGAATGGACCATTGGTATGAACTTGAAGAGAAGTTGCAAAGCTGTCTTCTGTTTTTGGCCCTGGGATCCTTTGACTTCTGCTTAAAAGAGAAATGGGGTTACAAACACATATACATACATGTGTTATAAATATGTATAAATAGAATTAATTTGTATTCGCCTAGAATGTTTTACTTCAGTAAATGACACAAGCAAAATCCATCTTTCCTCAAAAACCATCATTGGTCAGGAAACTTTTAAAATGTCTTCTGGAAAGAGAAAATACAGATTTCTGTGGAAATATTTCATTCACTCCTGTGTTCTTTGCATATCCATATTTCACAATATTAATACTGTAGGGAAACTGGCAAAAACAAATTCAAGGCTGTTGCCAAAATTTCTTGACAATTGCTGGTTTCTTTAGAAACGCGTGCAGGCTAAAACTTGACAATCAGTTTAGGTTGCAATCCTATGTATACTTACATAACAGTAAGTCCAACTAAAGACTAGTGATATCAGCTTCTGAGTAAACATACATAGGATTAGGGCTGCAAGTCTTCTAGTGAGGACAGCTTAAACCAAACAATATAATCTTGACTTTTTTTAAAAAAAGGGAATTAATGGTAGAAGGCTGGCTTTAATAAAAGATTTTAGATACCCACAAAGCTTAACTGAGCTGCAGATTTTGTTCATTGGGCTCAAGTAAAAAATGTTCCTGTTGCTAAGATGTTTTATTCTACTATGCACTGACTCAGTCAGATGTCACAGAGGCAAATGACTTTGAAGATAACTGATCCGTCTGAATGTCATGTAAGGACAGAGATAGGTGGGGAGGAAAAAGCCCCCTTTCCTGCCACAAATGCTTGCCCATAACAAATGCTCTTGGACATGAAACACAAGAAGCAGAAATGTTGCAGCTCAAAAGCTAGGGTTTAGAACTGCACACTACCGGTGTTCATAGATGCAAAAACCATGACATTGTGGCTCTCCTCTTGAGAGAGTGTGCACCCCAAAGGAAATGCTGCCCTTTCATACATCCTGCCCCCACTCTCATTTGTTTTCAAATCCCCACACCTTTGTGTGTGTGTGTGTTTAACTTTGGGATATTAATTTGCACTTTAGGGGATTATATAGAGACACCTTGAAAAGGAGACTTGGAGGAAAATTGGGACGCACACACAAATAGGCCATCTGCTGGATTATGGCCCAAGTTGCTGATTGCACAGCAGATCGATTCCATGTGCCTGTGCACATGCCAACCTTTCATATGAGGAACTGCGCCTAGTTTTTAAATAGTCCGGCCTCCCATGATGCCAAGTGACTGGGGTTTTAAGAAAGGCATTTAGAGTCTTGCTTCACCCATTTTACTAGTTGTCTGCTGGAATGGCAGTGATAAGTGACACTAAGGACCTTTCTGCTCTTTGGAGAAATGGGATGGATGGTTGCTTGCCCTGTGAGGAGCACCAAGTTGAAAACCAGCAGCTGAGAGTAAGTCTGTCAATGACCATTTTTTCCTACATGGTGAGGTTCTTTGTCTGTTGACATTTTTTATCAATGAAGCTGAGATTTTAAAGAAAGGATTGTGGGAAGCTTTGAATATGTTCTCTTTAGCAGAAATATGTCCTGGTTACTGTTTGCATGCACACGAAGGCATTTAAGTTTGACAGACTTTCCGTTCCATCACAAGTATGCTACCAAACCTCCATGAGATGTTTATCCTTTGAGAAGGTAGGCTTAAATATGCCTTTACATTTTCTGAACACACACACCATTGCTATGAATACATAGCAATCCCAAACCAGTCTCTCGGGCAAGGCCAACAGCGTGTTGGAGCATTAGCTCTGGAGTGCTGCGCAAGTTCTGGTTCCTGATCCCAACGAGAGTGTTGGAATGTTTCCAATTAAATGTTGGCAATCCTACTGATGAGAGCTGACATAGCCAAGCTGTTTGTAAATTGAACAGGGAAACTGATATGCCATTAGTACTTCAAAAGCAATACTTGTTGAGTAATGTATTGGGAGAGCCCTGCTGGATCAGGCCAAAGTTCTTACAGCATTGCATTTTCTGCAGTTTTCCACACACCTTCTGTAGGGCAGGAAGAAAATAACTTCACCCTGAAGTTTGACCCGAGCACTTGGTAACTATGGTGTCTCTTAGTAAAAGGCATTGGCAGGCATTGGCAGGCTTAGCTAAAAGGCATTGGCAGGCTTACTTGAGAGCCAGTGTGGTACAGTGATTAAGAGCATTGGATTCTAATCGGGAGAACTGGGTTTAATCTCCACTCCTCTGCATGAGCATCAGACTCTAATCTGCAGAACCAGGTTGGATTCTCCGCTTCTCCACGTGAAGCCTGCTGGGTGACCTTGGACCAGTCAAAGTTTTCAAAGTGCTTAGTCCCACCTACCTCACAAGGTTCCTCTTGTTGAGAGGGGAGGGAAGGTGATTGTAAGCTGTTTTGAGCCTCCTTAACAGTAGAAAAAAGCAGGGTATAAAAACCAGCTCTTCTGCACAACAGTTTTATTTTCAATCCTTTACCTTATAATTCTTATTGCAATTCTTATCATTGCCTTTTATTTGTTTTTTGACTTCATTGAGGTTTTCTATCATGCCAAGACCTCTTTTCTGGTTAGTACCAGGCAGTTCAGATCTATGTGAAGATGGGAAACCTGCCCCCCTACCCCAGTCCTGACAAACATGAGTGTGTGGAAGTGCCATCAAGGTGCTTTGAATATATAATGACTTCCAAAATAGCCTGTTGTTAAACAACCTTGCCCAGGTCTTGCCAACTGAGATCTGTTGCTTCCCTGATGAAATCAATTCATCTCATGCTGAGTCTTCATCTTTTCTTGTTCCTTCAACCTTACCTACCATTATTGTCTTCTCCAAGGAGTCTTCTGTTCTCATAATGTGACCCAACTATGATAGCCTCAGCTTAGTCATTTTAGCTTCTAGGGAGAGTTCAGGCTTGATTTGATCTAGAACCCACTTATTTGCCTTTTTGGCATTCCACAGTATCCATAAAACTGTACTCCAACACCACATTTCAAATTAATCAACTTTCTTCCTGTAAGCTTTCTTCACTGTTCAATTATCACACCCATAAATAGTGATGGGGGAAATTAGTGTATGATCTCAGTAATCAGCAACACATCCTTACATTTCAGACTGTTTTCTAGTTGCATTATGGCTTCCTCTTCGCAATTTCCTTCTGATTTGTTGGTTGCAATCTCCCACTTTGTGGACAATTGAGCCAAAGAATAGAAAATCTATTTTAGTTTCTTCATCATCAACCTTAAAGTTGTGCAATTCCTTCCACCAGTGGCACAGCTTCCAGGGGACCGAGTGCGGATAGGTGCCCCGGCAGCCGCTGTTGGGGTCACGTAGGAGGTGGGAAATCACTCCTACACCCCCTCCTCCCTCGCCCCATTCCGCCAGGCCCAGCAGAGGTCGCTGCCAGTCTGCATGCGCCCCTGCCAGGCCCGGCAGAGGCCCTGCCAGGCAGGCAGAAGCGGCTGCCGGGCTGCGCGCGCCCCTGCCTAGCCCCGCCACCAGCTAAGGTAAATGGGGTGTTGTGGGCATGGCATGGGGGCGTGGGAGGTGCAGTGGCCCATGGGGGGTTGAAAAACTTGAAGTCTGCCCCAGGCTCCATTTTACTTAGCTAAGCTGCTGCCTTCCACATATACATAATCTTAATTTTATTGTAATTTAGATATTGCAAATAAACATGTCCACAACCTGCTGGACACACATCCCACATATGTTCACAACCTGCTGGATACACATTCTTCCTTCATCTATCTTCACATTGTATGCCAAGACATAAAATGTAATTGTGGTAACTTAAAAAAAGGTAATTTAATTAAGTGAGATTATTTTCCAGAAATCAGGTTAGTTAACTACAGTTTTATCTCATGTAAGAATCTTTCTTTCACACTCCTCCATAGTACTGGAATGTAAGACTTCTTTCCTTTTCGTTTCTCTCAAGCGGATTCCTCATGGGCCAAAAACAGCTGTGTGAAAACAGTGTGAAAACGGTTTAAAACCTTTTACACCATTTAAAACCATTTTACACCATTTTCGCACCACTCAGGCTGATTCACAATCCAATTAGCGGGAAGCGGCTGTAAGCAAAATGCCCTCAAAAAAGAGTTGGGATGAAGAGAAGGGTAAAAACACCCTCTAACTTACTACTGAATTCTTTCAGGAAATAATTATGTAACTAGTCCTAATACAAATCAATGCTTAATCCCCTTCTATTCAGGCTCTGAAATGTCATTTTCATTGTCAGAGTTATGCTTGTCAGAATTTGAAATGGGAAAGTTCCTTTAAACAAACAGAAGGAAACAAAATTTTAGCAAAACTATTATTTTACTCATACTGGGTGGTGCAGAGTAGCTTGACATTCAGGATTTTTGAAAGATTGTGTAAGAAACATGGTCTGTGTATACTATAAACATCATATATCCTTTGTTATTTCTGAACTAAGCTGTAATGAGAGTTAATATGTACACTGTTATCTATCAGCAGAATCTTTTCTGCTTTTTTAATTTGTTTTCTTCTCCTTTTAAAATGTCATTCTCAAGAGGAAGGAACCAGTTCTGCCTAATCAATAATCCAACCCTGTATCCCAGAGAAGTAATTTCCAGTTGCCTTTTTGTTACTGCATGTCAAAGAGGACTTTGACCTCTGTGACTATTAAAAGCAAGGGAGATTTCATTTTTCAATTGTTGCTGAACTGTATGTTTTAGTGAGAGACCTTTGCAAAAGCAGGATGTTTCAGTTTAGGCATTATTTTGGTCCTTGACACTAAAATAATCCGGATTTGGGAGAGAAGTCACCCAAACAAAAGAATGGCCGTGTCATCTGGGAAAATCTTGTTCATCTTGGTTCAAGTGCTGGCTCCAGGTTTGACCTTGTTATATTCAGCTTTGTCTGGTGTCCTGCTCATCTGCATGGCAGACTGGGTCTACAGTTGAGGCAAATGATTATGATTTGTTGTATTGGGGTACAATGCAATAGATAAATTACATTCAACAATAAAGTAAGATTGAGTCTCTGATGTTACTCAAGAAAAATATGCTGAGGAATTGAAACACTTCCCATGTGCTTAAAAATGTCTTCAAACTTACAATGGGTGAAATCCTGCATTCCTGTACATTGGACAGGGGAACTCCTTCAACAGGTATTTATTTGGTTGGCAATCTAGGGCAGCCAGAACAGCTGGGCCTGTGTGAATAGAAAATGCAGCCTAGAATGTGTTCTTTTGCACCTGTGCATTACAGGAAATAACCAGATGAGCTTCCAAGGAATCTTATCAAGAGTTTGGATTTATACCCCATTTTTCTCAACTGCAAGGAGACTTAAGGCAGCCTACAAACTCCTTTCCCTTCATCTCATAATAGACATTTTGTGAAGTCGGTGGGGTTGAGAGAGTTCTGAGAGAACCATGACAAGCCCAACGTCACCCAGCAGCCTTTCATGTGTAGGAGTAGCGAAACAAACCTAGTTCACCAGATTAAAGTCCACAGCTCATGTGAAAGAGTAGGGAATCAAACATGGTTCTCCAGATCAAAGTCCACCACTCTTAACCATCACACTACACTGGTTCTCAAAGATGACTTGAAACACAGTTTTAAAAACTATTATATTGAAGTAACATTAAACACATCCCTCGTAGTTTAGCATTGAAAGAAATATACAGAAAAGCGGGGTGTGTAAAGATGTAATGAAGCAAGAAAGGTAGGTTCAGACATTTAAAGCACCCAGCCCACCTAACCTTTGCCTTACGCCTATCTTCTGAGGAGTCTCACACTGTTTCCTAATCTTTATAGGAAACTGTTTGAAGTTCTGCGCAAACATTGTTTAGAAAACACATACTTCAGTTTTTTAGAGACCTGCTTTAATTGGCTAACAATAAAAAAGTTGTCTGCTACATTCATGCATTTAGCTTTGTTTAATTCTCTGGCATCTCCTTTACTTGAAAACAAATGAGTGAAACAATTGAAGTTAGGGTGCTTCCACAATGTGTTCATGTGCATGCGTGTGTGTGTGTGTGTGTGTGTGTGTGTAAGTGCCATCAAGTCACTTCTAACTTATGGCGACCCTATGAATTAATGTCCCCCAAAATGTCCTATCATTAACAGCCTTGCTCAGGTCTTTCAAACTGCGGGCCGAGGCTTCCACTTTCATCCATTTCATATTGGGTTTTCCTCTTTTCCTGCTTCCTTCTGCTTTTCTAGCCTTTTTGTCTTTTTTTCTCATGTCTTCTCATAATGTGACCAAAGCTCAATTTTAGCTTCTAGAGAGTTTAGATTTGATGTGATCTATAACTGTCTCACTTAACTGTCTTTTTGGCAGGCCATGGTATTTGTAATGTTCTCCTTCAACACTAAATTTCAAATTACTCAAACTTTCTGTCATCTTTCGTCATTGTCCTGTTGGGGTGAGCCTGCGAACCCGGCAGAGCCTCAGACAGTGCACAGGAATGCCTGCGCCATCTGTTGCCCTCTGGGCAAGCAGACTCACTGGTCACAAGACCCCCGTGACTCACGGGTCACAAGATGTCCTGGACAAAGGGACAAAAGGTGCATACCCCCAGGTATGGATTAGGCCCTGACAGGAACGTTTCCTCTCGCACGTCCGCAGCGCCTATGAGTCATGTATTGTGCAACATTCTCCCCCTCTCCCGCCTTCCCAAAAACCCTAATAAAAGGTGCCAGGGACCGCCAGCTCGGCAGAATAGCCAGATCCATGGATCACGCTATATTGCCACTGGCTTCTCTCCACCAGATGATATCGCTGCGTCTCACCTATTCCTTGCGTTGCCTGTAACGACTTTAGTCCGGCTAATCTGTACATATAGATCTTTTTTGCACAAGCTGTTGACAAAGTATCTTGCTGGTAAATACTACATTTTTTTCTTTTAATTCTATATGTTTTTTCTCTGTTTGGTTTCAGAAATATTTTCCTTCATTATTCTTCTGTTGTTATCCCAAGCACTTTTACTGTGATTTTTTTCAATCCGTTTCTGAGCCAACTTCCCTTGAGCATGTGATTATGTTGAAATAATCTTTATTGCTTTGCTCTACCAAATACCTGGCCCTTATTCACCCCCCGTGAAATTGCCCAACCTCCCCTTCAGCCATTTTTTCTCCCTGTCATCCTCTATTTTTGAAAGAATTTTAATTTTTTGTTCTCTTTGTCATATTATATTAGCATATTGAACTAGCAGTGTAACATTGAGGCAGAGATACAAACTAGCATTGTCTATTGGACAGCTTTATCAACTTCACATAAAACCTGTGATGTAACATTAGGGCAGAGTGCAATTTTGAAGCTGGGGGCAATTGAAAAGAATACCAGGAGTAATCACTGCATGTAATTGGGGACTACTGCAAAACCAATTGTGCATTGGTGCAGATAAAATTTGCCCAAAAAATGTGGTTCGTTATGGTGCATGGTTGGACTATGTGTTTCAGTTTTTCAGAAGAAGAAGAAGAGGAAGAAGGAGGAGGAGTTTGGATTTATATCCCCCCTTTCTCTCCTGCAGGAGACTCAAAGGGGCTTACAATCTCCTTGCCCTTCCCCCTTCACAACAAACACCCTGTGAGGTGGGTGGGGCTGAGAGAGCTCCGAGAAGCTGTGACTAGCCCAAGGTCACCCAGCTGGCGTGTGTGGGAGTGTACAGGCTTATCTGAATTCCCCAGATAAGCCTGCACAGCTCAGGCGGCAGAGCTGGGAATCAAACCCGGTTCCTCCAGATTAGATAACACGAGCTCCTACGCCACTACTGCTCCCCCTTAAAACATTCTAGATCAAATAGTGTAAAAAGTATTATTCATTGACAGTTCAGCGTACTTTATTCTATCATTTAAAGGAGTTGTTGATTATATATGCTGATTATACACGTGCATATAAATTAAAATATGTATATAATAAATGGGGGGCCCTCATTTTGTATTTTTGCCACCCTTCAAAAAAATGTAGATTTGGCCCTGGAAATGTGCCTTCTCATTGGCTCCCTGTGCATAAGCTTCTCCAACACAGTGTGAAGGATGACACTTGGAAAGAATTCTTTTGGAGAGGAACAACAACATCCTTTCCCCTTAACAGTTTACCCACATGATGAGCCAAAGGAGAGCTTGGCCAACTGTCACTATAATATCTGCCCACTGTCACATAATGTGGAAGCGAAAGTGGGCCCATTTTATAAAAACTGCTAGCAAAATACCGTTTCTTTTTACCTGTTGTCAGTTTGATGTGCTCAAGGCTGCATCTGCCAAAGTTACAAAAGACATTAAAGTTATTCAGTTGCAGGTCTATGTTCACTTACATAATCTCTATCTTTGCCTTTCTCTACTAATAATAGATGTTGTAATTAAAGAACCCATCTGCTGTTCTTTTTCTCTCCAGTCAGTTGCCTGTTCTGATGTCCCATTTAGTTCTTAAACTGATTAATCTGATGACAAGGTAGAGGAGAAGTAAGGAGGAAATCCCACTTTCCCCCCACAGGCATTGAAGCTCTATTCTAAAAGACAGAGATCATCCTGGTTAAAAAGAAACTGTCTTCTCTCTGACACAGACATATGATATCCTATGTGTGCTGCTTTACAGTCTTTCATGAAAGTGCCTGTCATTTATTCCTGTGGTATATACTAAAAAAACCTACTGAAATGAGGGCCATACTCTTCCTTTCATCCTGGTAGCTGAAGGCCTGGCCATTTCTTACCTCCATCTAACAGAGAGGACAGTGTGTTTCCGGATACATCTTCAGGATACAGGAAACACTGAATCTGTCTCCCTATGCCTGAAGCAAATCCAAAGGGGTGGGTACAACTTCATTTTATTGCAGAGCCCATTACATGGTAAATGCTACTCAGATCACACCTTGTCTAGCCACTGATCTGTCCTCAGGGTCGATCCACTTCAACCAGCCCTCAACGTCTTTCTCTTTTTCCTCTTCTTTTTGTCCTATCTGCTATTCTCTTTCTCCTTTTTCTTCTCCATCTTTTCCCCTACAAGTCTCTCCTCTCCTTCTGTCTCCCTTGATCTTGAGCTCTCTCCACCTGGTGCCTTCCATTCTCTGCTGCTGCTCTTTTATACCTCTTTCTTTCTTCACCTTGCTAGGCAGTCAAATCCCTCTGGCCTTTTAACCATATCCCAGAGACTGTATCTTGTGATGTCTGTCCCTTCACCCCACCTCCCCCGTTAAGGTTGCTATCCTTTAGGTGGTGGCTGCAGATCTCCTGCTGTTACAACTGAACTGCTGGTGATAGAGATCAGTTCACCTGGAGAAAACGTCTGCTTTGAAAGATGGACTCTATAGCATTACACCTCATTGAAGTTCCCCTCTTCCCCAAACCGTCCCTTCTCCAGGCTTCTTTCCCGCAAATCTCCAAGTATTCTCCAACCCCCGCTTCCCATGCAATTAAGGCCCTGTCTTTCAGCCTGTGAGCTGAGCACCAAAGGTTGAACATCCACTCCCACTGGACAGCTAGCTGTTGAGCTTGTGGCCAAAAATATCTGTGGTTTTCTAACTATGTGAAATTCCTGAAGTCCCTCCCACTCCATGTTTGGTTACCATCCTTTAGGAATTAGGATTGATTTCCAGAATTCAGAACTCTGTTTCCCTACCTACTTTGGATGGAAGACTCTATAGCATCACATCCCTAAAGCATCACATAGTTCCCTCCCCAAATCCCACCCCAGGATCCTCCCTCATTGTCAAGCCTGCAATTTAAGGCTGGATCCAGCCAGGGGCAGCCCAGCACTGAATTGAAGACTTGGCCTGGCTGGGTCCAGCTTTATACTGCTGGCTCTACCTCCAAAGCCCATGTGATTTTGGAGGCAGTTCTTCTCAGAGGAGCCAGCAATATAAACTGGACCTGGCCAGGCCAAGGCCACTGTTCAATGCTGTGCTCATTCTGGCCAGGTCCAGCTTTAAACTGCAGGGCTGGGCTGGCCAGGTCTAGCGTCACACTGCGCACACTACCTCTGAAGTCGAAGGCATATCCTGCAGTTGAATGCTGGACTTAGCCTGACTGGGTCCGCTGTTGAATTGTGTTCTCCATATCCAAAGTCCACATGAACTTTGGAGGTGACAGGCAATTAAATGCTTGATCCAGTCAGTCTTCAGGTAAGTGAAGAAGGGAGAAGCGTTTTCTTTCCTTTTTTTTTAAGGCAGCGGGCAGAACAAGCCCCCCAAACACCCCCAAAATCAGCATTTTTCAGGATCTGATTTTTTGATTCCTTTTTATGGCGGCCTTTTCCCCTGGTGAAGAAAAACCTGAAAAATACTGACATGGTATTTTGGGGAATTTTTTTTTTCTGGTCCAGGTTTATTGAACTCCCATCCTTAGTGTGTGCGCACATACCCAACGCTATTAGTATATATGTACTTTCTGTTCAGTGTTCTTTGATTGTAGCACATCATCCACATTTAGATTCAAGCATGATATTTGAAGTACTTCAGGTTCCTCCTCATTTGTGCACGTAATAGCTATATTGTTCATAAAAAATCGTAATATATGTTATTTGCCAAACAGAAAAACAAATGTAGATGCTATAACCTCGCACTCGATTTACTGGGTCTCATCAGCCTGATTAGGTCCCTTTGGAAAAAAAATGCCATTTTTTAGAATATGATTCATACGTTCCATAATCTGCTGCCAAACTGGTAAGCCACAGAAGCAATATATAAAACAGGAAACTGAACACATTCTCCCTTTGAGTCAGAGGCTATGTTTTAGAAGAATACAGCTATAGTTAAAATTGGATCAATGTTTTCCTTTCAAGGGGAAAAGATTTTCAGTGTTGGTAGTAATAGAACATAAAGAACAATTAAAAACAACATGAAAATATTCTGATTATTATAAGAAAATAGTTAGTAACTTCAACCAGAACAGCGTGCATTAAAAAAAAAGAAACGCTTGTTTTCAGCTTGGAATATGAGTATTGTCATCTAAAACAACTTTTGCACATTTGGAACTGGAGATTCATTTTGCAGGGGTTTGCTGCAGTTCAAGATGACACACACAAACTTTTTTTCTAGCAAGCAACCCCTTCTCACTTTTTTTTGAGGGGTGGAGCAACTACTTTTTCACAGGTGCCATTATTTTGAAATGATCAGCGCTGGACTCATTTCTCCATGAACATAAATACAGATAAAAAAGGTTGTAATTCTGTCCTCAAATATAAACAACAAATTCTAAATGTTAGTACCTAAACTACTTATTGCCATTTGTCTGTGCAAAAATCAGTTGAAAGAAGGCTCAGTAGTTGCTTAATTTTCCTTATTATCTTGACAAAACATAATATTATCTTGACAAAACAAAACACCGCCCAGAGCCCTCCGGGGATGGGGCGGTATAAAAGCTTAATAAATAAATAAATAAATAAATAAATAAATAAATAAATAAATAAATAAATAAATAAATAGAATTAAATAAATAGAATTAAATAAATAAATAAATAAATAAATAAATATGGTGTTCTCCTTACATTATTGTTTTCCAGGTGTCAATCATCCAGTGAAATAAATGTTGTAGGGACAAAGCAATGTAGAAACACTGAAAGTGAAACTATACTGAAGCAAATACTTGGCCCCCAAAGAACTGCATTCGACTTCAGCAAGGGAACACCACTAACTATCAATTTCCTGTGGGATGCACTTGCAGCTGTGAGGAGGCAAAGTGACGGGTAGGGTGCTGTGCCCAGGGTGAGCCTTGGGAGCTGTTTTACACAGCTACACTCTGCACATAGATTTCCCCAGTTCAGTGGTTGAGCTCTGTTTATGTTAGTCTGGCATATTACTTAACCTGTCTAGAAATTTCAGAATGCTTTTATGTTGCTACCACACTGTGTTGCTCCATAAAGTGTCATACATATTGATGGCCTAATGGTAAAGGTGTACATCAGCACAGTTTAAGTTACTATAGAACTGAGGTACTAGACATATTTTTAAAAAAATTAATAATAATTTTTAATTTTATTAAATAAATCAAAGATAAACATTACATTGCATTTCATTCAACATTTTGTCTCTACCTTTACTTACATTCTATAGAAAAAAGGTAAATATTGAGTATACAACCCCACCAACACTTTGAAAAAAAGGGAAAAAATTATAAAAAAATATTTATAATAAAAGAAATGAAAAAAATAAATAATAAAAAAGAAGAGAAAAGAGAAGAAAAAGAAGAAAAAGAAAGGAAACAAAAATGAAGGAAAGAAAGACGAAAGAAAGAAAAAGTGGTGACTTCTGATTAGGGACCTTATCCTTATTAATCACAATCTCATTTGTATTTTACTATTCAATTTGTAAATCCTTAATTAATTTATATCTAACATTGGAAGTAAATCAACATTTTTTTTGTTTCAGTTTCTGATTGAAGAAAATCATTAAGTGGATTCCAAGTCTTCAAAATGGTTTCTATGTTCTTCTTTCTTATTATGCCCGAAAGTTTGTCCATTGATGCGAATTCAGTTAAAAATGAGGTCCAATCTTGCATCTGTGGTGGGATTGTCTTCTTCCAATTTCGCGCGATCAAAATCCTAGCTGCCATAATCATATATAATAACAGGATTTTACATTTTTTCTGGAGTTTATCATCTATCATATTTAACAAAAAATAGTTCAGGACTAAAGCCTATGTCTATTCCTAATATTAACTTAATATTTTGGTATATTTCCAGCCAGAATTTTTTAATTATTTTACAATTCCACCAAATGTGAATCATGGACATATTTAAAATTTAAGACGGATAACTGTATCTTAGCAGGCCTTTCTTCTGCATTATTGTTGCTCACCTTAACTTCTCCTCTAGTTTTCCTTATGGACATATCATATAACATGACCACTGTTTTTGGTATTTCAAATGGACTTGAGAAATGGAATTTAGCCATTTCAAAGTGATCAAAAATGTGTTAGGGTTAGGGAGTAGTGCCTGCATGGTGTTTTGTATAGCTTGCCATGTGACTAAAACTTCCCACAAGAATTTCAGTAGCATCCTTCAGGCAAGAATCTAGGTGACTGTTGAAATGTTGTAATCTAATTAAAGCACTTCACGTTCCAACAGGTGTTTATGGTTTCATCAGATTGATATAAGCATATGTGATTCCATCTGGCTGGACTAATTCTTGTTTGCAATGCTTTAAAGACAAAAAAGCATTGCTAGTGCTCTATTGCTGTGCTCACTTTTTAATGATCTGAATTTATGGTATAATTTTTCCTAGTGTTATTGGGGAGGTGTAGGGAATGCAATAGAAGGCCCATGGCTTAGTGGCAAAGATTATGCTTTGTACTTATGAGGTCTGAAGCTTGGGTTTTGGCATCTCCAGTTTTTGGCATCTCCAGTTAAAGGATTTCAGGTAGCTGGACTGGGAAAGACTTCTGCCTGGGCAGATTTGTCAGAATAATCAGTATTGTGATGAGAGGGCCCAGCATAACTGACTCAATTTCATATGTCTGACTGAGCATAAGGAAGTTCATATATTAAAAAACCAAGTATTAAATCCCATGACATTATCAATTAAGTCTAAAACTTCTGCTAAAACATTACAGATACCCGTCCTCCAGCCTTTAACTGGCTTATCTCCAGGTTGGATTTCTGTAACTCACTCTATGCAGGGGTGCCCTTGGGCCTAATCCAGGAACTCTGACTGGTACAGAATGCAGCAGCACAAGTCCTTATGGGGATGCCGTGGAGAGCTCAATATTCAACCAGTTCTCTACCAGCTGCATTGGCTCCCAGTGGAGAGCCAAATCAGGTTCAAGGTTCCAGTTCTAACATTTAAAGCTATAAATGGTCTGGGACCATTGTACCTGTGAGACCATTTCTCACTGTGTGTCTCCCAAAGAGCATTATGCTCTATTCACAACAGTCTGCTGGTGGTTCTGGTGGGTTTTCCGGGCTGTGTGGCTGTGGTCTGGTGGATCTTGTTCCTAACATTTCACCTGCATCTGTGGCTGGCATCTTCAGAGGTGTATCACAGAGAAAAGTCTGTTTCACACTGTGTCTAAGTGAGAAGGGAAAGTTTAGTGTGGTATATTGTCCATGTCCCAGGGTGCTGGTGGTCCCCAGCCCAAAACTGTCTGGCTGTCCTCAACTAGATCCAGAGCCTTTTCAGCGCTGGCCCTGGCCTGGTGGAATGCTCTCTCAACTGAAACCAGAGTCCTTCAGAATCTGCTTTAATTCTGCAGGCCTGTTGGCAACTGTTGGCAACTGTACTTCTACAGTATCAAGAAGATACTTTTCCAAGGCAACAGGTTGGTTGCTGTGTAAATGTTGGACTAGATGGAATCTTGATTCGTTGCAGCAGGCTCTTCTTGAGTTTTATGTTCTTAATCTGATAAACTGTTGTTTAGTATTTCAAGCACCTCGCATATGTATTCATCTCGCATAGCCCAAGGAGGAGTTGTCTCAAATGTTTTTGAGCTGAATTTGTGTTCAGTTACATAATGGCTAATTGTTTAGTGTAAGCCTGATATAACTAGAAAACAAATAACTGCAACACAACCAGGAGAACAAGCTGGCATGTGAAATAGCACGGTAAACAGATGCTGGAATGTTTGTGTGGATTTCACTTAAGTTGTGGACAAGAGAAACTTCAGAGGCAGTTGAATAGGCTTAGGCTGGAGGTACTACTGGTATGCAATTTACAATTGCACAGTAAATTTTCTAAGGGGGTACACTGCTCCTTGCTGGCAATCTTAACTATTATAGCATGTGGCACTCACCCACCTCTCTTCCTATTTGAGACATGTTAATTCAAACTTTTAAAAAGTCTCCTGTAAAATGATGCCTTCTTCATCCAAATACGCATTCTGCGTGTTCTTGGTTTATTC
Source organism: Sphaerodactylus townsendi (assembly GCF_021028975.2). Classification (NCBI taxonomy): domain Eukaryota; kingdom Metazoa; phylum Chordata; class Lepidosauria; order Squamata; family Sphaerodactylidae; genus Sphaerodactylus; species Sphaerodactylus townsendi. The sequence goes on along the minus strand of NC_059426.1, from coordinate 83,098,128 downwards.
TAATTCTTTGGAAAACAGTACCTCTGTGGTTTCGAACACACAGGAAAGGACCTTGTGCATCACCCCTGCTCTAGAGCTGGTAGGTATTCTTAGAAATGGGGTGAGTTGGGGCAGCGTAGAAATCCAGCATGTTCCCAGTTCAAACCACATCTCTGCTATGAATCTTTTATTGTTGCCTTTGGGCAAGCTGCTCTCCCTCATGCACTCAGTCTTCTAGTGGCAATCCAGGGGTAAAATTACTGGTTTACCTTACTGCATTCTTATAGGGAATAGAGCAAAAACATGAGTGTGTAGAGCTTAGAACACTGGTGTATAAATACAAATTATTGGTGAAGTATTATGGCCATGCTGAGCATGAAAGTGAATATGCTACACATTTTGCATAATTAATTATCCTTTTGGTAGCAGTAGGCAGACTTTTAGCACAGGTGTGTTCAGTTATTTGCAAGAAAAAGTGTATTTGCAGAGCAAAATGGGTTGTACCTGTGAGTGACACCTCTATTCCTGTAGTGGTTGGACTGCAGATTTCTAAAAGGCTAGGATCAAGTACTGTGTGAGTTGCAAAGTCATTGTTAAGTGATGCATTTTCACTATGTAACTTTTGGATTTCACTTTCTCCAAGTAGAAACACAGCTGTCTACTACCTTAGCAAGCACTTTTTCCCCCTTTCAGAAGCCCAGACTGTAAGAACCACTCTTCCCTTTTTTGTTTGCTTCCCATTTTTGCATTACATTATACTTTTTCATTAGCATTTTCCATTCCCAATGGATGGCAGACACTGCAGTTCTATTTTTACTGTTGATTTCAGCTGGTCCTAATTAGAAATCCCATAGAGTGATTACAGTCTTGCCAGCAGTTTGGTCAGACATGAAAGAACAGTGAAAGTGAAAATTCCTACTGTCTATTTTGGAGGTACAGTTAATTTTAGCTCTCTTGAATGTGTAACCCCAAATTTCAGCCTTTGTAACAAACAGCATTTAGTCATGCTTTTCCCGAAATGAGAAAAAGGAGAAGGGCATTTTCAGGAGTGGTTCTCTGAGTGCCTTTTAGTGTGGGATGCATTGCTTATGGAAATCATTATTAAGGGATAGAAAGGACAAGGCAGCCCTTTTAAAACCAACTGTATATTTGACTAATCATAGGTCTTATTTTAAAACTACAGATGCAGGAAAAGCAAAAACAGAATCTTTATGTATATCCTTCTTTTCTCTCTAGTGGGGAGACAAAGAGCTTCTAGTATCATCTTCCCACCAAGCCAGTGAAGTAAGTTAGACTGAGGGAGCATGGCCAGCCCAGGGTCACAGTGTCACACAATCTTCTTTGGCAGAGCTTTGATCTGATTCTCCCAAATCCTAGTCTGACATTTTAATGACTGCCCCCATCATGACTCTCCTGTATTCATCATGTTTGAAAACACCACCTGACTCTCAGTTCTTAGACTTTCGGTCATGTCTGAGTATGCTGTATGGTCTCCTGTAGCTGATTTTATCAAATCAGATTAACCATGTATGCTCATCTATGTCTGTGTTGTCTATTCTAGCCAGCAGTAGTGGCTCACCTTTCAAGTAAAGAAAGAATGTTTTGCATACAAAATGTGTTGAGGGATGGACTTGCTAAATTTCTCATTGTCTGGCACCTTTTAAAGGCACAGGGCCTTTGCGGGGAAGAAAGGTAGAAATCCTATGGTGGACTATTGGATTTGCCCATCCTCAAAACATAGGTTTCTTCTGTGAACTGTACTGATGACTGACATGTATTGCTTGGTATTTCTTCCCAGGCCAGCACATACTATGTGGATAATTATTTTTATTTCTTTAATTTGATAGACCACCCCTCCCCTTCCGGACACAAGTGGCTTACAACGCAATCTAAGTTCAAAAGTACATATCTGTACCCATTAAAACAGTCAAATGTTAAATGAAATATCCTACAATTTCACAGTTCCAATTGTTTGAAGTGGCAGCACTAAATAAAGAGATGTTTTTGAATTTGGATAGGTTTCATCCTATTCTCGTCAGCAGGAACTCTTCTGCTGACATGAATGAATTAACAGTACATGGCAAGATGCTTTGATAAATCCTCAGAAGCAGGATCAAGATGTCATATTATTTTCACATGTAGAACAAATGTTGGCCAATATGTATTTCGTTGGTTAGTTTTGGAACTTATATCCCATCTTATACGGAGGTCTCGAGGCAGCTTACAAAACTGAAAAAACTACAATAAAACTACAGTAAAAACAACATCAAACAGCTCCACATCATATTAAAACAGCAACAAAAATATTATCCCTTAGAATCATTTTTTGATTTCCATTCTATTTTTCTTCAGTGTGTTGTGCCACTAACTTATTGTAGGCCAAATGTTGGCTTGGATAATACAGATGATGCATTCAGTCTGGAAATGTTCATTTAAAAAACATGGCAGTTAATTACTGAAATTGATGTGCCATATGTTCATAGGGCTTTTATCCAATCAAAACAAATAATTCTTCTATAGACAGACTCCAGACTACTTATATTCCAAAGAGGCAGAGCTTCAAGGACTTGTTTTTCCAAGATGTTATCTTTGATATAACACATTAGGTTCTTGTTTAAAATATGAGATCATGCTCTTCTTCCTGGAAAGACTCTATTCTGCACTTTAATTATATATTTAAAAATCAGATTATCCTAAGACTAACTGATTTGTTTTCTCTAAAGTCTACCTCTGGCTTTATATAATTAAATTTGCATGAGATTGTACAGGAGGTTCAGTCTCCAATCACACAACCTCTGCGATCTGAAGATCCTGTCACATTCTTATGTTAGTTTCCAGCATTGATTGTCTCAGTTGTCTTCTGAAAAACATCTTTCACCTGTAATTCAGAAGGACTGAGAATATCCTTGGCCATGATTGTATAGTAATTGAGCAGACCCTCACATTTCATTAATTTTAATGGAGCATTCTAGGTGATAATTTTGCTAGTAGGCTTGTAAATAGCAAACACAAGGGAAATAAACTAATAAAACACAGTGTTTCAGAGATGATTAATTTTGAAAACAAAAAGCAACAAGGAACTATTTCCAGAAACATATCATGTTATTTTTTTAAAAAATCCTTCCCTTCCTTGATGGGGTTCAATGTTGCAAACATGGTATCCTTGGAATAGAAATGGTAGCTCACCCAGGTGTGCTTTATGGCAGCTTCTGGATTTAAATGTGGGTCTTCCCCATCAAAAACTAGTACCCACTGTACCCGTGGTGGCGAACCTTTGGCACTCCAGATGTTATGGACTACAATTCCCATCAACCCCTGCCAGTATGGCCAATTGGCCATGCTGGCAGGGGTTGATGGGAATTGTAGTCCATAACATCTGGAGTGCCAAAGGTTCGCCACCACTGCACTATACCACACTGGTTCTGTTTTGAAGGGCTGAAGAGTACTTTAAGGACAGTGGCTGTTGTGACTGGTGCATTATCTGTCTCCTCAAAGAAAGTAGTCAAGACTTAACTTGAAGCAAGATATAGTCCTGGCCAGTGGTGGGATCCAAAATTTTTAATAACAGGTTCCGATGGTGGTGGGATTCAAACAATGGCGTCGCCGCACACACGCACCTCCAGTCCCTATTGGGCAGGGAGGTTGCTTTAGTAACCCCTTCTTGGCACTCAGAAAAAATTAGTAACCCCTTCTAGAGAAGTGGTGAGAACTGGTTGGATCCCACCTCTGGTCCTGTCACTGGTGTTCAAAGCATAGGCCTAGTGTGAATGTGTGCATAGTGAAGACTTAAAATTTATGACCTCCAAAGTCAGGGGTAATACAGTATAAGGCAGGGTTGTCCAATCTGTGGCCCTCCAGATGTTCATGGACTATGATTCCCACAAGCTCTGTCAATTGCCGATGCTGGCAGGGGCTCATGGGAATCATAGTCCATGAACATCTGGAGAATCATAAGGTGAACATCCTGATATAAAGAAAGAAGGCAGTTTACATGTTGAACAAGGACAGTCATTAGTCAACCTTCCAACATCTGCCCAATAACAACTGGGACACTTCTGGGCATCCCTGGGCAGCATACCTAACAGCATAACAGCATATTCTGGCAGGCATGCACAGCAAAACAAACTCAAAAGTTCCATAGAATGATAGAAGGTACTAAAACAATGTACTGATGAAGGCTTTCATGGCCAGAATCAACTAGCTATTGTGGGTTTTCTGGGCTGTGTGGCAGTGGTCTGGTAGCTTTTCCTCCTAACGTTTCATCTGCAACAATGGCTGGCATCTTCAGTGGTAAAATGTGTTTCCCTCTGTTCCCTTCCTATACACATATAATTGAGGGGTAAAGTTGCCTCTCAGTGGAGGTTTAGGCAGAGGTATATAAAAGGTGGGACCATAATTGCTTTCCTCCAGAAAAAAAACCCTCTCTGTCACTGGGATTCTCTCTCTTTCTCCCTCAGCTTTCCCTCCTTCTAATCACATCACAAATCAAAAATAGATCAATTTAGAACAGTTGAAGAAAGGCATTTCACATTTGATGTTAATTTGATGCTTTATCAGTAAGTAAGGCTGTTCCATTGCCAAATTCTCTCTCTTCTTTTTCGCTTTCTCAATTTGAATGGTTTGGAGGAGAAAGTAATAAATGCATTCCATTTGCATTTAACATTTGTGAGGAAAATCTGGAATTTCATTTAAATCTGGAATTTCATTTATTTGATGCCAGTTTCTGTACACTGGATATATATGCTGAGAGTCAGCATGATGTCGTGGTTAAAGGGCCTGGGGGCACCCTGGTTCAAATCCCTACTCTTCCATTGAAGCTCTGTGTGACTTTATACCCGACATTTTTTCACAGCCTAACATACCTCATTGAGTTCTCTCTGTGAGGATAAAATGGAGAAGAGAACCGTGCTCTAAATCATTGCTTCCCAACCAGATTTACTTGATATGTTGATCCACTGATTTATTGTCACATGACCATCATTTTGGACCATCATTTTTTTGGCAGCCATTAGTTTAATAGCATGTTATCTGCAAGATTGCTGATTTTATAACCATTGCTAGAGTTAACCAAGCAAAAATTTACTTATTGGCACCTATTAATGTAGATTTTTTTTGAAATATTTATTATACTTTTTGGGTGTCACATCAGCATTGGTGGTTTCATATTAGCATTAGCCAGCACCTCTGAACAAAGTAATTGGGTTTATCATCTTCTGGAGGAGTTACTTCAGAGAAAACACTCAGAAGCAAATAGGGTGGGGGAGTTGGATAGTTCCTCACCTGGGCCTACATTGCCAGGGTCTCAACCCCTTCTACTTACTTCTACTGTATGTAAAGTAGAGAGGAAACTATGGGAGATTGGGATTTATGTAGATTTCTCCCTATTTAGCTGAAAATTTCAGATTTCAAACCTGAAGCTCCTTTTTCTTGTAATACTGTTTTGCAAGTGAAGAATCCCCCCTTCCCCAATATTCTGTTCAGCTTCAGAGGCAGACTTCTCCTTTTGGAATAGGCATCTAAAAATCTGTTTTTTTTATTCTATCATTCGCTCAGAACAATATATCCTGTCTACAATCCCATTCAGTCACATTCTGTTTCTGTCAATAAATGGTGTGAGGGAGAGAATGAAGTTGGCACTAGAATGACAGCTCCCAACATGGAATGATAGCCCCTGGGAGTAGCATGAGCCTTCTGTGAATAGGAATAGCAGAAGTGTCCTGGGATCATTACACTCTGAGGATAATCATTCCAGTCCTAGCTTCATTCTACCCCTAGGGATTGTCATTTCCCTCAGAGGCCATCTAGTCCCAGAGCACTGATTATGTTATTAGGGGCTGTCATTTATCTCCATGGCCTGTCACTCCAGGCCAGTGCATTCATACTCCTCCCAGAAGTCATCATTCCAGCATTATTCCAGTCCTGAAACAGTGTATCTCAGACCAGAGACCTTCATTCAAAATCTAGTCTGCATTTTCATTGCAACTTGCCTGCTGTAATAGATTTCAATGGGCCAGTGCCAAGTAGTTGGCATTCCTGGCTCCCATTAAATCCAGTGGACATGCCAACATCTCCCATTGTTCTCAGTGGGCAATCTTGTCATTCATTTTAGTACATCACCTTAAGAGATGTGGTCAGAAGATGTATATAAAGTGTGTCTTACCCAGCAGCCAGAGACAATGAGCCAAGGGTAGCTTGGTCCTGAAGTTCCTCCACTGTGGACTACAAAAGTATAATAATCTCTGACTTACTGCCCAGGACCACCCCTGCTCCAACAAGCACAAAAGTGACCTGGCATATAGCCTGGGAGCTGCACAAGGAACCCCTTCCTTTGGCAATGTGTTTCAGCTTCCACAGCAAGTGGTAATTCACAGATGACTTTTAAAATACATGTCAATGACCAACTGCTGAGAAAGAGCTAAGTGACATTAACATCAAGGGAAATGAGGAGGGGTCAGCTAAGGCAAAGAAAATATGCAGCACAGGAAGACAAGGAGCTCCTGTTTAAAAAACAACCTCAGCAGAGCCAAAAAGGGGTGCAGCAAAACTGCGTCCCTGGAGAAAATTAACGGGCTTCAAAGCAGCAGCAAGGTGGGTGGGGGGATACAGTCCAAACAGCTCACTCTCTTATATTCCCTCTCATCTCCACTGCAGAGCCTCTGTCTTGCTCTGCCTTTTCTATCGCTTGGCAAAGGAAGGGGGGAGGTAGAAAACTGTTCTACCACAGCACAAACTATCACTTAATGTGTTAAAGCACTTCAGAGTTCAGCTCAACCAAGGAGGACAAGGAGGATGAAAGAATGGATGCTTCTACTTACTTACTTACTTACTTACTTACTTACTTACTTACTTACTTACTTACTTACTTACTTACTTACTTACTTACTTACTTACTTATTAGATTTGGTATACCACCCCATCCCCTAAGGGCTCTGGCCGGTGTACAGATCAACCAACAAAGCAAAATCAACAAACCACAATAAAATAATAAATTACGTCTTAATTAAAAACATTAAGACATCCAATAAGTTCAAAGCATTGCCATTCCAGTAATTTCAGTAGCCCAGCTCAGCATAACAGCAGTCATTTACCAATGTAATTCCAGAGATGGAATGGAATACAAGAGACGGAATACCTGTGCTAGGCAGGCACAGTTATCACTTCAGCTTTGTTCACTGTAGATGACTGGTTGGCTGATTTGCTACTGAACTCTCCTATTGAGAGATTCAGCATTAGCTAATAGAGGCACATGACCCACTTCAGCAGGCTGGTGACCAGTTACAAGGGACAACCCATTGGTTGGGAAACACTATTCTAAACTGCTCTGGGTCCCCATTGGGGAGGGAAAAAAATGGTATAAATACCTGTATGAATTAAATGTGATGAAAAACTATAGCAGGATTTTAAGGGTGTCATCATAGCCTTCATGGGGTCAAATTCCAGGGGAATGTATATGACTTGGGCCAAGAAGCTTTTTTGTGATATCTACTCTTCAGTTACATAAGTTCCTAAAGAACAGCAAAAGCATGGCAGGGATAGGGAGAACCTGTGGCTTTAAAACTGAAATATTTGGAGAGTGGGGTTACTATAACTTTCTGAAAACTAGAGTTGCCCCATCCTGCCAGAATCCTGATAGTTAGCGGTTAAGAAATATAGGTTGTATGAACTATACCTTATTTTCCATGCATTTGTTTATATTGTTGTGAACTTTGATTTTGAAAAGTTTATCCCTAGGGTAGTCTGTTACCTGGAGAAAATAGCCTGTCCCTTTACTAGAAGCTTAATGGGCTGTTATTTACTAGGTGATGTTAACTTCATGCCATGAAAAGCTTCATCTGCTCATTTCCACATATTAAGTGTCAATTAAAGGAGCAGGGCATTTTCTCTAGGCATGTTTGTACCTCTATGTATCCCATGTGAAAAAAAAGGGTAACCATCTCCTCAATGGGCCTTAATTGTCAGAAAATGGCTACGACCAAGTGCCAAGGCTTGGGAGACTTGAGTCCCTCTCCCTGCCTTTGTTGAAGGAAAGGGGCAAATGTGTGCCTGTGTACATAATACATAGTTTAGATTGACGATATAGGGATGCATGCGTGGACAGTGGCGTACCACTAATGGGAACATGGGGTATCCCATGTCCCCAACACACAAGTTGCAGGACCCGACTGGTGTCCGGCGGCTCCCTCCATGCTAGTCAGGTGGGCACCACGGCTGCAGGCTGGCTCCTGCACTCCCTAGCCTCCTTGCTGACAGGGAGGCCAGCTGCATCCGTGGTGCCTGCCAGAGCCACCTGCTTTTGAGCTGTGGCCGCAGGCCGGCTTCTGTCCGAGAGCCGGCCTCCCTGTCAGCAGGAAGGCCAGCGAGGCAGGAGCCGGCCTCAGGCACCCACAGGCCGGTTCTCAGGCAAGAGCCAACCTGCAGCTGTGGCTCACCAGCAAGCGGCTCAGGGGGAGGGCTCTGCTGGCTGTAGGAGCAGCCGGATGGGCTTGGCTGAGAGGCGGCCCATGGCAGGCTCCCAGCCCAGCTGCTCTGACCCACCAGGCACCCCTTGGCCCAGCCCACCAGGCCCCGGCCCTGCCAGGCTGCCTGGGACTGCCACCGCCAGAGCAGCTGCTGGGACCTCCACTTCTGGAGCAAGCACCGGCTAAAGTAAGTGGGGGCTGGGGGCCCCTGGAGCAGGTGTTGCCCCCAGGTGCCCTTTCCCCTTGGTACACCTCTGTGCTTGGATATAGCTTAGCCAAATACATATCCAAAAAAACCCGTTATTGGTTAGGCGTAGCCATAGCATGCAAAGGTATTCCTATGTGGGATGAGTACCAATGGTTTAAATGACTAGTAGAGACAGAGAAAGAATCAGGCAAATCAATGAGATAATTGAATTGCTTTGGAGATCTGATGTGGAGGAGAGGATCTGTTGCCCGTTACGTGTACTTTTTTGCCTCCATCTGTACAAGCTTGTGTGTTTATAAACAGTGAATATTACAGAAATACCAGTGTCCTGCCTCCAAAGGGAACCAACTCAGATAAATACTGCCCCTGAAACTTATGGTTGCTTTGGGAAGTGGGCCGCACATACAATATAAAGCATATTTCTAAAGTTAAATGCACTCTGAATGCCCTTCTTCTGAAAGGCAGACATCCCAGTAGCTAAGAGCGCTTCCTGATGTCAGGGAACTATTGAACAAGCTGGTTCTAATCATTGTGCACAGTGAATGCCATGAATTTGTTAGAAGGGTCAATGTAGCAAAAGCTAATGTCGCTTATTAGCAATGCACAATTAATTAATAGTGTTAACTAGCAATGGAAACTCAAAAGGACAGGAGCTCATTGACAACTATTAGTTGCTATGGTTTCATAGGATACTTTAAACAAACAATATTTGCAAAATGTACAACTGCCCAGAGTCAGTCTTAGCCAGAGGGCAACTAGGAAAGCAGCGCTGGAGCCCTGGGGGAGGGCTGCAGAGGGCCCCTGACTTCTCAGTTGCAATAGCACTGTGCTGCTGGCTCCTCTGGGTAGCAGCAGAACCCACGCCTCTTCAAGCGCAGACTGGGAGGCAAAAGGGGCTCTGAAAAGGGCCCTGTCTCACCCACAGTTCTGTTCTCCCAATGGAGGCGGGACAGAAGAAGAGGGATGAATGCTTCCATGGGAGTGGGGCTGCTGGCTTGCTGAGGGTGAGCACCCTGCCCAACCTTTGTGTTGAAGGCAAGTGTCCCACCTTCTGTCTGCCTACTCTCACACTGGCATGTCAGTAGATGTGCTGTCAATTCCTTGCCATGCCAGTGAATGCTCTACCTGCTCACCACATTGGCAGCAAGCATTCTGTCTGCCTAGTGTCCCACTGTGCTGGCACTTCACCTGCTTGCCAGCTCACCATACTGGTGCTGAGCACCTTGCCACGTCACTGAGCACTTTGACCACTTACTGCACTGATGCTAAGTGCCCTGTTTGGGACTCATGCTGCTCACTCATGATAGTTCACACCTGCCTCACACAGAGGCTTGTTTGGGGGTGGCTGTAGTAGGGGAGGAGTAGTTAGCCTGGGATCTCATCCTGGCCTTTGACCCAGGGTCCCTGAATCATTAAGACTGGTCCTGCCTCATCAATGACAAAAATTGTGTTTAAATGCTTCTTAAAAAAAAAAACTGGCCAAGTTGAAACTGCAGAATTTTGCATTTGCAGGTTTGTTTCCTGAGTTCTCCAAAAGACAAAATTTTCATTACATAACTCTTAACCTTGTAGTCAACTTCATTTTCACTTGCTAAAAACATATAAGAGCCTCCAAAGTGTTGCTCATAGAGTTGCTGCTATTGTAGATGGTTTGAGTGAAAGAGGTTGTAGGGTTGTCCACTGCCTGGGGAAAGTGTCCTGCCCCTTTAATGGAGAGGTTGATATTTGCCAGGTGCTATTATTTACCCCCCTGTGCAAAAAGCTTCAGCTTCCCACTTCCACAAATTGAGCCTTTATTTAATGGACAAGATATTTATTTCCAAACCTTCTGGCAACCCCAGGAGGGTCATAACTTTTTTTTTCTGCAATAGGCCTCTGAGAAAGATAATGGGGAGACCTAAATTTGCCCACTCTCAACTTAGGCCAGTTTTAATCTGAAGGCTAATTGGGCACAGAAAGTTCTCCATCTGCAAAGCATGGGAGAGGCTGGAGCTTGGTTTTTAAGCATTGTCTGAACCTGGGATTGCATAATGACAGATGTGTACATCAGCGTATACAAAAATGTGACACAACTACAAAAATAAGTAGATGTAGGGTGGTAAGTAAGCCTCTGATGAGTCCACTTAAGTATGCAGTCTTAAACATACTTACTAGGGAGTAAGTCTCATTGCAGTCCATTAAACACATTTCTGAATCAACATGCTAAGAATGATACTGCACATCTGGATAGCTTGTAGTCTCTAAATCAGAACTGAGAAATCAAATTGATGTGATTGTTGGAATGTCTTGTAGAATCGTTTTAGAATGAAAATTCAGTCTTGGGATTCCATTATGTCCTTCTACAGTTAACTTGGTAGCAGAATTCAAGTTGGTCTTTGAGGTGCTACTGTACTAGACCTTTCCTCTAGTGCTATGGACTAACACAGCTATCCACCAGATACTAAATTCATTGGTTACTGCACCATCATTTAACTGAAGCAATAATTTACAATGAGGTTGTTATGGAATGACTTCCATAGTTCAATATCAAATAACGTCTGCCCTGTGAGGAACACAAAAGCACCTAAAGACTGTTAAGACACCAGAGATTGAATCTGGGACATTCTGCATGCAAAGTGGATTCTCTACCAATGAGAATAGCTCCACCCTCCCAATGTCATCTCCATGTCAATATATGATGTAGGACTAAGGCAGTATTCAGAAGTCGCCTTATCTGGTAAAATACCAGATCAGTAGTTAGCTTTTTGTTTCTTTTGGTACTCATAGTGTAGGATTTAAGAGGTGCAGAAAATCAGTATCAAGTGGAACAGGTAAATTAGTTTGTTAGCATGAATACTATTATCAAAATGGAATTCTTTGAGTTAAAAGTATTATCAAGGCTGAGCAATTAAAGCAGATGCATTCCCTAACTAAAGATGCAACTGAAGCACAATATCTGCAGATTTCATAGGAGAGACCATTAAAATTGCTACGTCAGACAAGAATCCCTCAGTGCAAGTGGAAAACTGAATGGGCTTTGTTACATTATTAGCATTCTGCACAACAATCAGTTTGCTTGTAAAAAGGTTAGCAGAAATGGCAAATGCTAATGCAAAAACCAGTTAATTTTTAAATGAAAATTCTTCCAGTATTTTCTCAGAAAACATATAAACTAATCTTCTCACACTAAGCTGCAAATACGTTGAAATAGCAAGAACTAGGCAAAAAGGGGCGGGAGAAGATAATGTCACAAAAGCAAGCAGAAAGTGATGAGAAAAATAAGAGACACTAAATTCTGTGATCCAGTTCAGAGTTAATTCTTTTGGCATAGGTACCAGCTAATACTTTGGGTCTGTATCCCCACATCCCAAATTGTTAATTTTTTCTATTACTCTTCTACAGTGATACATCACTTGGCATGAACAGTGTTCTCTAGCTTTCTTTTCAGCAGTTCTTTGTGAAGAAAGATGTAACATCTTTAGAGCAGCAAACCTCTTTTCAAGCTTCTCCATTAAATTTAGTCTAGCGGCCCAATTGGGGGGGGGGGAGAGGTGAATAGAGTCCTAGAAATGGCGTGAGCCCATGCTGTTTCCCCCTTCTGTCTGTGGAAGGGGAACCCTCACTGGCAAAGAGGACAAAGATGGTGGTGTTTGGGTGCCCCACAGCTCAGCAGCAGAGAAACCTGTAAGTGGCTTCCCTCCCTGACTTTTAAGCTGGGAACACTGTGGCCAGAGCCTTGCATTTATGCCAGGGCCGTATCTGCCTGAGGACATGGGATCACCCATCTCCTCAGGCACAAGTAATTGGCTCCCCACGTGACCGGATGCCTTCCCCCTCATCTGACTTTGATCTCCCTCAGCCCTGCCCACATCGTTGATGATGTGGGCAGGGCCGAGGGAGGCTGAAGTCAGACGAGGATCGGTCCGACCCACATGGTCAAGGCCTGCTGCCTCATCTGACTTCGGCCTCCCTTGGCCCTGCCCATATTGTCCTCTTTGACCATGTGGGCAGGGCTGAGCAAGTCCGAAACCAGACAAAGCTCCTGGCAGGCAGGCAGGCCTCGCTTGGCTCCTCAGGGGGGAGGAACAGGGCTCCATGGTGCGTGGCAGTGGCGCTCCACTCTTTGGCTTCCTGCAGACAGGCTTCTGCCCTCAAGCCCTGGGGAGAGCAGGAGCCAGCCACGGGATTTTTTGTCTCCAAGAGTCATTTCCCTCCCATACACCTCTGATTTACGCCACTCTGAACTCCATTCAGCCATGGTAGGTTTTCCAGGTTGCCAGGGTTTTTTTTCCTGCTGCATCCCTGTGCTGTCTGAATGCCCTGTGCAGGCATGGCAGCAGAGTCATTCCTGGCTGCAGTGACCTCTGGTTGTACCTTTTATTTCTAGGACTAAAATATTTATTTAAAGTTTAAAATAATTTTTTAAATGGTTCTTTGGGGTTGAAGTCACTTTTCAGCGTGTTAGTGGCCTGTGTCCCTGTTGTGTCACCAGATTTAAAAAGCTTCCAACCCTTGAAGTAATTCTGTACTTCAAAAAAAGTTTCCTTATTTACTTATAAATGGGATGAACGAATGTTCAGGTGCTGGTTTTTTTAGAAATAAATAACTGCTTGAAGCATGGTGGGTGACCAACATTGATACCTGAGCTAGCATTCAATGCACTGGCGTTCACATCCACTATTTCAGCTATGTTCAACATACAGCATTTACTGAGCTCACGAAGATCATTTTTACTTAACAAGAAAGAAGTGCAGAGAGCAGTCATCAGCCGAGCTTTTTTGATACCTGAATCTTTAGCCCACCCCCACCTTAAGAATATTACAATATAAGAATGAGCTTCTTCTGGAAATTCCAGTAGCTTAGCCTGTTAGCCTTGAAAAAAAGTCTCAGAGGCAGAATAGTCTCCTCTTTTAAGTGTTCTCTGAAATTAGCTTGCTTTATCCCAAAAACCAGGCTCTGAGATATACAAAATATTCTTAGAAAGGATTTATTCCCCCCTACTCCTCTGTAGGCACAAAGCCTTATTTGAAAAAATTCGCCGTTTTAATCTGCTTATTCTCAAAGTCAGGCTCCGAGACATTCAAAACAAGTGGGTGGGGGGTGGAAAGGTTTATTTTTTTATAATTGAGTTTTAATTTATTAACGTTGGCACCCAGTATTGCTATCTACTGATTTTAATTATTTATTATATGATGTTTCAAAGTATTGATTGTTTTAATGTCAATGTTGTAACCCGCCCTGAGCCCTATGGGGATAGGGTGGGGTGTGTATGTACGTACGTACAAATAAATAAATGAATGAATGAATGAATGAATGAATGAATGAATGAATGAATGAATAAATAAATAAATAAAAGTCTCTTAAGGAAAGATCTCTCCAACCTAACACTCTAGACATGCAAACCTTATTTGACAAGATCTGTCAGTATAACACATTTTCATTTCTCACTCCCCTTTCTCATCTGGCTGCTTCTGCCATCCATAAGCCCTGATTGGATGACCTATTTTACAAATATACCAAACAGTATATTTTGCAGTATATACCAAACAGGGGATTGGTGACTGATAGAAAATCTAGCAGATAAGGTCTGGTTTATCTGCTGCTCCCTGCATAGGAATTTATAAGGTTCTCTTTGAATCCAGGATCTCAAAAGGATACGCTGAATGAGTTTCTTTTCTCACACATTTCCGTTACTGAAAGACTGTGCTTGTAGTTGCCGTATTTCCATCCCAGAAAATAGATTTATTATTGGAGATTGTTCTAGATAGAGCAAATGTTGCTGGACAGTATCATTTTTGTTTGTAATCAAATGGGTATTTATACAGTTCCTTCTTTTTTAAAGCCTGAGTATGGTTCAGTAGTTTTTTTAAAATGAAGCTTTAAGGATAACTCAGCAGTGCGTGGTCCATGTCAAAAGAGCTGTTTTTCTTGTAGAGACCATTATTCTTTCATGTTTAAAATATTTTGAGTGTTCCAAATAGGTGGGGCCCAATCTCCAGGTGGTAGCTGAAAAACTCCTGGGATTACAACTGAATTCCAGGTGACAGAGATCAAACAGAGATCAAACAATTAAATATTTAGTCTATTACTGAAAGCTTGCAATTCTAGGCTCAGTCATTGGTCCACATAGCCCAGTTTCCTCTGATTGATGGGTTCTCAGATATCTCCAGAAGGAATCTTTCCGAAGTCTTCCCTACTAGCAATAAGGAAGCACTGAAAAACTTCAAAGGATAAAGAAGACCAAATACACATGCAGAATATTTTTTTTCAAGTATTGCTGTTCCTTATGTACAAAATCCCATTTTGGCTTTTGGAAATCCAGTGTATCTGTATCAGAACTCAAACTAGGTCTCTTCTTGGATGACCAGGCGCAAGGAATTTCCTCTCAAGAGAAGCCTGCCTGATATTCCTTGTACAGACCATTCTGGTTGTGGATTTTTGAAATTTGTAAATCTCTAGCAAAATTATATTTGTTGTAAGCCTTGACATCTTATGTAAGAAGGCAGGATGTAAATATCTTAAAATACATTAAAGAAAAAATAGAGTTGGGATGGTAGGTAGCAACCCTGACTCATAGTAGGAGAGTTCTTAGGGTAGCTAACAGGCCTGAGGAAGAAAGTGTTCTGTCTTTTTAACAGAGGCTTAATGTAATGTTATTTTCCAGGTGAAGTTATTTACCTCCACGCCACGAAAAGCTTTACCTGCCCATTTCCACTCACTGAGACTCTATTAAAGGGGCAGGACACTTTTATCCAGGCCTGTTGGTGAGGCTAAGTTCTGCTGTCTACCAAGTAGGGGAGAAGGCAGGGTTGTTATTGTAGAGTCAAAGTAAGGAAAGCAGTCCTGTAAATGTTTGTGTAGTCTGAAAGTTAAAGAACATACTTTTTGCCTATATCTCAGAGGTAACATTTCTGAACATGGAAAGAGGTGGCTGTTGGCTGCATGAATTTTCCATGTGATGATACTGTCTGTCTTACAGCAGTTGTTGAATGATCTCAGATATGTAATTTGTGCAAGCTGTTCTTTTGTTTATCACATGTGAACATTGCAATAGTGACATATGCTCTTGCGATTGCAACAATTCATGATTCTTGTTATGCTCTCTTAACACATCCCTGGCAGGCAACTCATCTCTGTGGCCTGCCGCTAGCTTATGTAGGTCTGTTTACTCATTCAAGCACATAAAAACCTCCTCTCATTTGTTTGTTGGCCTCCTTAAAGTGGCAACCTAATATTACTGCTATCTATTTTATTGTTGTTTTTGTTTTTTAATCAATAAGAAAGAAAGCTTATTTAGGCAGGTGTCTGGGGAAAGGGTATTTTTTAAGAATGTATCAGTGGTGTTTTACATGGTGTCTAATGAGCTTATCAGATCACAAGAACACAAATTGATCATTTGTTATTTTAAAAGATTTTTATCCCACTTTTGTCCCTCTTTCATTCTGCTTCTCCCAGAGATCCCTACAAAACTGAATGTCTTGGGAGTGAGTGTAGTTCTCCACACTGGAGAGTCCCGCTCTGTTGATTCCTCCATATAGCAGGAAATAACTGTTCACTACTGAGGTCCCTATGGCCTCACACAGTCTTCTAAGCAACTTGGCATTCTTGGAGGAAGTGGATTAGCCAAGCATATCAGGTCACTTTCATTTCAAAAGATAAATTGTGTTCTAAAGATATTTAAAGTCAGTCTTGTTTTGTGATTTCCCCAATTAGTTGAATCATCTGAGGTCTTACATGTGATTAAACATTCCAGACTTATTGGTGTATGTAACACACTCTGACTAGATTATTCTTAGTTGCATTGTATGGATAATACCTCCTCTAAGACAATGAATTATTTATGTGGGTAGAATTTCACTGGAGCAACTTGATTTGTGGCATCCATTTACATACTGAAGACAGACTGTGGTGATCCTGGAAAAGCAGGGAATCCCTGTCTGTATATGAGCGGGCAGCTTTCCAGCCAGTTCCTGTAGCTGTGTCTTTAACCATAGGCTAATTTGCAGACTTTACTAGAGAATAAAGTTTGTCCCTGCTCATTTACCTGCTGATTTCTGCGAGTCAGATTGCTGTTAAAAGCTCAAAAGTTGGTTAGGGCAGGATTTTTCCTGATTTTCTGTGATGTGGCAGGAAAGCTGAAAAAACCATTTCCAAAATTGTCAGGTCTAAGAAACCGATTTCCATTTGCAGGGGAAAAATCATATTGTAAGATCTGAAAAAGTTCACCTATTTCCTTATGTGAGCTGAAACTGTCAAAACAAAATGTAGTCTTTGTATCTTCTCATGTAGATATTAGATGTTTATCAAATATTTAATTTTCATTTAACTAGTCCAATCCTAAAAGAATGTCAGAAAGCATTATGAAAGAATATTATCCTGGATCAGTTTACAAGTAAATACTTCGAAATGACTTGTAACTTGCTGATTTGTACCAGTAAAATATAACTTTGTGCTAATATTGTTTGTCCATAACTATCTTCTTAAAAAATGAACATTCTGTTTAATAATAGTTAGATCCAATCCTACAGAACCAATCAGAGCATGACATCTGTATTTCCTGTTACTTGATACAAACTGTTATTTCTGTCCATTTTCTTTTTAAAGAAAACCCCCACAGCTCATGCCATGAAGGAAGAGAATTTTCTTCGGCGCAGGTTCTCACTCTGCCCTGCCTCATCTACTCCTCAGAAGATTGACCCTCGCAAGCTGACCCGAAACCTGTTTTTTGGGGCCGATAATGAGATCTACCCACTCAGTCCAGGTGAGTACTCCAGATATGAATGGGGGAGGGTGTTTATACTTTCAAGAATAGAGGGGCAATGCAATGTGAAGCAGGAAGTGGAACAGTCCCATAATGAAAGCAAAATTCTGCTCACATTTCAGTAGATCCCATTCATTGTGTTTTATCTAATTGTTCAAAGTGTTGTCAAAGAAAGCGTTGTCGGCTGGAATCACTGGGGTGTTGTGGGGTTTCCAGGCTGTATGGCCATGTTCTAGTAGCATTTTCTCCTGATGTTTTGCCTGCATCTGTGGCTGTGGCTGGCATCTTCAGAGGATCTGATGGTAGTAAAGCAAGTGGAGTACATACAGCTGTGCAATGTCCACGGTGGGAGAAGAACCATTTGCATTAGCTAACGAGTAAAGTGTTCAAAGTGATTCAGGTGCACTATTTAGGTAGGCAAGTACTATTATTAAGGTTGCCTACTTCCAGATCTTCTAGAATCACACATCACAGAGATCATTTATTGTGGAGAAAATAGCTTTTGAAGGGTGGATTCTATGACATACCATCCTTTTTAGTGGAAATCCTTCCCGAAGTTCTTCCTTCCACAGGCATCACCCCTGATTTCCAGGAATTTCCCAACCCAATGTGGCAGCCTTAAGTATTAGCCTCAAATTAAAGATCAGGAAGGCTGAGACCAAGAGCTAATGGCTTTTGTAAAACTACCCTGTAAATAAATAGTTATGGGGAGATTTGAAACACGACTGTTCCAACTCACAGCTTTTTCTCTTTCAGTGCATCTGTATGCAGTTTACATGGAAAGAGGTCACAGTGGGAGTTGTTCTTATGAAAGTATATATAAGATTGAATCCTTGGTTGCATGCTCACAGCCAGATGGCTTCCACTCAAATGGCCCCTTTGATCACTTCAAGCATGATGCTAAAAGGAGCAGTTGGCATCACACTACAGTAATCCCGTCCCCATTCACATAACAGTTTGCAGAGGCGGAGCTACCAGGGGATGGTGGGGTGCGCATTGCACTGAGCGCATGCCTGCCCCTCCATACTTACCTTAGTTCAGCCTGAAAGTGCAGACTGGAAAAAACGGCCTGTTCACTTGAGGCTAAAAACAACCTGGTGGGAACTACACTTCCCAGGAGACCTTGGGAGCCTCAAGGTCTCCTGGGAAGTGTAGTTCCCACCAAGCTGTTTTCAGCCTCAAGTGAACAGGCCGTTTTTTCCAGTCTGCACTTTCAGGCTGAACTAAGGTAGGTGTGTGGTGTGTGTGTGTGTGGGGGGGGGGGGATGCAGAGTGCGCACCGGGCGCAGTATGGCCCAGCTACGCCTCTGACTGTTTGTCTGCCTTCCTAAAACGCACATGGGATTGGATCCTAGGACTGTCTTCCACTTTCTTCCCTCATTAGAGAAAGATTTCCTCCAATAGACAATAACTTTCTGATAGAGAAAAGCTTCCTCTTGAAGGAAATCTTTTTTTCAGTTGCAGGAAAATTTCGAGGAAGGGAGTCTTAGGGCGCAACTAGGCAATACATGTGACATGAGTTGGGTGGAGGGTCCCCCTGATCTAAGGGTAACATAAGGGAATTAATGTTCTCAAGTGCTGCAGGACCAGATTTGGTCCATGAGTATGCTGTGTGTAGGGGTGCAGCTTTGAAAGAAAATTCTTATACCGGTAGATAATTTTTTTAAAGAACATATAACAACAATACATCAAAAGAAAATTTAAAATTAATATAATAAACTATAAATGAGAATAACAATAATAGATCTAAGCATAAATTTTCATAAATAATTTCCAGATATTGGGGTATGAATCCATATATTGTTGTACAGATTATTTTCCCTGTTTAATTTTTTTTAATAAAAATGCACATCATCTGTATCAAGTCAGTTATCTGTCAAGACCTGAGTGTTTGGTCTTGCCATAAATCTCCAAGTGGGAGCAGGGAATGTGGCACTGGGGGTAGCTCTGATTGTCTTTAACTTGCTTGCTTGCATTTTCCTATCTCTCCTGCTTTGGCTGGCACTGCCACTGTGAAATGACCTTCCCATGGGATCTTCTGCGACAGCAATTATCTGGGTTAGGGAGAAGCTGTACCTGCTTGCAAAAAACTGGTGCTGGCCAGTTTGGACTTGGGCAAGGGGCTGCTGTAATTTTTGTTGAGATCTTCCCACCAGGTCAACAATCCTTTTCCAGTGTACATCTCTATTGATTATCAATAAAAGAGATTTCATTCATAATTGAATCTGCTTTATTTGAGAGATCTAGAAGATACAACAGTATTCCCCCTTCCACTTTTTCTTTCTTGAAAATATGTTTTCCATTTACCTTCCATTTACCAACATGCTCTTACCTTTAGTAGTGAATTTTGTTTTTTAAGATAGTCTGCAACAGGCATCATGCATTTTTTCCAATACCTTTTTGTTTTTTTCATAAAGCCATCACATATAGTAAAAAGTATCATCAAACAGTTTACATTTCCAGCATTTCCTTTAGTAGTTCCTATCCCTTTTCTCAGTATTCATTGGTGTAATATACCATGAAAAACACCTTATACCAATTTTCTGTTAACATTTTATTTGCTGTAAATTTTGTATGTTTCATCCATTAGGTTTCCCACTGTTCAACAGGTATTTCACCCTCAAAATTCTGCATTCATCTAACCATACATATTTTGACTTGTTCTGTTTCTGTATTAAATAGGAACAATAGCTTGTCAATTTGTTGTAACACATGTTCTTTTTATTGTGTAATCAAATTTTCAAATTCTGCCAAACCCCTAATTACACCACCTGTTGTATTGCTGACTTTTTTTCTATCTTTAAAAAATACAATAATGCTCAGTATTTAGTCATGGCACATTCAAATAAGTTAAAACCCAGGGAAGGATGGGATAGTGAAGTTTAATGTGTTAGTACTTGATTGATCTTAAAACAACCAAAAAAGAAAAGAAAACCTTCCCTTCTGCCCTTTAGTGTGATTTTTATTATTTTTGTTTGTCTTTACAATAATTTTTTTTCACACAAAAAATTGAGAAAGTGTGGTAGAAGTAAGCCAAGAGATATCCAGAGCAGAGGTCACCAACCTTTTTGAACCTGATGAAGGCTTAATTGAAACTATCCTCTAGATGTAATTTGATTTTTAAAAAATGTGTCAATGAACTGTATTGCACTTTTTCTGGAATGAGCAATTCTATTCCTTTTCAAGAATTCAGGAACTTACTTCTGAAAAGTGGGACTATATGACACTAGTTTTATAAAACGATTAGGCTTCAATTGTTTTGAAGCACAGCATGGACACTATCTTTTTTTTACCATTAGTCTAAGCCAATTAGATATCTGTTGAATTTCTACATATTATACGTCTGTTAAACAGCAAGAAAGGTCAGCCTATTAACCTATCATGGTTACTAGAGTAGGTTATTTTCTCTTCTTTCTACTTCACCAGGTTTTAGAATAGAAAGTCACTAGTTCTTTAAAAAAACTGAAGCAAGGTTAGGTTAGGTGCATTTTTACAAAACAAAAACTTAGTATTCTGGAGAGAAAGTTGCTAAAAAAAATTTAGAGGCCTATTATGAATAGATTGCTTACGTCAGGGCTCTTCAGGGGCTCTTCAGTGTGAAGTGGGCTTGCAGAGGGGTCTCTTCATGTTTTTCTGTTTACACATGAGGAGACAGTCTTTTCTGGGTGTGCCGTTTTTCTATAGAGAACTCTTGGGTTCTCTTGACTCCACCCATCAAGTGATTCTTAAAGGCACAAATTTCACTATCTCCAGTAGTTAAAATTGCTGGCTTATCCTTTAAATTGCACTTTTATCCATATTACTGTTTCAAAACTAGTCTCCCCTCCCCTCACAAATGAAAGAACAAAGCAATTCCCTGGACCACACATTGCCAAAGAAGGGGACATTGTAGAGCCAATATTCTCTTCCCCCTCTCTCCCGCCCCCACTTTCTTCTACTGCTGTTTCTGCAGCTGGAAGACAGAGAGGCTTGTATTTTCCATTCACTCTGTGCTCTTATTATGTTGAGACATCAATCTATAATCACGAAATGTAGAGGTTGGTGTTATTTGTTTAAGCCCATGTGAGTGAACTTTTCTTTAACTTGAAGCAGCCAGCAACGTGGAAGGAGGGGTGGCAGTGCAAGGGTGAGGGAAGGCTGGCTGTGGGCAGAGGGAAGATCTCTGAGACAAAGCTGTGCTCACTGGTAAATCTGAACTCTGGTGGTGAAGCAAATTAAAAGTCATGCTAAAAGTAGTCTTGCTTGCTGTGGAGAGAATGGATAGTGAAAGCAGGGCTCCAAGAAATAGGTCCTTACAAGAAATCTTGCTGCAACAGGCATCATGCAGCAATCACATTGCACCAGGTCATCTCAAAGTGTAATTGGCCAAAATGTATTACTTTGTAGTACAGGTAAATACCTAACTTCTCTCAAGTAGTTAGAGTTTGACCCACGGACAGAATGAGCAGCAGGAAAGGAATACTGCAGGGCTCTGGGGAAAGGCAAAGGAGAAAACTAGAGGGAAAGAGGAGGGTTGCAGCTTTCCCCTCACTTTCCATTACTTCAACCATTGGGTGAGGTAGAGCAATGAACAGGCCTCACGAGGCCCCCTCCATTAAAGCGACCACTGGAGTGCTGTCTGCAAAGGTTCCTGCAGGGGCTGGCACTGGGCAGGGGTCTGCTGCTCAGGCTGCCCCTCCTGCAGCTGATGGAGGAGCAGTCTGAATGTTCTCAGTCACACAAATTACCACAAGCGGAAGAGAGAGGCGTGGGGTAGCTAGCCAAGAGGTGAATCCTTCTATGACCAGCTCTGGTGCTTTGCCTGAATGGTCTCCTGTAAAGTGGGGTCACCAAAAATGTTTGATGGAGATGTTTGGTGAGATTGGTGCTAGGGGGCCTGCAGTGGGGAAAAGCATGCAGAGAAGAGGGTTACTCACCTCACTGGTGAGATGATCACTCTAGAGGAGTTTCCCTTTTCTGTAGCAAAAGACATCAACTTCCACAGGCTACTTTGGGATACCTGTCCCTGGTGCATGGCCCCTGCTTGCACCACACTGTGTTGCTCTTGTTATATAGGACTATATGGAGGCACAATTGTCCCACACACATGGAAGAAGTTTGCATTTAACATCTGACATCTGAACCTGCTTTTAGGCACATCATGTATACCTCTCACTGATGGCCCACTGTTGGCAACCCAAAGATGTTCTGAGTGGGGGTGACAAAACCAGTGTTAGCGGACTGAGGGCTGCTGGGCTGACTACCACCAGGCTCTGCTACACACCCAAGTTCTCAACAGGGCACATAAAGTGGACAAAATCTCACCATTATCAAGACACAGTTTTTGGGGTGTGTAGGCAACTGTTGGTTTCATAATGACTGGGATGGGTAGTGGTGGGGTGGGGTGGGTAGGCAACCATTGGTTTAATAATGACTGAAGTGGGTGCAAACATTAGGGCAGTGACACAGGAGTTTTCCACCCCACGGCCGCCCTCCCCCACCATGATCAAAGGCTGCCATTCTCCACCATGACCAAAGAACTATTTTTTGCACCAGGTCATCTCAAAGTCACAATCACATTATAGAACATGCCCCAACTCACAAATCTGAACACAGCAATGCCACATAGCAGAAATAATTTTTTTTGACATTTTCAAAATGCTTTCAAAATGTTTAACAACTGTTCTAACACTTTAAAGTGTTTTAAGTGTCGGAACACTGTTAACTTTAAAGTGCTTTAAGTAGATTACAGTGGCATCTCTGGGCCTCTCTGCAAAGGGAGGGATAGCCAGATGGCTCTTTATCTTTCCCAGACCTTGGGAATGGGCTTTTGTTTTCCAGCTCTTCGTTTCCCGTTTTTTTGCTTTACGTAGATGGGGGCAGGGGATCAACACAGGTAATAAAGCTATGGGCATTATGGGGGATGGGTTAGAATGGGCTTTAAAAAACCAGGAGCTCAGTGTTCATTTCAATAAATGCTACTGTGTGATAAATCCCAGTGTCTATCATTGAATGCATCCTAAACCTGACATCTGCTGGGTTTCTGTTGGGGTTGCCCTTAGTTTTTTTAATTAAACATCTGTAAGGATTCTTTGGTCTTACATTGGTTCTTTGGGCTTGCACTGCTGCATTGGCCTGGGTTCTTCTGGGCATCTTTTAGTTATTGGTTCTGCTGGGCTTGCAAAAGTCCTCACCCTGCTTGAATTTGTTCTGCTAGGAGTCTCTGGTTTGATATTAGTTCTGTTGGGCTTGCTGCATTGGCTTGTTATTCTGCTGGGATTCCTGTGTTTTGTGTTGGTTCATGGCATGGGAGGCATTGATTAGTGGCTGCTCCAGGTATGTCTCTGGTTTTACCATGAAGAAAAAAGGCTACCCTCCCCCCCCCTTGGGAAATAGTGCAGGATGAATGGGGGCACCTTCTTTGAGGGTATAGAATAGAATCCCTGACCCAATCTTCTTGAAACTTGGGGGGCTCTTCTGTGAATAGGCAGCTGCAATTATGCTGCAGATGTTGTATCCCAAGCTTAAAAACCAGAGCCCCCATATAACTTCCCCTTAGGCTATAATAATTGGCTAAATAATTTCATATAAATACATTCCAAATCTGAATACCATACCAGTATGGGGGATACTGGGAATACTGATTAGGGTGTGTGTGTGCTTCAATATACTCAAACCTGAAAAAAGAAAAACTTTTTTAGCACACCCCTTTAACATATCTCATGTTTTTTTTCCAGATAAAAGGTTAGTTCCTTCAATAATTGCATAATATTCAGAATTCAGAAAGTCAACAGGTGCCACTTCACCTGGCAGAGAGGAGCTAGTTTAGTTTGTTTAGATTATTTGATTTTTACCACACCTTTTACCAACAAAAGTCAGGAGGAGTACCCCTCAAATGTGTCCCTTTTGGATCCTGATTACAAATGTTTCCCTTTTTTCCAGGTGTCTTGCAGTTTAGTTTACTGAGTGTCTACTCAGATGTAAAGGCCCACTGTGGTGTAGTGTTTACTCTCAATTCATTCATGTAGGATTACAGCCATATGAACATAACTGGGGAGGGATGGGAAACCAAACCAGTTTGATATGTTCATTCATCATTATACTCTTCATCTCTCTTCCCCCTGACCTCACTCTATTGTTTGTTGTGTGTATTAAGCCAAGAAGAATATGAAAAGGTCATTCAGGCTTGTGAAAGTAATATGAGTGTTCCTCCATAGCCAGTCTAAGGCAGCTAGTGTTCCAAGATTATCACTTAGCAGCAAAGTGAACCATGAAGAAGGGGCAGGAAAAAGATCCACCTGCTTTTTTAAAGGGCCCTGGCAACAAAATAACACACAGGAAAAGCCCTGGGAGGCCTCAATAACTCTAATGAGCAGCATCCTGCAGTTTGAATAGTACAGGTTTTATAAAGGTATCCCTTGTGAGTCAAAGCACGGTAGGATGAGGTTACCGTTCTCCAGGAAATCTAACAGTCTTTTAAAGTAGCAGTCTTTTAAAGTTTCTTAATAGAGTTGAACTTGGGCTCTGAAGGCAACTTCTCTTTTCCTAGTCCAGTCAGGTAATTTAGGTGTTCTTCCTATCTCTTTTAATGCATATGTATTAACATTTATAGTAGAATGTGATTTTGTTATGATATCCTGGAGGGTTTCTTGTACATTTGTGTTTCTCACACCTTTGTAACACTTGTAAGTAACAGCATTCCTCAGGGCTAGAATCCAGATATCTTTTGTGTACATCTAACAGGTCTCCTTCCATCCTAGAGTAGCAGGAAGCAGGATTTGAGGCTATTGGAGAAGTGTTTACATAGGAGTTGTACTAAAATCATACTGTGTACAGGGTACTCTTAACCCAGAACCTAAGGAGATTGTGGGTCAACATGTATGGCTAAAGGCTATGCAAAGGTGTTAGATTAATGCAGCTGAGTGATGTTTAGGCGGCCAGTGCATACTTACTTGACTGTAAGTCCTGTTGAAATCAATGGGACTTGTTCCCAAGTAAATGTGTTTTAGATTAGGATATTGTAGAATAAAGAAAGAATTGGAAAATATTCCTGATATGCCACATGACATGATCAAACTAGGAAGAAAATACTTAAAATGTCAACACTTTCTTCCTTGGTGCATAAATCAAAAGACAGGGGGTGATGACATTTTTCAGCTGTTGGAAGGGTAACTTTCCATATTTGTGAGCTGTGCATTAGTCTTGTGATTTCCATTAAAATTAATTGGCAGTCTAGATGATATGTTCTCTCTCAATTAAACAAGTACACTGGGTAAAGAAGAGAATTCAATCAATATTCATCCACCCTTGTAAACACCGTTGCACAAATGCTTTGTATATAAGAAATATTATGAATGACAAGGCAAGGATAACCCCAGTTCTAATATGTACTTGGCAATAGCTCCATTTATAATGCTGTTAAGTCCCATCTTAAGACAAAGGTTATATAGTCATAAAAGGCCTTCCAAGTTAGGAAATGTCGGTTTGGACACACACGCACGCACGCACTCACGCACACACACACACGCACACCCCTTTAACAAACACAGCTTGAGAGCCAGAACTGACACTCATTCTAGGCATGATGCTAAGCAGATCAGTGACCGAGGTTTAGAGGTACTGCACTGGTCTCCAATTCAATAAAAGAAATAAGTGATATACTGCTTGTGATATACTGATTGGTGCATGGGAAAGGTAAGTCTACACATGTGGCCCAATCCTATTCATGAAATAAACCTCACAGGATTCAGTGAGGCCTACTCCAAAGTAAGTGTTTGTCGGTCAAGAGATGTGTATGATCATCTACTGATAACTGCAAAGCATGGAATAACTTACATTAGGGAATGGGCTATCACAGTCATGACACTACATATGTATCTTTCCTATCTGTAATACCACAGGTACAGTGGCTTGCAATGGAGTCTGCTCACACATTCAGCTGCAAGTTATCAGTGGTAGTGAAATCAAGTGATAGTACTGCATTTCTGAACCAAGCCTTAAGCTAAAGGAAATTCCAAGTTGCAAATCATATGCATAATTTGCATAAACTGCTGACCTTTATAGCTATTATATCAAATTACCTAAGTGAACAGTTCTTCAACATCCTCTTCCATGGTTCTTGGATTATTTTCCTAAAATCACTGTATATTCCTATTGTTACCTACCTGCTTCTGGGTAGGAATGTGTCAGTCTCTGTTCTTGTTTGTCTTAGATGCAAAAGATTTTTCAATGTCTTTTTCCTTTTAGCCATTGATTTTCTACAGACTATTTCCATATTTTTCTTGTGCTATTATGTTTCAGGGAAAGACATGGAAGGAAACACATTGTCCATGTTGAAGGATGAGATTCCTCAAACACCAAACTCTATTAATAAGGTAACAGGGCTTATAAGAGCACTTTATTTTATTTTTTGTGTGACCAAGATGAAGAGTAGACTATTAAGTGCCATCCTATGAGTTGACACTTAAGCTGTACTTTTAGAATTGTTCTGTAATGAATAGCATGGCCTCCTTTCCAGTAACAGAGGGGTTGGTATAAGTGAGCTCCTCTTGTTCATAATTGGAGTTCTCCATTGATGTTTTCAATGCTGATAGGATAAGTGGAGTTTCCTTCATTTTATATTTCCATGTTGTGTATACTAACCCTACACTGTAAAAAAAAATCACACGCTAAAAACAAGATTCCTCTTATAAATGTGCATACTATTCAATCTTTCATCACACAACTTAATGGGAATTAGAATCCATGGGTTCATTTCTACCAGCTTTCCACTAACTGAAGCAGATCATCAGCGACGTAGGAATAGATTTTCAATGGGGTGGGGTGGGTTCGGGGGGAGCACACCCCCACCCGCCCCTGGAGGCATGGCCATGCCTCTTCAAGTCCCGCCCAGCCTCAGTGCTTATAAAAGCAGCTCTCCGAGGCCGGGGACAGCCCCTGCCCCCCCTTGGCTGGGCTCTCAGCCAGCAGTCCCTTCTGACCTCCCCTCCAATTGCCTGTCCTACGTTTTGTCTACCTTTTTTCTGATATCAAGATTTCCCTGGATTCCTTTCCACTTTGCTTCTTCTCCTCTACTCAATCTAATCTTCTCTCATTCCCTATTTCCCTCCTTCTTGAAGTAGCCTCATTGAGACCCCACATGGCACTCCTTCAAAGTCTTTGTTTACAGGTGATTGCTCTGCCTGCCAGAGGGCAAAAAAAATCTTTTTGAAAGCAATGGAGGGAAGTCGCTCTGCAGATAGTTTTTGTCTGAGGAGGACACCAGCACTTCCATTACCACTGCAGATGAGTAGAGTGCAGACTAGGTGGGCACATCCCTAGAACAGGCTGCCTTGACCTAGAAACACTCAGTGCCATCTTGCTCCACGGAGATTTGTACCAAAAAGGCCAAGACAGAAAACATGGCATTCCTGCCAAGGGCATAATGCCCCTGATAGCTTCTCATGAGGCCTTGGTGGGGCAGGGAGCCACCAGGAACCATCATTGGGAGCTTAGAGACAGTGTGGAAGATGTTTCTGAAGGAGAACTAGTAATGTTGGCATCCCCGGGTATGAGATTAATTTCATGGCCATGTTCGAGGCTTTCAGAGCTTCCATGAGGAAGGATATGCTAGTGTTGCTTAATGAGAGGGGCCTAGCCCTGAACTCCCAAAACCTCAATTTTGACTCCTATCCTTCCTCAGTAACAGAGACAAACCCAGTAGCACCAGGTTGGGGGGGGGGGGGTCAAGTCCAGTGGCGGGATTCAGCAGGTTTGCACCACTTCAGCAGAATCAGTTGTTAAAATGATGCTTGTAAACAACTAGTTGTAAAATAATTTGAATCCCACCACTAGAACTGGTTGTTAAATTATTTGAATCCAACCACTGGTCAAGTCCCTCAGCCTACAAAAGCCACCAGAAAGACAGAAAGAACGAGTCAAATGATAGGGTATGGTCATTCCTCTGACAGGAGGAATCAAAAGAGAAGGGTGAATTTCTCTCAGAGGAAGAAATGCAGGTTACTGAACAGTCTCTCAAATTCTGTTGAAAAGCAGATCCCAAAATAGCTGGATTTTTCTGGCACTTTTAAAACTATTTCAGCCCCACCACCATTAAAAAAGATGGACGGAACTCCTCTCTCCCTCCCTGTCCCCTTGCTGCTGAACACTACCTCTGAAGTCCACATGACCTAAGAGATGGAAGTTGGCAGAGAGCTGAACAATGGGCCCAGCAAGGCTACTTGGACTTGGACTTCCACTTGGACTTCAGCAGAGCCCGGCATACAGCTCTGCATCTCTGGAAGTGGTGGGGTAGAGATGAATGGTGGGCTTGGCATTCCCAGAATTTTTTGGGATCAGGTTAAAAAGACCTGAAAAAAATTAAAAGAAGCAAAAAACAAACGTAACTGTACCTGAATTTTAAAGTCAAAGGATTGAGTATTAAAAAAAACAATAATAATGAAGACAACGTTTACTAGAAATCTAACCAAAATCACAAGGAAGTGTTACCTAGCATTTACTTGCATTTAACAAACTAATAAACATCTCTTCAGAGAAAAAGATAGGAGGGTGTTCCCCCATGTTGCTAACTCTCACAAAATTTAAAGCAACAGTCATGATATCAGGGTGTACCTCAGTGCTATGAATGCTTACATTCTAAGTCAAAGACAAATAGATAATGCTGTAATAACTCATGTAAGTTACAAACCAAACATAAACAACTGTCAGACAATGCTGAAACACCTCTGTAAAAGCACCTCCCCAAGCTGGTAAGTAGCGGCTTTGCTTACTTCATATCCTTCTCAGGCTTGAAGTGTAAACCCAAGGCAGAGAATCTGCTCAACGAAGTGAAATAATTTCTATGGAAAAAACAACCTTCCTTTACAGTGAATCTCCCAGAGTTTCAAATAGTAATGGTGTAGTGAGAGCCAGCGTGGTGTAGTGGTTAAGAGCTGGTGGATTCTAATCTGGAGAACTGGGTTTGATTCCCCACTCCTCCACCTGAATGGCAGAGACTTATCTGGTGAACCAGATGTGTTTCTGCACTCCTACATTCCTGCTGGATGACCTTGGTCTAGTCACAGTTCTTTGGAACTTTCTCAGCCTCACCTACTTCACAAGATGTTTGTTGTGGGGAGGGGAAGGAAAAGGAGCTTGTAAGCCACTTTGATTTTCCTAAGAAGAGAGAAAGGTGGGATATAAATTCAAACTCTTCTTCTTCTAATACGTTCCAAAATAAGCTTCCTAAATCATAGGTCATAGATAAGACTTTCCAGTACTGGAATAATTCTGGAAAAGAAATAAATAGTAACTGACATGCCAACAATATAAAAATTCAGCAATTCCCACAATAGTTATAGTTACCATTCTCTGACAGCATTGCATCACCTATCCTTAGTATTTGCCTGCATATGTCCTTGAATAGCCTATTACTAGGCATGTTAACTAGCTGTTGTTTCTGTAATTGCTAGTCCCAGCTGTGATCTTGATGGGGCTTAGTGCAATTTAAACAAACAGGGAAAGGTCCAAATGAAAGTTAAGTTAAGTTCAACCTAAGAGTTCAACTGTTTGTAACCTGAAAATACAGTAGGATTCCATCTTTGGTTCTTTGTAGTTCTCACCACTGCCAGAACAAAGAAATGGTGTGACTCAGGTGGATATTGATTGGAGATGAAATGATTGATCATTTGTGCTTCACGGTTTCTACATCTAATCCTTGACATATGTTCTAACACATGTAGTGCTCCCCACATAATACAGGCCACATGGGGAACAAGTTACATACATCAAGTTTTTTGTGTTGCAGTTGGAAAAATGTTCTTTCTGTAAGTCATTGATATGTGATTAAACTGTTTACATTCTATGGACAAAGGACATGCTACACAGTGGCCACATCTGTAATGCCCTACAGCTGTGATGTGACTTGGTTCTCTGTTAATGAAGTTAGATCATATCAACATGTTGCCCAAATTCTTTGATTGTTTAAGACCCATTAGGAGGAGCTGTTCACACCCAGGTAAATCATCAATCAAGGACCAATATTTAGAAATAATCTGTTTAATTTAGTTGAGGGAGAGTAAAGAAAAGAACAAAATAATCTCTCCTTATGTTTCTTGGGTTTAGGTTGCAACAGATTAACTCTCTCAATCAGGTCAGCACATGTCCTAGCTTTCTTGATAATTGTGCAGGGATATTCCCTATTCAGCAAATGAACCTCTACAGATCTAGCAGATCGTTTGTAATTTCTAAAATAGGTGCTGTTACTTTCCATTCTGAGAAATAATCCAAAAGATGTGTTTCAAATGTGGTGTATAAAAAGAACCAAAATGAAGATAGGCATTCGTATCAGTAATATTTCTGTAGATAAAATCAAAAAGTTTTCTGTCTTCTAAATAGGGAATCTGAGTGCCATTGAAATGTCCAGTGATTTTGATGGTAGGATGAATAGAACTCAGTCAGTCCAGAAAAGCCTGCACCCTACTGTTGTCAGTAAAAAATTTTTTAAAGGTCATCAATAAAATGTTTGGAATTTTTTTTAAAAAAGTAGATTAAACTGAGCATTCAAAATAAACTTGGGTTTAAATTGTGTCATGAATAAATTAGCAATACTGGGAGCCAGGAGGCTATCCATAGAGACTATCCACACACCACAAATGTCACTTATTGAGGACATTATGTATAGCATTTTGGGAGAGAACTTTGCACAGCTCTCTTCCCCAAAAAGAGTTCAGCCCACCATATTTCTCCCAACCAAGTTTTCCAAAGATTGCTAAAGTAGTGATCTCTCCTGCACCCCCTCACCCCAATCCAGGTTGAGAATGATTCCTACCTGCTGAGCGAACCCCAGCAGGTGGGAAACACTTTATATCTCCCACGAACCTCTTATTTTTTGTTTCTGTGGCTGGGGCCCACCATTTTGTGTGCAGTAGGGAATTCTCCATGGAGATTCCCCATGGAGGTTTCCTCTGCTTGCGACTCATCTGTGTGCTATTTTGCTGTCAACAGTAGAAGAATAAAGTTTGTTTAGCCTAGTGATCCCATGCATGTGTTGTGTTTCCTTTTTTGTTTGTTTGTTTGGGGGGCTGTCTGTGAAACTACAGAAACACAATTAAAGAAGATGCGATATGTGCATATTTGTGTTGCTAAAGCTTCGCAGACAGCCCCTCAAAAGAAACAAAAAAGGGAAACACAACAAACGCATGGCATCACTAGGCTAAACAAATTTTATTCATCTATTTTTGACAGTGAAATAGCACACAGATGAGCTGCAAGCAGAGGAATCCTCCATAGGGAATCTTCACAGAGAATCCCCTGCATCACACATAATGGTGGACGCCACTGTGAAATTGACACAAGCTGCATGCAACAGGTAGGAAGAAAAATCCATTTTGGCTGACAATGCTTGTGTTCTCCCGTACTCCTGGAACACAAAATCCCCAAACAGATATTTTTAATAATGTCCTAAAGGCATCCTAATTATGCTTTGCAGAATCTGCCAATATGGGCTTGTGGGATCCTGATCCAAAGGTCTATAATGGTCCTTGCTGGACAACTGATGTTCAACTTCTGCCAAATAATACTTAGAGTTTAAGATCACTAAGGCTTTCCCTTTATTTGGTGGCTGTAATGTTAGAGACTCATCTGCAGGCAGATCTTTCAAATCTGACGGTATCTAGCTGGCATGTTATGTCTAATATGTTGTTGGAGATTCCTTTCTAATGCACTTATCTCCTTAAGCACCACATTGTGAAATACTGCAAGGGAGGAAATATCAATGTTTTAAGTGAAGGTAGACTTTCTTCTACATGAAGTCTTTTCAGTAGGAATCTTACAAGTTCCAAAGAAGGATCACAATTTAATGGCACCTATTAATTTGAAAATGTCTATTTGCATCTGAAACACATTATATTTGGGAGTGAGTATAAACCGTATGCTCAAATTCAATGCCCTCAATTGTTCCTCTTTTGGTTGTCTAGGAAAGGTTTACCACTAAGTTCTCCACTTCCCTCTTCTGGAGGAGCTATGTTGAAAATTCTGAAGAGGGAGAACTTGTCTTGACAATTGCTTAGCTATCCCTATTCAGATTGGTGCACATTTCATATTCCTCCCCTGAAGCATGAAATGGAAGCCAGTTTTTGGGAAGATTTTGAAAAGACAAACCCACTTCATGTCTTATGCAGTGAGCAGTCTGATTTAAACTTCTCAGTCATTGCTGGCCTACCAAGCATGCTACTATCACCTATCTGATTTGAGGCAAGTGAGAGATGTTATCAATGTATATAATCCTGTTTTGCAGCATTAAGTACCAACTCTCCTTGTCTCCCAACAATTCTCATTCTATTTGTATCCCAGGACTTGAGCTCCCAAAGGCACCTGGTGGGCCACTGCGAGTAGCAGAGTGCTGGACTAGATGGACTCTGGTCTGATCCAGCAGGCTCGTTCTTATGTTTTTATAATGCTTAGGTAAATGTTTTTGAGAAGAAAAACATAAGCTGAGGTAATATCTGCAGCCAGTTGACCTTTCCAGAGAAAGTGTAGGGAACTGGTTCAGCATATAGTATGAATTTCTAGGCCTTCTAATTGTCAAGGGTTGACTGTAGCCATATTTACTAATGGAACAATTCAGCCCCAGTTCTGGTTACATGCAAGGTGGCTTGCTATATAGTCAAGAGTCAAAGAAGTCTGAACTATATTCAGTTGGGAGGAAGAATAAGACACAGAGTAAGTTCAGGAGGGTGTGATTTTGTGGTCTTTGTGGTCTGTCAGCACTCTGTTTAGTGTGCAAGCAGTCTGGGGACATTTGCTATTGCAAAAGCAAGAATCCCTTTTGATATTTTCTCCTAGCAGCATCCATGTGTAAGTTCTATTTTCATTAGACTGTCTTCCTCTACAATAGATTAGACCCAAGGCATAATGGGGCAGGGGGTGGGAGGAGCTACATCTTGTAAAGTCTCTGGAAAACAACCCTGAGGAGTAAATGAAGAGAAGTGGCTTGCTAAGCTACTTAAGAACTGAAAACAGAATGGAGGCAAGTTACCTCACTCGGTTAACAGACTTGGCCAATGGTTGGAGTCTGCAACCATTGATTGTAACTTTTAAAACCAAGGTCAGCCAACAAAAAGCCAGTGGTTCACTGGGGAGTTGTGCCAAGCAGTCCAGCGGCTGGAAAACATCTTCAGAGGCCGGCTGGCTGAATGGAGATGAACTTTCTTTTTAAATCAAACTGAGAAACACCTGCGGAAGACCCAAAGACTATTAATTTCTGTTTTATCCTTTGTGCCTTCATTGTAATCTGTACCTTTAAGCCAGCCATAGAAAGAAACTATCTTCAGGAACAGAAGACAAATGCAGTAGCAAACAGGAAACCACAGAACATCGTAGGACAGTGGAAGGTCCCCCAAAAAACTGGGTATCCTCAGTTGCTTACCTTTCACACTGGCGAACCTTTTGCCATTTGAGACTGTTTTAAATGAAATTCATCTATAAGTGTTGAGTTCAGTTAGGCAGATGAACCAAGCAAGAGTACATCCTTTTCCATTCTTTTGTCTCTGTCAATCTGCCTGTATTCAAAATTGCCTGTATTCTGATACTGCCTGTATTCAAAATTTCTGAGATTTTTACCCAACACTCTTTTAAAAGTTCATGCATTCTACCCCCTTCTTGTTAACTTAAGAATAATTGTGTTTGTTAGCACTCTGGGGCACTGATGTTGCCACACAATTATTCTGCTTCACCCCTGGGTGGTGTTGACAGGTTACAACTCATAAAATTAAGAGATTTGTGCTGTACCACTGATTCCTTTAACAAAGCAGACCATAAAACAGACAGCTTCTGCTGTCCCTTCTGGCCCTGCCTCTTATCATCTGCTGTCTGCCTTGCAGCAAAGAATCTTCGGGGAGGGGAGTGTGTCTGTGTTAGTTTTTATTCTGCGTTGATATTAATTTTGTTATCAAATGTTTATTATCAAGGATTCTTGTTTTCCTTTTTGTAATTTTTTTTTAAAAATGATAGCTGTTGAAGTCTTAGCTCATTTAGTTGTCCTCCTTTATAGACTGAGTACAAGTTCTGCAATGGGTCTGATAAAGAGTGTGTATCGCCTACTGGAAAAAACGACAAGAAAGAGACTTTGAAGGTATGTGCAGTTTGTCCACATGATAGGGAACATTTGTGTGTGTTTTTAAAAATACCAGTTCTCTGAAAATCCTTGAGTGAATTGAAATATCTCCTGGGCTTTAATGGTTTTGAATCATGAACAAAATTTAAGGATGATGAAGAAGAGTTTGGATTTATGTCCCCCTTTCTCTCCTGTAAGGAGACTCAAAGAGGCTTACAATCTCCTTTCCCTCCCCCCCAACAAACATCCTGTGGGTGGGGCTGAGAGAGCTCCAAAGAACTGTGACTAACCCAAGGTCGCCCAGCTGTGACTAACCCAAGGTCGCCCACTAAATAAGCCTCCACAGTTGAAGTAGCAGATCAGGGAATCAAACCTGGTTCTCCAGATTAGAGTGCACCTGCTCTTAACCAATATACCACGCTGGCTCAGCCCAGGAGTCCCATGAGAAGTCATTTTGGCAAGGACGCTCTCTGAACTTGAAGCTGATTCTGGTCACTAGCATTATTTAAGTTTTAATAACGCTACATTTTCCAGGTGAAGCACAGTCTATTCAGGATTCGTTTTGAAAAAGCTGTATTATGCTGAAGCTGGCATTTTTCAAGCATGACCCAATTTAAGAAACGGGGCATTTAATTTCCAATGAAATCCTAGGAATTGTGCTGTGGCCCATGCAAGTGTTAGTTAAAAACAGTGATGGTACATGTGGAGATTCACAGTTGGTCCTCGTTTCACAAAAATGTCAGGTGTGATTGATGTAGGCTTTCAACAAAGCTTGTAGTCAAAGAGCTTATGCTGCATTTTTCTGTTGGACAATGAGAGCACATGGAGAAAGTGTTATTCTCTGTTTCTTGAGTTTCTTTTCCTATGGAATTATTATAAAATATTCACCCAAATCCACAGGAGACATACCGATGCCTCTAAATTAATTAATATGTGGTAGTCACAAATATTTTAGTTTTCCTTAATATGATAAAATTGCAGATACAGTGAATGAGTTCATTTCTTCCATGAGTCAGAGTAGCAAATGCAACAGCTTCAAAATGAATCAAAGATTACTCATTAAGTTTTCCACATGACAACTTAAGAATTATTTGAAGTGACAGCACACAGTAAAGTTTGAGCAGGCAGTTCTTTCATGGCAATTGCTAAGCAATCCAATGTGGGTTGGGGAAAAAACTTATTCCTTGATGTCAAATAGCCTTCAGCAAAGAACCCTACCATGTTCAAGTGCTTATAAGTTTAAATGTTTTTTCCATGAAAATGGCATTGCATTAGGGGTGCCAACCACTGGTGGCCAGAGATCTCCCGCTATTACATCTCCAGGCAACAGAGAACATTTCATCTGGAGAAAATGGCTGCTTTGGAAGGTGGACTCTATGGCATTATTTATTTATATGTATTTTTATCCCACCCTATACCCAAACATTTCAGGGCAATCTACAATATAAGACTCATAAAAGTCATAAAATCCAATAGAACCCAAAACAATTACAAGATGTAACAATAAAACCTGTTTTAAATGCATAAAACCTATTAAAATTCATTAAAACTTTAAAAATTCATGATATTATCAAAAAGGGGGAATCATCTCTTCAAACAAAGGCCAGGAAAAGTAGGTGCATCTTTACCAATTTTCTAAATGCAGGTAAAGAAGATGCTTGACATGCCTCAGGGGTGGGGTAGGGAGATTGGGGCCACTACTGAAAAAGCCCTATCTTGAATCTCTACTTTTTTATCAATGAAGTTGGTTGTACCACCAGAAGGGCTTCATCTGCTGATCTTAGGGCTTGGGCAACTTATACCACATTGAAGTTTGTCCTTGCTCCAAACCCCACCTTCCTCAGGCTCCACCCCCGCCCCAAATGTTCAGGTATTTCCCAATCTGGAGCTGGCAACTCTAGACTGCATACCAAGCAATGCTCCATAATCATGTAAGAAGAGGTTTACAGTCATTTACACCTCAGCTCCAAAATTACTAGAACAATTTGCATTTATTCACATGCTCTCAAATGCTCTCAACATCTAGATACTGTCAAAACAAGTAAAAACTGTGAATGTGTAATACTGTCTTATCCTGAGACAAACCACTGACCCATATGTAGTCATATTGTATGCTGTAACTGGAAGCACCTCTCCAAAGTCTTAGGTAGAAGAAAGTAATTGGAAACACTGTCTGCTTTTGGAAATCCTTTAAAATGGCTGTACTATATATTAATTATAGGCTCCTCTAGGTGCAAAGCATGTTTTCTGTCCATGAGTTGTGGTCTTTTACCCACAGCTAAACATGTGAATACCCTTTCAGCCATATGTATGCATGATGCAGCTTCTAATCCTATTTTCTAATCGCAGATTTTTTACTTGAACCCCCTCTGTAACCACTGATACCAGTGCAAGGGGAAAGGCCACTGATACCAGTGCAAGGGGAAAGGCTCCCATTTTTCAAAGACTTCTGGAATGTGCATAGGTCTCTATCTTGCTAGGGCCAGGCCTGGCAGCAACTACTGGATGACTTGCTCCCAGCCAACTTGCATGACTCATCCAGGCCCTTCCTGCTTCCTGCTCTTCAACAGCAACTACCCCATGAAAGCCCATGTTCTGTACACACACACACACACACACACCTTTTTAGGCATAATACAATTACAGTTACAGTTATCTAATAGACATCTATACAGTAGCTCTAAAACTGTTCCAATATAAAATGTAATCGTATAAATCAGTGGTTCTCAACCTTCCTAATGCTGTGACCCTTTAATACAGTTCCTCATGTTGTGGTGACCCCCCAACCCTAACATTTATCCATTTTACAGATGGAGAACACTGATGCAGAGAGTCTTAGGCAACCCCTGTGAAAGGGTTGTTCGACCCCCAAAGGGCTCCCGACCCACAGGTTGAGAACCACTGGTATAAATAGTTTAATCTAATAAAACATCCAAATAGTTAAAATTTGATCTAGTCTTAACAACTTCAGCGAAAAAGGAGGC
Organism: Sphaerodactylus townsendi; assembly: GCF_021028975.2. Classification (NCBI taxonomy): domain Eukaryota; kingdom Metazoa; phylum Chordata; class Lepidosauria; order Squamata; family Sphaerodactylidae; genus Sphaerodactylus; species Sphaerodactylus townsendi. The sequence continues at coordinate 83,060,687 of NC_059426.1, read as the reverse complement.
AACTGAGGTAGCTATTACATGTGAAAGATTGCTTAGAAGAAGTCATATAGTGTTTTCATGAGACGTTAAGTTCCTTGATTTAAGAAGGGGAGAGAGATGTAATCTACGAGCATTAGTGTGAAAATGGCATTCCAGTAAAATACGTTGGGTTGTGTCACGTAACTCGGAACATGGGCAATACCACACTGCTGCTGGAATTCCTAGATATCTTCCTACTAAATCTTTAGATGGAAGGGCATTAAATCTAGCGAGCATAAATGCTCTACGGTGCACAGGGTTGTCTAAGTCATGAAATATTGTGCCATCATTCCACGTCAAGTGATCAGTTTCTGTGATTCAGGAGAACATATGGAGGGTATGGGAAAGATTCTTTGGCGTTCCAGATGTAACATTCTTTGTTTTAGTAGTTTGAAAATGAGATTCTCATTGAACGATTTAAAAAAATAAATAGAATAACCAATAGATTGTATCTTTGGCTCCACATTTGAAAACCAAGAAATACTAAGTAGATCATTTTAAAAATAAAATAGAAGAAAATTGGGCTTGCCCAGAAATGAATTTTTAACCAGTACCTAAGAGAGGTTAACCAGGCCTGGGTTTCCACAAAATGTTGTCCCAGCTCTGCATAAATAGGGACACACTTTGGTATACCCAGAATTGTTCTTAGAAAGGTGGTCTGAACTTTCTCAATATTGTTGTCAAATTCTTGTATCCATACTGGAATTCCATATAATAATGAGGATAGAATTTTTGCTTTGAAAATCTTTATAGCAGCAGGGACCATTTAGTTACCTTTTGCATAAAATAATTTTATAATTGGAGTAGTGGAGCATCTTGAGGATCTAGCTATTCTGGTTTTATATTTGGTCCAATGTAGATTATATTGAAATGTAATACCAAGGTAGTTAAAATATTTTACTTGGACCAAGTAACCATTTTTGAGGGTTCCATCTTTTGGAGAATACCAGAATTTTTGATTTGGAATAATTAATGGTAAGATGGTTTTCTTTACAGTAATTTTGAAAGGCATGTAGATATCTTAGTAGACCAATTTTGGTAAGTGAAAGGATGGTAGTATCATCCACATATAATAAAACTGGAGTACCCTGCGTACTTAGTTTAGGGGGATGGCCATTAATGATTTTGAGGTTAGGGCCTAAATCATTTTAAAATAAACTAAAAAGATGAGGGGTCAGGATATAGCCTTGCCTTACCCCATTTTTAATTGGAAACTTAGATTATAGTTCTACTTTATTTGAGTACTTTACCTGGCCAAAACTTTCCATATGTATTTTCCTAATAAGAAATAACAACCGAGGGTCCATTTTCATTGATTTGAGTTTGTCCCAGAACCTTTCCCTTTGGATTGAATCAAATGCACTTTTTAGGTCCATAAATGCAACTTAAAGTTTTTTAGTGTCACGATTCATATATTTATTTGCTAAAAAAGCAAGAAGAAAGCAATGATCTATAGTAGATTTGCCTTCAATGAACCCTATCTGTTCTTGACCAATGATATTATTTGTTTGGATCCAGTCCTTGAGGAGACATTCTAGATGTTTAGAATAAAGTTTACCAATAATGGACAGTAGGCTGATTGGTCGATAATTTTCTGGCAGATTGGAATTACCTTTTTAAAATATTGATATAATGATGGAGTTTAACCATGAGTCAGGAATGATCCCATATCCATCTATAAGAGTGAAAAGATTGGCCAGTGGACAAGACCACGAGTGGGGATTTTTCTTCAGTAATTCGGCTGTGACCCCGTCAGCATCAGGGGCCTTCCAGTTTTCAATTCTAATATTAATTTTTCAACTTCTTCAGCTTCAACAGGTGGCCAGATGGGGAGATTATTTAGAATGTAATCAAGTTCTGTAGTACTTAGAGTTTCAGATTAGAATCTGTAAAACACAGGTTCAAATCTCTGCTCTGCTATAGAAGCTCACAGGATAACTTTGGGCCAGTCACACATCCTCAGCCTAACCTACCTCACCTGGCAGTTATGAGGATAAAATTAAAGTTCAAATAAATGATTTGAGCTACTTTTGATCCCTATTCTGGAAAAAGACGGTATAAGTTAAGTAATAAATGTAGCTGAAAGAGGGCAGATAAAAGGTTTGTGGGTGGGTGACAAGGAGAGAAAGAAGCAGGGAAAGCTGAGGATATGGGGCTTGCCTGGAGGAAGGAAAGTTGTAGTGTTGGGAAGATGATACCAGGGAAAATGAGGTATCCCTCACAATCCTTGCAGGTTCCCCACTGTGCAACTGCACCCAGCCAGGTGACCAGCATCACACAATTTGGCTATCATTTTCCTGGGCAGAGGCTGACAGTGGGAGGGAAAGAAGGATAACTGAAGATGATTGAAATAGAGGTAGGTTGGCTGTTGGGTGGGAAAGAGAGATCGAATCCCCACTTGAAAATTGCACACAGATCCAAACCTGTTTGTTGTGAAGCCGTGTCCTCTTCATCAGAGTTTCTCCCTCCCCACTGCAGTGAGCCCACAGCAGACACATCCAGTTTCAGAACTCTTAGCAATCCCCCCCACCAGGGGATCTCCATTCTCTGGTCTCCCCTGATTGGCTGGCATCCCTTGATGGGGTGGGACCTTCCCCCCCGCAGAAAATTTCCCAGTTTTGGTGTGAACAAAAAACAACCGTGTAAACGTTGTTTTAGGAATATATTTAGGAATCCTTATGCTGCTCAATGTGTTACCAGTGATTTTTCATGTTTTATCGTTTAAACATTTGATTGGTAGATGGGTGGACGGTCCCTTGCGGTTGCGCATGCGCAAAAACATGGCCAAACGGTAAACCCAGAAACATCCTGCGCACGCATTGCATCAGCGCAGGGAGTGATGATTGGTTCCCCGAATGCTGCGTCATGCTCCGCGGCGGGAAAAAAGTCAAGGGGTTTCAACCCTTGTCCCTCCCCTCGGATCAGCTCAGAACTGTGCCAATGCTGTCTACTCCACTTGCAACCAGGTGCTGGCAGGACACTTGTTAACGGGGAGAACGAGCGCCAGAAACAGAATCTGACGCAGAAGCAATGGGGAGGTCATCCAAGAAACCTGTTAGATTGCGTTCTGAAACCTGGGTAAGAAGGTGGTGGGGATTCAACCAGAGAAGGGGGCAGAAGAAAGTGAGAGGCTGTGGGGGCTTTCAGGAAATAGAAAGAGGAAGTAGTGGAGGAGGGTGAACATAAGTCTTTGTTTTATCATAAATTGTGGTTGCTGTTTCTTCTAGACTGGCTGTTACTACTAATGAATTCCCTATCATTTTGTTTAGGTGTTCGAATTAATTGTATCTCCTTATTGTTACTTCACAGTTTTTTTTCCTCTTTTTGATAGTGCAGTAGAAAACAAAACAAAACAATATGTCATTACTGTTATTTATCTCCAACAGGTACAAAAGAAAAATTATAGGCAGGAGAAAAAAAGAGCCACCAAGCAACTCTTCAGCGCTTTAAAAGATCCCAGTGTGGTCATTATGGCAGATTGGCTAAAGGTAATTTAGGGCAAAATGTCATCTTAAGAATACATGGGAAGAAACCCCAGCTGTTTTTAGAGTGATACATTTATCAGCAGCCTTCTTCCAAAAGGTTGCTTACTATTTAAAAATAGTTCTGGTTGGAAATAAAAAGCTAAGAACTGAAGTGATTTTTAAAAACTTAGACTTGTGCATGGCAGAGTGGATGATGGAATCGAGGGAAACTTGGAAAATGGTTTAGCATAGATCCTGACATACCAAATGACCTCTTCAGGCAGAGTTCCTTGTTGCAGAGATTATTGCTGATGAAAGCCAATATGCTTAAAAGCCATTAAAATGTTAATTATGAGATTTATGAAAGTTTATTATTTGCATTGCACACACTTAGAATGTTTTTATAGGAAAGCTAGGGAGATGCCTTATATCATTCAGTCATTGGTCCATGTATTCCATCAGGCATGCTGGAATATTTAGGCAGAAGTCTTTCCCTACCCATACCACTTAAGATTCCTTTAGTAGGAATTCCCAGCGATTAATCCAGTAGCCTCATATACATACAAAATATATGTTTAACTGTGGGAGCTTGTGGACTTCTTTCTCACTTCCCACTGACAGTAGCATTACTCTTCATGACAAAATCCTTTCACAAATTTGCAGCTATAAACTTCATAACTGGTCTCTTACGCAGTAAGATATATTACTAATCATACTAAAGATCTATTTTTCAATATTAGTTTTTATTCTGCCCTTCCTCTAAGGCATAGGTGTCAAACTCGCGGCCCTCCAGATTTTATGGACTACAGTTCACATCATGCTGGCAGGGGATGATGGGAACTGTAGTCCATAACATCTGGAGGGGCACGAGTTTGACACCTGTGTTCTAAGGATCTGGTTAGTGTACAGGATTTCTTGTCCCCACTTTATTTCCACAACTATGTGAGGTAGCTTAGGATTTTGTTTTCAGCCACTGGTCACTTCATGCAGGATAAAGCAGCAAGACATTTGAAAGAACTGAGCTTGGTTTCAGAGCTTGATCCCATTAGCAAGAGTGGTGTTAAAGTTGTTTCACTAGGTAAGAATGCCTCACTTTTCTAGAGAGGGAACTTAGATTAAATTCTTCCTTATTCTTGTTTCTAAGATTCGCGGAACTTTGAAAAGCTGGACAAAGTTGTGGTGTGTACTGAAACCTGGAGTGCTGCTGATCTATAAAACACCCAAGATTGGTCAGTGGGTGGGGACCATCTTGCTTCATTCTTGTGAGCTGATTGAGCGGCCCTCCAAAAAAGATGGCTTCTGTTTCAAGCTTTTTCATCCTCTGGACCAGTCAATTTGGGCTGTGAAGGTAAGTGAATGCTGAATTTAACAGGCTTCATCAAGTATCTTTGAAGGACAAATTAGTCTCATAACAACCTGTGGGATGCTTTTGAAAGCTCTCTGCAGTCTAATTGTGGAAGAGCAGAGTATCTTGTGCAAAACTCTATGGTAAAACCTGGGTTTACCATAGAGTTTTGCTCAGATACTAGAGCGTCTCCCCTATCATTGGGCCTTTCCCCACTTACCTTAAGCCCCGCGCTACTCGAGGAGAGTAGTGCGGGGTCCCTCGGCACTCCCCACTGAGAGGGGCGGCAACAGCGCAGCCGCCCCGAAGCTGCTGCTGTCGCTCCCCTCAGCGCGCAGCATCCCAGGCGTTCTTCTTAACGGCACCTTTTGATGGCCCCGCGCAGAGCGCGGGGTCGTGGGGATGGCTGGGCGCGCGCCTGGGATGCTGCGCGCTGAGAGCAGAGCGTGGCATAGAGGGGAACGATGGGAGTGGGGAAAGGCCCATTGCCTGTGTGACGATGTCACTTCAGGAAATGACATTATCACACCAGTGACATTGCTGCCTAGGCTTCATTTTAAGCCTGGTAAGACCCCTGCTGGCCAACTGGACACACCAAGGGGAGGGGGGCCCCAACCCTGGTGGGGGTCTGGCAACCCTACTAACTAAACATACTTTGCATAACCCTTTGACCATTAGGTCTTCTTGGCAATTAATCACAGGGAGAGGCATGTTTTCTTACTGGGTGCTATTGTTTTCAGTGAGTATGATGAAATTTAATTGCAGCCTGTCAATATGTCCAACTATCCTGAGAACCATTTTATGTTTTGTTTCTTAATTTTTATGTTTGTTTTTATAATTTTGTTGTTTTTACCTTGTGATCTACCTCTAACGGGTCTTTGCAATCGTTTTGGATAGTTGGCTTCGGTCACGGTAAAAGAAAGGTAGGACCAAGGCCAGCAAGAGGAACAATATATGACACAGATACACACACCTACGCCATCAGTTGTGCCAAAGCTGTGTAAATGTCGACCAAATAGCATCAGTGGCCTGTTGCGTAGATGGCATGTCAAAAACAATTGTGAGCAACTGCTTGTCTTAGGGTCACACAGTCCCTCTGTGCAAATGTTTCACTTCAATGTTCTCATTGGGAATTCAAAGTGACTTCCTGGAAAATTTCACCTCACTTTAAATCTTGCTGCTTTAAAGACAGCTCTGGAAAGCTGAGAGTGAATGGCATCCCAGAAAACATCTATCTTTGACAGTGACTGTTTAAATTTGCCCCTACAAATCAGTGCTGGGAATCCATTTTGCTTTGAGGGACAATCTTATGAACTGCTGCACCTAGGTCAATTGGGATTTGAGTACTTCAAAATGAAGGCAAAGTGGATCAAGTTTTAATGCTTTTGAAGTGTGCCTAACATTCCCATTATAAATATATGTGGTTGGAAGTAAATCTGTGAATTCAGTGAAATTTGTTTCCTCCCAGTTTAGAATTTCAGCCAAAAAATATGCTTGTCAACAGCTCTCTTGCACAGAGTTTACTGTAGGAACCAAGCTGCCTAACAGAGTAGCTTAGACTACATTTTTGGTATTTAGAGACTGAATCTTCTGTTTGGATATTTTGCTTTCATGCTATAGTAATCCTTTGCACATCAACTGGGTTGTCCACACAAGGATAATCCAGTTGTAAATGATTGTTTTAGCATAATAATAGTACAGTATCCAATGATGTTTGGATGTAAACAGTTTCAGAGGGTAGCTGTATTGGTCTGCAGTGGAGCAGTTAGATTAGAGTCCAGTCCTTAGAGACAAACAAGAGTGTTTGGGTATAAGCTTTCAGGAATCAATATTTTTAGAAGGTAATTGTTAAATTTCACATACTGGGTGTAAATTTCTTTGTTTAGGAAATGAGAAATGCTGAAATTGTTGGTTTGGGCAGTTTATTTGATTATTTTTAATGAAGACTAAATTGTACACAAGGATAATGGTTATTTATTGGACATTAAAATAAATTTGCCCCATCAATTAGCTACTGTTAGTTTCCCTGACACATATGCAAGATACCAGATAGTGCCGAGTAAGCAGCAAAGAAGTCCTAAACATTTAATATTTTTCTAAATAAGGATTCACTGCTTTCACTGTTTTGTTGAGGAAACTGTTTTAATATGTAGCAACTGTAATAAATTCTGTCAAAAATTTAGCAGCACTTGAAATACACTGTAGTCATTTCTGCAAGATCCTGGTGTTTTTCTCAACATTCATGTCATACTTGGAATAGGTAGAGGATGTGCCACCCCCCTTCCTCCCATCTGCTTCGAAATTTTGTTTTTGCTGGTCAAATTTTGTTAAATTAGTGAGGAGGAATCATACTTTTGTTGTAGTTGTGATTGCCTTATAGAATGGGATTGAACACCTGTTGGATAGTCCTTCTAATACTTTTGGCCAGTGATATTGTGGAGCACCCCTGCACCAACCCTGAGGTTTGACCCCTCAGCTGTCCCTCTTTCCCTACACTGGCAGTCTTAGACCCGTTCTGTGGACCCTGGTCAGAGGGCTACGTGGTCTTGTTGAAAGGCTGGGCCTTAAACCTATGGACTTCTGGGCTTTCTTTAGGTCGAATATTGCTGGAACCGTGCGACACCTGGCTCCTGCCACTCTTCTTCTCTTGCCCTTTCCCTCTTTTCTCTAGCTTCACTCTGCTTCTTGCTTCTACTTTGTCCCTCTTACTCTTCCTTTCTCTCCACCCCTGGTTTTCCTCCTTCTCCCCTTTTATCCCTCCTGGCTTCCTTCCTCCATGGGTCAAGGCCTGTTTCCAGGTCCCTGCTGGCGCTTGAGCATCCATCGGGTCCTACTGGTCCATGGATTGGCCTCCTGGCCTGAGAGCCCACTTTCTCCTTTAAGGGCCAGTAATTGGGGTATTGCCCAGCTTTGTTGTGGCGTTGGGCCACCCTTCAGTCTGCATGCTTACCTGCGGCTGCTCACTCCTCCTCTTAGGCCTTCCCTTGCCCAACCTCCATCCACAGTGTCTGCTGCTGTTCTTGGTTCCGCTGCTGAGATGGGCAGCTTCAGAATCTCCATAGTGGGTTCTAGCTGTTGCTCTTGGGGTGCCTCTTGACCGCCACCTATTTCTCCTTGATGTGCCAGTGGCAAGGTGGCCAGGCGTGGCTTCATCGTTGCTCAGAGTCACCAGATGCCAGTTTGCAGGTGAGTTTGGGTGCCGCGGGTAAGTCCGAGCTGGTGGTGGAGGCCAGCGCCAGACACATGTACCTTTACTGTACCTTTTCTGCACTCATGGCCAGTGCAGGGATATAGTCAGTTACTTGCTGGCTGAAGTTAGTAGTGGACTTTCTTGCCATTTGGAAAGCTGTTTAACTGCTTCAGGCTTCTCATTCATTTTCAGTATTTCTAGATAACATGTAGAGACTGTTATGCATCGATTGTTATTAAATACAAAACGGGTTTTCTTGTTTAAAACAGCTTTGTTTTTTCTTTCTCATAACTTCCTAACACTTGACTATTTAATATAGCAAGCACTAGCATTTTGGTAGTGCCGAGCACTGCGGGTGAATGTAATTATTAAAACTTCTAACCAAAACCAGATAGAGTTTGGATCAAATCTCCACTTGGACACTAAGTTCCCTGAACGACCTTGAATCAGTAACACATATGTTTGCAGGGGTCTTGCAAGCACAAAATGCGGAATGAGGAAGCATGTATGTGGCCTTGAATTGAAAAGGGGGAAATGGGGCACAGTAAACAGCAAAGTTAAAATTTTCAAGGTGAAATTTTAAGTAGACTTGATGAGGGCAGTCACCTTTGTTGTCCATGTGTCTGTCTCATTCATGAGGGGTAATTACTACCTAAAAATGGGATGCGTATGAAAGGACCTATGCCTTCTCCCTTTCCCTCCCTTTCCATTCTACAAATCTGTAGATCAGGCTAGGAGAAGAGTGGCTGGCACATTGTAATGTTGGAAGGTAAACTGGTAAATTACTGCTTTTTCATTTTGTAATATCATTGGAGCACATATATGAACAGGCCTCAGCACATTATATTTGACTCTAATTTTCATACAAGAACAGGTTTTTCTCAGGCATTTAATATATGTTCATATGCAAAGGAATGGTTGTAGCTTGTGATAGTAATTTCATAGATGACATTAGCTCAGGAAAAAAATACATCTGTGTTTATTCCAATTTTCCTTCAAGAAGCAAAGTACATTGGGCTAATCCTTTTTATTCTCATAACAAATTTACCATAGATCATGATAGATACACCAAGTGGTGTTAAACCCATGTTTTCTCTGTCTATATGGGCTACTCAATTTATAGTATCTCACTGGAACAATCTTCATGGCATAATGGGACTTTAATCTACATGTTGCTGTTCTGAAATAGAAGAGTGAGAGGAAAAAATAAAAGAATGTAGTAGACCATGTTGATATGGAGATGATCTGACCACATGAACTGCTGAGACAACACATTCTCCTGACCCAGTCCTTAATCACTAGGAGGCCATGATCCAGCAGGGAATGAGTATGTTATTTACTTGATCTCACTGGAAGAGGCTAGGTCAGAGGTAGGGAACCTTTAACACTCAAAGAGCCATTTGGACCCATTTTCCACGGGAAAAGAAAACACTTGGAGCCGCAAATAATTTTTGACATTTAAAATAAAGATAACACTGTATATATTGGGTTTTTTTACCTTTTACTCTGCTCATTTTGAGAGGCGCATGGATGTGTCCGCCCTGCTGCCTGCAGGGCGGGCAAGGATGGGGCCAGCGGCTCGGCCTCACCACTCCAACGGGGCGGGCGAGAGGGGAAGCCGGGCAATTGGTGCGCCCACCCTGCTGCCTGCAGGGCAGGCAAGGATGAAGCTGGTGGCTCGGCCTTGCCGGCCGCCAGGAAAGCACCCGCCCCGCTTGAACGGGGTGGGCGAGAGGGGAAGCCAGCAGCCATGCCCAGCTGGCCATGCTGCAAGGTACTGTGCACTTGCCCCTGCCTGCACTGCAGGGCGGCAGCAAGGATGGGGTTGGGCGGCCTCGCCTCGCGGGAGCCGCAGTGCAAGGGCAGAAGAGCCGCATGCGGCTCTCGAGCCGCAGGTTCCCTACCCCTGGGCTAGGTGAATACATCTTTCTTCTTTCACAAAGCAGGCTTGTGAACAAAATGAAAACTGTCTCTATGGCGATATAACAGAAAAATGAGCAAAGCTGAGACTCTCATCACTCAGCTTAGCAGCTCTCAATAGTACAGTTAACATTAATATGTTCTGGCAGCATTCCTTGAGGGTTTCCCCCCTCCCTTTCCACTAGCTTTCATGTGAAAGCTCAGCAGTGGAAAATACTTGATGCAATCTTGATACCAACTATTTTTTAAAAAATCAGCTACAGGGAAGCATTGCAAAAATATTGATACATGCTAACATTTTTTTTAAAATAGAAGATCTGGTGGATAGTCTAATCAAGCTATTTATATGTCAAACGAGGGTTGGGGAGACCTGTTTGAATCCCACTCAACTGTAAGTGACCTTTGGCCAGTTTTGAGAGGTTAAAGTGGAACCTGAATTCCTACCTAAACTTCTTGAAAGATACAAATATGATAGATCTCTCTCACTTCTGCATAGGAAGAGAAGGAATGATTTCATTTATTTGTTAAACAGGAATAATTCAGCAGTTGTCCCTAATGTAGTGTAGTGAGTAGTGGACTAAGAATATCCCAACCTCTCCTCTGTGATAAACGCATTTAATTCCCAAGCACACAGGCTCAATTCGGCTGAGGATCATGCCACTTGGGGAGAGGAGTCATCAGCCCCACCCCCTTTCCAAACTGAAACACCATGGGGATTCATTGTTTTCCTGCTGAGGAAACGTACATGTACCAGTGGCTATAAATAGCAGATTCTGGGGCCATTTCAGGAAATGGTATGGTGGGTATATGAAATATGTGAAACTGTCACCTGCATTCAGGTAAATCCAATTTTCTGTGTGCACCTGGAGAGTCACCTTTTTGTTCTACTGGAGGTTGTTGAGGGTTTTTTCATGATGGATGTGGATGTGGCATACAAGTCAAAGTTTGTGGTGAACAGAACTGCAGAAAATTCTGTAATGAATTTATACTTTAAAATTATTTTTATTCCTGTAAAGTTACAAGTTAATATAATGGAATTTCTGGTTTTTTGAAAAGAAAACGGGACTGTGTTATGCCTTGCTACTGTCTCATTCTATTTGCTAATCAAAATAAATAACTGTCAAAGCCATCCAACTACTTTTGCTAATGATTTTTAATCTAATTTACTCTCAGCAGTGGCATAGGAGGTTAAGAGTTTGTGTATCTAATCTGGAGGAACCAGGTTTGATTCCCAGCTCGCCGCCTGAACTGTGGAGGCTTATCTGGGGAATTCAGATTAGTCTGTACACTCCCACACACGCCAGCTGGGTGACCTTGGGCTAGCCACAGCTTCTCGGAGCTCCCTCAGCCCCACCTACCTCACAGGGTGTTTGTTGTGAGGGGGGAAGGGCAAGGAGATTGTAAGCCCCTTTGAGTCTCCTGCAGGAGAGAAAGGGGGGATATAAATCCAAACACTTCTTCTTCTTAGCTTTAAGATTACCAAACTAGCTATCTAGTAAGTTTTGTCTTGTGGCATAGTAGTAGTACCAGCATCTTGATCTGTAATGACTGTGCTTTGTTATCCATAAATAAGTAGAAAATGGAAACATTTGCAGTCTGCATAATATATTGCTGGCCTGATTTTATTTATTTATGTTGATAGATATTAATTACAGTGGAACCTCGGTTTTCATTAGTAATCCGTCTGAAAAGAATCGATGAAAACCGAAACCGATGAAAACCGAGGTAAACTTTTCCATAGAAATCAATGTAAATTCAATTAATCCATTCTAGGCACTCCCAAAAACATACCAAAAACACATTTTTGGGTGAATAAACATAGGCTCTTTCCGCACATGCAGAATAATGCACTTTCAAACTGTTTTCAGTGCTCTTTGAAGCTGTGCGGAATAGCAAAACCCACTTGCAAACAGTTGTGAAAGTGGTTTGAAAATGCATTATTTTGCGTGTGCAGAAGGGGCCATAGTGTTTAATGCTGAAAACAGTAACAAACAATAACACTAGGACAAGCTTCAGAGCCAGTGGACCAACATCGCACCAGAAAGCTGTCCAAAGAGGTCTGTTTCTGACGCCTCTTTAAGATTTGTCTGAAATGGGGCAAGATATTGTCATTAAACAAGTTGCAGACACGGCCTGCAACAGCTTTGTCTGGGTGATTTTTCTCCACAAACCCCTGCACCTTACTGCAAATCGATGAAAACCAAGGCAAATCGATGAAAACCAAGGCAAATCGATGAAAACCAAAGGCAATGAAAACTGAGATTCCACTGTAGTTTTACACTTTGCTCTACTCTAAAATCTCAGGGCAATTGTACATTGAAAATGACGGCAAAGAAACTAAAATGGAAAAGTGCAGAGAAGTTGCTCAAAAAGCTTCCTCACCGTTTCTTGTCTGTAATTAATTCTAGGGTCCAAAGGGCGAGAATGTAGGCTCCATCACACAGCCTCTTCCAAGCAGTCATTTGATCTTCAGGGCAGCTTCTGAATCAGATGGTAAGTATTTGTTCTTCCTGTGAAACAAAGTTGCTGTACATCCCCAATATCGTTCTTGGTGCATAAGAACTCTGTACTGGAATCCTGATAACAAGCTGTAGCTGCCCAAGAATGGTCCCTGTCAGCAGGTGGCATGCAAATATTAATGCATGTTCTCTGAAACAGTCATTCACTCAAACCACTAAGATGTGTGGGTACTGTCAAGGGAATCATGGAGCTGGAGAACATGTGAGATCATTCCACTAGCTCAGTGTTTCCCAACGTTTCGACATCACAGTACCCTTGACCTCACTCTTCATATCTCACAATATCCCTGCCATCCCCCCACCTTCCCCTCCCAGTGCCCCTGCTTGCCACCTCCCCCCCCCACACACACCACACCACCTCCTCCCAGGGTAAAGGGAAGGACTATGGGGCGGGAAGTGGCTCCTGCCCCCTGGACCAGCTCCATGTCCTTGCTGGCACCGGTGGAAGACACCGCAAAAATGAGGGGGGCTGGTAGTGTTGCCGCAGTACCCCTGGGACATGCTCACAGCACCCCAGGGTACCACGGAACCCTGGTTGGGAATCACTGCACTAGCCTTTTCCTGCCCTCTTGGTTCATTTCACTGGCTATCACATATGGAGAGCAGGAAAATGCTAATTTGGAGGTATTTCCATATTACTAGGGAGTCACAGAGCCTACTTGATTTAATGCTTTCCTATCAGGTGCACTTGGATCCTCATTGTGTGATCTTGGCTGTGTGGGTTTTAGTATTGTAAGTCTTTATAGTATTTGTTTTAAATGGAAAGGAGGCACATAAATATTTTAATGAATAAAACCTAGAAGGGACGAATGTGACCATCAGCAAAAGGATTATTTGAAAACATTTGCCTTTTGATTATGTGTGGTTGAACATGTTGCTTTGCCATTGTCAATTAAGTCTGCAGACAATCAAGCCTGCCCCATACTTCTCTGGATTAGGCTACTGACTCAAACAAACAAAAACAAATACAAAACCTTTAATGGCATATAAAGAGTGGTAAAATACAGATTATGTTAAAACCAATTGACTAAAATTTACACAAAGGTTTCACTCTTGATCCAAGTGCCTTTGTTAAAAACCTGGCAACTGATTCAGTAGTGTGGGGATGATGGTCACTAAGCAGGTGTGAAACTATTTCCTTGTCTGATCTCGTTAACTGAAAATTTCTTCTAAGATGGCCTCTGGTGAAAGCAACCGGATAGCAGACTGCCAAATCTTTGCAATGAAGGAGCATGTGTTCAGTTGTTTCGGTAGGCTCCGCCTGCACAGGAACAAGTCCTTGCTTCTCCTGTGGATGCCATGATATTCTTCGCTCTCCCTTGGTTTCAAGGCAGTCGGGTAAATACATTTAGGGCCGGAAAGCAAGCACATAAAATATCTGGCGGAGATGTGGATTGATTTAAAATTACCTCATATATTTAGTTTCATAAAACCCAAAGCAATGGTGGGTGAAATGCCATAAAATGTGGGAGAACAAGTCTCTGCAGGCTCCAGCTGTGAGAAGCCGCCCCTTCAATGTCAAGAGTAATCGCTTGTTTCAAAAAATCTCCGAAAAGCCTGTCTTTCAGTTCACTGCAGTAGGAGTTGGTCAAAGATACACCTATGTTGTTTATTTGCTTCTGATAATTTTGGTAGTGCCAGGGTGGAGTGGAAGTGGTCGCTAATGTAGAAAATATGTGAGACTGCCGTCGGGAGTGGCTCTATAATGAAGGCGGCCATAGTATTTAAACAACAAAAGAGAGCCAAACCCGGGAAAAAATTCAGTCTTGGCTCCGGTTTCTAAACAAAGAACTTGATTAATGCGACTGAGTTTGGAAGACCCAATAAACGCACGAAGAAACAAAGATTGAACACCTCTCTAATTCTCTCAGCTGTTTTGGGCTCCCCAGATTGGAGCTCCGTAAAGTAATTGTGGCAGTAGTTTTAACTGGAAAACTTCCATTGCGGCAGGAAAAAATTGACCCGCCTCTTGGTGTGAAAAAATCTGATACATTGCTGCCAACACTTTGATTTTACTTTGGTATTGAGAGTCTGGGTGGATATGAGAGGTCCAGGTTAAGGGAATTTTAGATGGAAGGTGATTCCTAAACATCTGTGCCATGAATGGACCTGTTCAATCAATGTAACCGGCGTATTTTCCACTGCAAGGAGTTTTTTTTTGAATTCAAAAAGATTCAGCACTTTGGATTTGTTATAATTAATCAACAGGGCAACTGGTTTGTGGCAGTAACGTCAGCGAAAGGCTTGAAGTGAGTCTTTGCAGGCTCCACCTTGGACCGAGACAGTAACACAGTGTCGCCTGCATAGAGAAGTGCACATGTAGGTCTTCTTGTCCCAAAATGGGTGCGTTGACTTTCAGTCTGGAGATAAATGAGGAGCAAGGTCAGCTTAAATAAAGATTGAAACAGGAGAGGAGCAAGAATACAACCCTGCTTGACTCCTCTTTGTTAGAAACTATAGGTGAAGTTAGGGCGGCCCGCGACGCATCACAAATCTAACTCTGGACAGGTAGTTGAGGAATAAATACAACTGGCTTAATAAGAAAACAGTAATCTCTTGATCTATTCCCCAACACAGTCAATTTTTTTTTTTCCCACAGCTGATTCCTCCTGGGGATAGAGTCGAATGCGCATTTCAAATCTAGGAAAGCCGCAAGGAGTTTCCCACCCTTGGGGTGGCAATATTTCTCCGCCAAATGGTTTAAAACCAGACAATGGTCAAGGGTGGATTTACCTGTGGCATATCCTATCTGTTCCGGGCCTAGCACTGAAGAGGACCAGGCAGTGAGACGTATCATAAGGTACCTTGCGTAAAGCTTACTAGCCACTGAAAGCAAGCTTATGGGGCGATAGTAGGCTACTGACTCCTTACCAAACTATTTCGCTCTGCAAATACCTGATAGGTAGTTTTCCTTTGATGGCATTCTTCATTCTGATGATGAGATCTGCTTTTTACTACAGGAGAAATGGGTACAAAATATTTATGGCTTCAAGGTTCATTCTTTTCTCATCCCAAGCTCATTTACCTTGCTGATAGATCTCAACTCACATTTTCTGTACATACCCCTCCCTTCCAAGACAGCTTCAGTATACTTACTATTAGATTTTGATTGAAGGTGGAGAGCAAAAGCAAACATTTTAACTGGTAGTCAGATGAAGGCAGCGTATGAAAGAGAGATGATAATCAGGCTTTTGACACAATTAAATATCCTCAGTGGCTATCAATTCCCGCCTTAAACTCTAAAATCTCCTTAGAGACCAATTTAACTTGCCAGTCAATTTAACTTAATTAAAAACATGCTGTGCAAAGCAATGTGGACATTCTTTCTAGGGAAGAGTTGTAGAGAGTTTTTGACTGAGGGCATTTACACTGGTATGGAGTGCAAAGCTGGGAGCTACCGGTATGTATTAAATTGTCTCCTGTAACTGGATTATCCATTTTATTTACAGTAGCCTGAGGGATGCTCTAATCTTCATTTGTTAGCAGTTGCTTGTGATAAACCTGTGCATTCATGCAGCAGCCTACTCCTGTTTGTTTCCACAGTTAGACCTTTCTATCACGTAAATTGTTTTTTGACAAAATTTCCTACAGAAAAAGGAAAATCTTTTATGTCTCAGTTTATTTTTTACAGTATCACATTTTTAAAAAAAGTTATGGTAGATGAAAAACAGGTGTGTTTGATGCGATTATTATTCACATGTGTGCTTTTCCAGTAGATCAGATAAGTTTATCTGATATTATTCTTTCACAACAAGGTACGTTAAGATCCAACCGAATGCCTTTTGAAAAGCCTCTTCGGTTTGCTTCCATTGCTGAGTGCAGTTTTTTTCACAGCTGAACAAAAGTTCAAAAGATCCAATATTCTGGTCATTACACTGCATCAGGCTTTCTTGGTTTCATGTTCTGTCCAAAGAAAGTGTTCATTAAGTACCTGAGGGAGAAAAGTATTGCCCCGCTAGGTCCCTCTGCTCCTCAGAGGAGAACCTATTAGTGGTCCCTGGCCTGAAGGACGTCCAACTGGCCCCTACCTGGTGGAACAGGCTCCCTAGAGAGACCAGGGCCCTGTGGGACTTGCAAAGTTTCTGCAGGGCCTGCAAAACGGATCTGTTCCTCCAGGCGTTTGGCCAGCCAGGTTGATTGTTATCAGCCCCATTCCATCTAGGCCTCTTGTGGGCATGGAGGAGGGTGGGGCTTTGTTGCCATCTGTTACAATATTTCTCCTTTTATGCTATTTTATTCTGAGTATGGTTTTATTCTGGTTTTATTGTATGTATTTTTAGACTGTTATTGTTTTACTTTGTTTTTCATTGCCCTGAGCCCTTCGGAGGAGGGCAGTTTACAAATTTAATAATAAATAAAAATAAAAATAAATAGTATTCCATGATATGAGAAACTAGTCAAATGAGAGCTAAAGCAAAGTAACTGAAAAGGTTTCTTGTCTAGCAGAATTATTCCTGCACCAAGTGCCACTAAACAAAACTGGTATCTTCTTTTGATGAAGTTTCAGATATGAACTGATTTCTCTGGTGGTCATTTTAAGCAGTAGATTTAGAAAACTGCCATCTGAAATTGTTCTTATATGAGTTAGCATGAGCTGGTTTATATGATAAGGTTTAATGGACCACAATATTCAATTATTCAAAATGGAAATATTTAATCTGACTGTCATAGAGAAAATAAGATGGGAACAGAGGTCTAGGGATTGGTGCTTTGACATTGATGAACGCTGAATGTAGGTTTGATGGACAGCTAACAGCAGATGTGTTATACCAGTCTGGAAACCTTGATTGACAGGGGATTCAAATGGAATTCTACTCTTGACCTGCAGGAGTGGCAGTTGAGAGTATCAGGAAGGAAGGTGGGGGGGATTAGAGTACAGTGAGGAGAGTGAAGGATTTTGGAGAATCCTAAAATAGGAAAGTGAAATCGGTAGTCCTTCCCTGACAGGAAAGCTGTTGGGAAATGGGGGTGAAAGAAGGAAAATTGGAACCTCTATGTGTGTTTCTGCCTGCACAGAAATTTTGTGTTTGATAATCTAGTTCCTGTTTATCTAAGGAGTGACAGTAAAGTGATCTCTCTCAATAGTTATACAAACCTGTCTAAGAAAAAATCAGCTACATTTTTGTGACAAACTATCTATTGTGTATAGTTATACAAAGTTTCCCTCATTCCTGTAGCCTTTTCACCTGCCCAGTTTAAACCTGAAACTTTCCTGACATTCTGACTTGGCCATTTCCCTGTAAAAGGGTTGTGAATTTGTATCATCCGCTTGTGTGCCATATTAAAACATATACCATTGAAGAGTTTTTCAGTTTCTCACCTTCATAACCTGAATCAGAATACATCTATAAACATTTTAAACATTTGGGGGACAGATAGGAAAACAAAGAAGAAGAAAAAGGAGCCTCTTGGCTAAGTGAAAAAGAATATGAGGAACTGTCATAATAGGCAGTAAAATAAGGCTTCATTTGCGCTAAGGCGAAGTATTTGAACCTAATCTTAGTGACTGGACTCCTGGGAATATGTGAAGTGTATTTTGTCCTCTGCGCTCTATTAGCATAGTCAATCATTTTCACAAGGAACTGGGTAAGAGGTGGGTTGCATTTCAGAACTGTCTGAACTCCTAATATTACTTGTTTTAGAAATCGTTTCAAATAGGGGAGAGACAGACTGTTCCATAATTTTTTTAAAAAAATGTTTGCATTGTTATTATAAAGCTTGTAAGTGTTTAGGATGCATGTCTTGTATCACTCCTCCCCTCCTACAAAAGTCAGGCATAGAATTAATTAATACCGGCATAGAATTAATTAATACTAATATTACTGAGTCCCTTGGGGGAGGGCGGTATATAAATCAAATAAATAAATAAATCACTGAAATGTGGCATTTTCATTCCCTGGGATTAGGTACATAGTGTGATATTTATCTTAATCTAGATCCCTATGGACTACCCATGTGCTTTAAATTTTCAAAGCAAGAATGTTACCGTTGAGCAAAAGTTCAGATTTAGAATCACTTTACAAAGATTATCTCTTAAGTGCTGGATCAGACCAAGTTCCTCCTCATCCAGCATTCAGTGTAAGAATTCTGAGAAGTAACTAAGTGGTCTTCTGCAAATAGGTCAGTGGCCTATCTGATATCTATCTCTGATTGACAATGAACATTTGATGATCATTGTGCCTTGTTTGTCTTTAAAAAATTAGATCAAATTCACAACTTCCACTACGTCACGTGTGCATATTTTAATTTGTTTGTGGACATGTTTAAATCCTGTAGTTTCAAGTCTTAGAATCAACTGATGGTCATGCAGGAAGGTTGACTCACAATTGCATCCCAACTCGGGTTGAACACTTTATGGTTGTTACATGAAATGCCACAAATCCACAATGGACTCCACAAAGTATAAGGTTTAGGAGGAATCAATTGCATACTTGTTTTGCATGTTTCCAAAGTCTGAGTGAATAAAAAATAGCATGACATATTTAGACATTAAATATATAAATATTCTTTAAACAGGATATTTGCAGGAACTGGACTTAAAATATTTGTCTGCATTGCACACAATTAAGGATGCATGCATATATTTTGTCCCTTTAAAGAAGCAAAAATCAGGGGATAGTTTTAACTTCCTCTTATTTTATCTCTTAGTTTTATCCTTAATCTTATCATTATAACTATTGCAAGTAGCATAGTTGTTTATCTGACCTTTCCATGATGAAAATTATATGGATTTCTTCCTGCTATTTAGATAGATGAGATGGTAGGTAATTATTTAGAATATAATTATACGGCCTCCCATGGGTGCAGTATAGGGGTGGGTTTTCTTGCCAACTGTTGGTTGTTTTTATTGTTCTGACTGTATTATTCTTGTTCTATTCTGTAAATCTTGCTGTTGTTGCCCTGAGCCCTGCAAAATGAGGAGGGCAGGGTATAAATGAAAATATAAATAAAATATATAAATAAAATTATCCCAACCTTTCTCCAAGAAGCTCTGCTGTCATAATTTGTTCTCTTCCCCTCCATTTTGATCCTCACAACCTGTAAGGTAGGTTAGACTGATGGGAACAAAGTCACCTAGCCAGATTCATGGCTGTGTAGGGATCTGTACCCACATCATTCCAGTCTTAGTCTGATAGATTAACTGCTGACTCATTCAAGCGATTGAAAAGTACTTTTTAAAGATGTCAAATGGACTGGCACAAAATAATATGCAAAATTGTCACTTTAAAAAATGATGGGGGATTCCACTGCACTCCTCTGTTCAGCTTGCAAAAGCTGCTCCAAAGCCACCTATAGAGTTTAGGTAGCACCTACTTCAAAAACTGACATGGCCAGAGTGTTTGGGTAGTGGGTAATAAGTACACTGTCCTCATTTAAAATACCAGAACTTGGCTCATCTTTACAGAACCAGTTAAAGCAGTTCTTTAGCCCAGAGACCCCAAGTGCACCTTTCTTTTCTTGTGATAGGAATGGATGAACTCAAGGGCAGAGCTTGGCAACCATTAGGAGGGTTGGGGTGGGGTGGGGTAGTAGTATGGTCAGATGGCATCACCAGCACAATATTGTCATTTCAGGGGAATATCTGGAAGCAATGAGGAGCTCTAATGTATTTAGTTTGGTAGATGATGTTCTGTGGGAGTAGAAGAAAACCTCCAGTGCTTAAAAACTTCAGGGCAGCAGTAGCTCTTGTCCCGTGATCCCTGCTTTTTTTGCAACAGACTAGTGGGTTCTCTTCCTATTCAGACCATTTAATACTGTCTGTATCAAGCTGTATGTATGTATGACTGCCAGTCTTCTCATTTTTGTGCAGGACTGTGTGTGTGTGTGCGTGCGTGCGTGTGTGTGTGTGTGTGTGTGTGTGTGTGTGTGAGAGAGAGAGAGAGAGAGAGAGAGAGAGATATTGAGATTGATTATGTTGGCTGGTTCTGGATCTAGAAAGTTTCAGGCTGTCCAATTTTCCTTACTGGCTGGTATCCTAGCAATTTTTCTCCAAATATAGCTTCTCATATACATGAATTGGTTGTTGCAAGTCTGGGAATGCTGTTTTCCAGGAGAGTATTGATGTTTGCCTTAAATGAAAGGATGCCATTGGCAGGATAGGGAAGTTTCTTTAATTCTTTAATTGTATTTTGAAAGAAGATGATAGAGAAGTTTTTAGTACAATATGAAAGCTAGTATTTCTTGAGTGTCTGCCTTCAAGTTATTCTAATTACTTTCATTTGTATATTTTTCTCATGACAGAAATTGTGAACAGTAGCATTTGTGTGAAGGAGCACCACAGTAGAGCTTAGAGATTAAAATAACTGAAATAATGCCCAGGATAGTATTTCTACAACTAAACCACTCCTGTATTCAATTATATGCGGTCAGAGGTAAAACAGTGTTTCAAAATGAGCAGCAGTTAACTATTTGTGGATGCAGAAACTAATTACAGTCCTTGAACTTGTGGCCTAGTGAGTGAATGAATGCATACAGAAGATCAAACACTAGTTTTCCTCTGCCAAACTAGTGTCTCAGTTTGTGGGAAACAATCCTGGGCAAAATGCCAGTGGAGCAGTGGCCAGAGGCACTATTTTGTTTAACAAGTAGCTTTGCTACTAACTTAGGCACATGAGTGCCATGCTGAGCAGAGGGGAAGGGAGCAAGACAGGATCAATGGCCAGTCTAAAGGAAAGACAGATGTGAGATTCTGGATGGGGCTTGGATGCAGAATGTGGGAACAAGAGACAGAAATACCAGAGTTATACACAAACCTTGGCATCCAATTCAATTTGAGAAGCCCATTGATCTGTACCTGCAAGTAAGGGTTGGCCCTCATTCTAGCAACAAAAGAAAAAAATGGCATGATGGGTAGGGCAAACTGTGATTAGTGGTGCCTGCTGCAGTTTGACAGTACACAGAGACCCGTTATGCATGGAATGCTTACCCTGGGGTTCTTTGCTGTCAGTAGGGTTGAAGTTGGGTCTCATCATGTTTCTCTGTTTACACACACAAGCAGGCCTCTACTGCTACTGCACAGTTTGCTTGCTGAAGTCTTTGAAGCCTCTGTTTTCCTGGTTCTCTTAACTCTGCCCACCAACTCTTAAAACACACAGTTGCAAGATTGCTGGCTTTGTTAAAGCCCTTTAAATTACTGTTCTACTGATAAAGCTGTTATTGCAGTTATATTGATATTGTAGTACCTTTCAAAAATATTCCTCCTCCACCAAATGAAAAAGGCAATTCCTTGGACCATATTCTGCTGAAAATGGGAACCATGTCCTAGAACTGCTATTCTCTTCCTGCCCCCCACTCCACACACACACGCTTCCTACTGCTGCTGCTGTTACAGGAGGAGAAAGAGAGGCTTGTTATTCCAATATTCCCAATATTTTGATATTCCTACATTAGATCTACCCCCACATTCACTCCCTGCAACCTCCCCAGCAAGTGTGGGGTTTCCCGCCATCCCTGGAAAAGGGGGGGCTGAGAGTATGGAAACATTGAGTGTATGGTGGGACCAAGCACTTTCTGTTGTTATTATTATATCAAGATATTTATATGATAATTTAGAGGTCAGTTTATTTTGGATAAGCCCAAGTGATTGAGCTTCTTTTCTTTGACTTTCACTTGCTGGCTACCCAAAGATGCCAGCAGGGCAAGTAGGAAGCAGGAAGGAGCCAGCAACATGAAGGGGAGGGTGAGGCAGAAGGCATGGATGGCAATGCAAGGGAGTGGGAAGAGTAAAGCTAGGTATGCTGGCTGTGGTCAGAGGGAACATATCCAGGGCAAAACTGTGTTCACTGGCAAATCTGCCCCACTCTGACAGCGAAGCAAATCAGAGTCACACCAGAAGTGGTGTCGCTTGCCATGGAGAGAATAGAATGTGAAGGTGGTGTTGTAGAAAATGTGTCCATACGAGAAATTTTGCTGCAATGTACATTCACTCCTGCAGGGCAGCAGATACTGTGCATAACCAGCCAGATACTGCTTTACATGACTGAAGCTACATGTATGGTGGTGTGGATCCAGATAAATGCAGTCTTTCTTTTTGACTGTTTTCCTCTAGATGGATAAGAATGTATGTTGCAAGATGAATTCACTATCTGAATTCACTGTCTTATGTTTAGAGATCTTTGGACCCCTCTTTTAATCCTCAGTGAAAGGGTGTGAGCTTAAGAACTTCAGCAGATTTTTGTAGTGTATTTATATAAGGAATTTCCTCCAGTTTCCCATCCTTTTCCATAGTAGACCTTTGCAAGTAAACAATGTTTCAGGAAAAAGCTTGTTCAGAAGGGAAAGAATGAAAAAAGGGAAATCTAAAAAAAATTATAAAATAAAATTTTCATACTTATTTATTACTGTTGCATAGATTTAAGAATTTTGTAGTATTGCACAGTAGAATCTGCAGAATCTGATTAATCTGGAGAACGCTGAAATATTTAAATAGTGCTGAATACATTGCTAGAAAACTGAGTTCATGATAGGTATGCATATGACTGGATACATGGTATGATAATCATAGGTAGATTAGTGGTTGATGTTGAGAATCATCTGTGCAGATATTTCATGTTTGCACTATAGCTGAAGGGCATACAAAGCTAGTTGTGTGGAACATGCTATCAGATGTTAGCATTTGTTCTCATTGCTTTCAGATAAGTTAAATCCTTGCTGCATTTGACCTGTTATCTCCCTCATTTAAAATGGATTAAATTCATGAACGTTTGCGTCATCCTATATGATCCCTACAGCCTTTAGGAATGTGATTTTGTGTTTTCCAGGGCGATGCTGGTTGGATGCTCTGGAACTGGCCTTGCGCTGCTCCAGTCTGTTCAGGCTTAGTGCCTCAAAGCAGGGAAAGGATGGTGACCTCAACTGCTCAACTGATTCTTCACATGCTGGACTGTACAACCTACTGCACACAGCTACAATATCAGACCAGGAACTTTTCCAGTAAGAATATGTTTTTGCTCACTTCATAGTTTGAAAGGAGATGGTAGAGGAGTTTGTTATGGTTTCTTTTCTTCTTCTTTTTTGAATATTTATTTATGTATTTGTATACCAATTTTCTCTCTGCTGGGGCCACAGGCAGCTTACAACATTGTTCGCCACTCTATTTTTCCTCATAGCAACCACCCTGGATTGATAGAAAGTGACTGGCGAAATGCCTTATCACCAACTCTATATATATTTACATAAAGTTTATTAAATATTTGTCTCCAGTTACAATCATATTCAAAGTTATACAAAAAAATCAAAAAGAAGAAAGAAAATGAAAGAACAAAAAAGAACTTCCAACTAGCACTACCTAAAGCAGTTTGTTCATTTAGAACTTATCAAAATAACTATCCTTATTTATTAAAGTATAATAATATTTGAGTTATTCCAAAGAATTTAATTTATTACTTTAATACATATCTTGAAACGATCCGACGTGTCCTTCTTCATCCACTTTTAAAGATTATAATTATTCAATAAATGATAGTCTTTCGATTTCTGCAGAAAAAAATCAAAGGATTCCAATTCTGTCTAAATGCTTGTAAATTTTGATTTTTCTTAACATTCAGAGTTTATCAATAACTAGGTATTCCAACATTTTGGAAAACCAATCTTTCATTTCTGGAATAGATGACATTTTCCAATTATTTTCATATACAATTCTAGCACCATGTTCCTCTTTATATTTCTATCAAGAATATTTAACAAAAAGAGCTCTGGTAAAAACCTTATTTGGTAACCAAGAATATTGCCAATCTGGTCAGAAATTCCATTCCAGTATTCCTTTGCTTTTTTACAACACCATAAGTAGAAGAAGGTACCCTTATCCTTTTGACATTTCCAGCAGATATCAGAAGTACCTTTTTACATTCTGGCTAATTTGGTCAGGTATAGATACCAGCGATATAACATCTTAAAATGATTTTCCTTCAAATAGTAGCATACCTTAAATTTTAAATTCTTGGTTCATCTTTTTGACCCGGTATCTAAATCAATTGTTCTCCCCATATTTTGGAACCACTTTACCATGGACTCCTTAATCATTTCATCCTCTGTTTCTCTGTCCAATAAGAGTTTGTATGCCTTTTTAGTCAAAAATAAATTTCCTTTGCATAAAGTTAACCATAATTCTGACTCTTTCTTTTCGAAGCCTCTTTTTAGATCTTACTTAAATTTTATCTTTAGTTGATGATATAGGAACCATAGACATTGTTGATTATTTACTATGATTTCAAGTTTTTCTTTTAATTTACAAATACCACTGTCTCAATAAGTGATATCAACATACTTTAAGAATTTTCATTCTAAATTTGGTTTTAACATAGAGGCTTCTTGTGGGGAAAGCCAGCTTGGAGTTTTCAGAATATTGGTTTTTTTATAGTCCAACCAAATCTTCAAAATGGCCCTTCTGCAATAGTGATCCAAAAATTCTCTATAAGGTTTCTCTTTTGGGTACCAAAAGTAAAAATGCCAACCAAAATGTAAATGAAACCCTTCTAAATTCAAAATTTCTCTATTTTCCAATGTCATCCAATCTTTAAACCATAAGAGTCCTGCTGCATAATAATATATTTTCAAACCCGGCAAGTGGAGGCCACCTCTATCTGACCGATCAATAAGATTGTTATATTTTATCCTTGGCTTTTTGCCTTCCCAAATAAAATGTAAAATATCTCTTTCCCATTCTAAAAAAAACTTATTAACTATTATTATGGGAATTGATTGAAATTTTAAAAAATCATTCTGGGCAATATATTTGATTGTATTGCTGCAATTCTGCCCAGTAGAGACCATCTTAATTTGCCCTATTTAGCCAAATTATCTTTTATATCTTTCCAAAGAGGTATATAATTGTTTGAGAAAAGTAAAATATTTTGTTTGGCCAAATTACTCCCTAAATATTTTACTTTACTCACCAACTTATATTTAGTTAGGTTGCTTAATTTTTCTTCTTCAGATATTTTAATATTAAATGTCATTATATTGGATTTATGCTCGTTAACTTTCAGTTAAATTTTTCTTGAAAAATTTGTTTCAAAAAACCCCCATGACTTTGTTGTGGTTTCTATATGAGCCTTCTTTTAATTTATCCACTTGACCTGTCACTGGCCACACCAAAATGGTGATGAAGATGTTTTGCATTGAGGATGCCATTTCAATTGTACTTGAATGTTATTAGGATGGTGAGAGTGCTAAGATACACTTGCCCATTTGCAGAAGTATCTTTGGGTTCCTTATAGAGTGTGTGTATATGCTTGCCTACTTGCCATATGAATAGTGTACGTCAATGACAAAACACATCACTCAAGCTTCATATTATATAGTTACCATACAGAACTATGACAACTTTTTCTACAACATAGTTCTCTAAAGCATCCATAAGTTAAAAAACAAACAGAAGTTTGTGAATTTCCAAAGGTTTCCACTGCTCTTGAATAGCAGCAACCCCAAAGTCCTGTAGCTTGTCAAGTTCATTTGCAGATGGGGAAATTGGAGGAAATGGATTTGAAATGGATTTGGCTGGGTACAAACAACTGTCTCAACAATACGTTCTGTTAAAGTATAATGGAGTTGTAGATGCATACTGCAGAACAATACCGAGTTGCTGGATCAATCACTCTGCATTATCTGCACTGGATCCAGAGTATTACCTCTAATGAATCATTCAACACTGGTCTGTTTCTATGTTTTGAGATTCTGTACCCTTTTCTCTCCTGTTTCTTGCTGCTCTAGACTTGTGCCACAGAAGATGCATCCCTTCCATATTCTGGTTATAGCTGTGAAATATTCCTGCAAGTCTAAATCTTCCCCCTGCTAATGCTGTGTACCTTTACCTGTTCTATTGCTTATATATTCAGATAAATACTAATAAGATCCATTACTTTGTAAATGTTGTAACTTGGAGTAAAATATCTTTCAACTAGACCTTAAGGGATTCCAATTAAACATGAAAAAGATTTTAGGTCTTCTTCCCATAAAACGGAAATAGTAGCCTTGGGGAGCTTCAGTTTGCCATAGACAGGGGCACATAGGGAAAGGAAGAGTGTGTTCAATCCTTTGATCACCACTGGTTTCTGTGCTAGAGACCAAGTTCCCTGTGCTTTTAGCATTTTAAAAGAGGCAAGATGTGTCCTTTTAAAAGCACATTTTATTTCTATTATAATGCTAGTAAGAAAGCAGAGAGTTCAGTTTCAAATTGTGAAACCAAGCAGAAGTTAAAGGGTTAAACCCCCTCTTCCTCTCCTGTACAACTTCCAGGCTATCTGAGGTTGCACAAATTTGCACTTTGCTTTTTATGGACAGAGCAAGCCACATGATCCTGATCTTCACCTGATCTGAGCTCAAATGACTATCCATCTGGGTAGCAGCAGGATATTGGAAAGGCTGTAAATTTATTACTGACAGTACTTCTCTCAGTGGGATTAATCCTACAGTTAAAGATCTCCTAAGGAACTAAGATAATTAAGCTATTAACAAGTCAATTAATTACATTTCATGTTTTCTTTAGATTGTTTAAATTATGCTTGAGAGTAAGAGGATGCAGGTTTTGAGGTCAACTGTATCTGCTGGAAAATTTTAATTCTGGGTTTCTATTCACTATACCCTGATAAGTCTGTCAAAATCTTTGAGAAATTAATACTCTCACATGGTGCATTTAGAACAGAGAGAGTGCAGAATATTTTCTAACACAGTGTCAAGCTTCAGAGAGCTGAAAGGGCGAAGCACAGAGCAAAAATATTTCTGTTGCTAGAGCTTCCACTCTATGAGTAAGGTCTTACCTCAAATTACATCTGGCAGAAGTCTTGTCTCTTCACACACACCCCATCCTGCCACAGCCCAAAATGCCTCTGAAATGCTGAGGGGCAAGGGAGGAGGGAAGTGGCAAAAATCACCCCTCCTCCTGACCTTGGAAATGTTGGACAGGACCCAACCCTAAACTCCAAATGACTCCTTGGCAATAAGTTTTGCCTATCAGCGAAGAAGTCTTGCCTCTAACTGCTTGTGGTTGTTTTTCCTTAGCTCTGATATTTTATAATTCTAAATGAAACTGAGCCAGGTAGTTTTGCTCTGATCCACACCCCACACACCCCAACCCAACTTTCTCTGGACATAGCATTTGTGTTTCTCCACTTGGACTGCTTAGTTTTAATTTCTGTCAGGCTTTGAAACAGGGTTGCTAGACCAACATTTCAAAAGCATGGACCATTCTAAAGTTGGGGGTGTTTGTTCAGTTGAGAGGGAGGTTCAAACTCATGTTCTACTTATGTTCTATGGGGTGATCCAGTAAAATCTAATAACAGCGTCACTATTTTAGTGGCATTACAGAGAGAGGTTTTTTATCTGCTTTACATCAATCTGTTCTGAGTACAGCAGTGTTTCTTTATTCAGATATGGCTAGAGAACAGCTCTAAATCTAGACAATCCTCTCACTATTGCACATGAGCAGCGCAGGTGCTGAACTCTGTCTGTTTTGGAGCATCTGAAAATTTCTTGGAATGACATCCCTCTCTGATAATATGTAGAAGGTAATGCTGACCTTTCTACAGACTGGTTATTTTAGATTACAGGTCATGCAATGGGGGGAAAGTGCCATTTATCTGCTAAGTATTGACTCCGATTCAATTACTAGATGTTCCATATGTACAAAGGGACTTTGGACTCATGTTTCTTGAGCATGGCCAGTTCTTATGTCAAATAGCAAATGTTTTCTGAATTTTTAAAAATTACTAACAATGTAAGACTACAGTCTACTGTTCAAACAAAAAAGGAGACCATTCCCCAGGATGTGTTCACACCCTTGAGCGTGCCTGAGGTTGCTCTTCAGATCCAAGTCTACATTATTAAGGAAGGCCCCGCTTCCAGGAGCTTAGTCCTGCCTCAGCCACATTAAAGTAATAGGAGCTGTTTCATAAAAGTGATCCATTCCCCTCCCAAATGAAATGAACACCTTTTGCTGAGTAATGACTGTTTGAAAATAATGCAGTGATGCCTGGTATAGTACAATCCCTCCAGTTAACAGATGAAGATCATCATCATGAAAACAGAAACATCCTATTTTCAAACCTAAGCTCAAAAACAAAAAGTGACAATCATCCTCCCAAATATTTGTTGCTGTTAGGTTAGGGATAAAGATTGTATGCTCGGCCAGGAGAACTTATTAACTATCTTTGAAGATACCATGAAAAATATATAAATAACCTCTAGAATTTCCTCTTTCACTTGACCAATTAAGGAGGCTTCTGGAAGATTCATTAGGTTGCTGGTTTAAATCTTCTTGTGTATTAGAACTCCAAGGTGTCTTCATTAATAAATGAAAGACACATGAGTTTCTCAAAATCTGCTCTGCTCTGCTCTGTTTGTTGTGAGGGGGGAAAGCCAAGGAGATTGTAAGCCCCTTTGAGTCTCCTGCAGGAGAGAAAGGGGGATATAAATCCAAACTCTTCTTCTTCTTCTTCTTCTTGCTGTGTGCATTTTTGTCCTTCACATCTTCTACATTGGGTACAGTGAATATTTTTGTCACCTGAGAAGGGGAATATTCAAAATGCCTGGACCTAACTGGTTAAGTTAATATTCAATAGCAAAGCAACAATCTATTTCTGTAATTTTGTTTCCAGAATTTGTTTACCTTGCTGAAAATGTGGTTGTCAGTGACAGTAACCTAAGCTCTCCTTGTTTTCTGTAGTTAAAGCATAATATGTTCAAATTCCATGGGCACAATACAGTCTGCTTGTGCTCTGGAGCATACACACCTTGTACCAAGTGGAGAGTGGAGGCTGTATCCCTACTGGATTGGATAAATGTCCCCTTAGTCCAGCATTCTGAGTATCACTGCAGTAAAATAGATGTTCCTGAAAAGCCCAAATTAGATCATGAATCTAATGTTTCTTAGAGCCATGAATATTTCTTTCTTAGCATTTGGCATTTACAAGCGTGTAATTTGTGAAATTATTTAGCTATTGTTGGTCAGTCGTCATTGCTAGACTTTTTCTCTGTTGATTAGGCATTGTGTGAAGTCGTTCTTTCTTCAGTCTTTTCAAACTCAGAAGGGCTTTTAAAATTTACTTTTTAACATGTGACTCAATCTGACTTTGTACCATGTATATTTGCTTGTCTCTGTGTTTCTGCATTATCTCCTTTTCCATCCTTCTCCTTAAAAAAAAAAAGTCCTGAAATAAGTGTAGTCATTCCACTGGTATGACATGCCGTATTAGTTATTTGTGATTCCTGCCACACCAGTGACCTACATTTCATCCACACAAATGGGCCAAACACTCTTTGGCACGGTAGCTTCAATGCTCCACATAGTCTCTAAATCATTATTCAAAGTTAATTTGTAATGAGGAAAGCTGAAAAAGAGCTGCTAATGCTTCATTCTCTATGCGTTATCTTTAGGAGGTCATAAATATGTTCTCTAATGCTGTTTAAAATGTACATTAAAGAAGTTTCTGTTCTGTTCTTTAAAAATACTGACTTGTGAGCAATACCAAAGTCACCTCTGGATTATCCCAACAGGAAATGGTGCCATGTATTTTCATTGGAACAGCTCCATGATAAGAATACAGTATGAATTTTTCTAATTATGACCTTGATACAAGACTGTTCTTTAATCTGGTAAAAAAGCACACCTTCCTATTTGCTTGGCATGCAGACACACTTTGCCTACAGTCTTTCAAAAAAAGATGATACCAAACTAGGGCCCCTTCTGCACAGGCAAAATAATGCGTTTTCAAACCACTTTCACAACTGTTTGCAAGTGGATTTTGCCATTCCGCACAGCTTCAAAGAGCATTGAAAGCAGTTTGAAAGTGCATTATTCTGCATGTGCGGAATGAGCCTAGGTTTAGAAAAGATCTCAGTAAAACAGAAAAATGCAGGGCTTTTCCCCAGCAAGCTTTCTCATTGACTTTACCTCACATAATTATCATAGGCTGGATATACCAGTCCCAAAAATATTGGGGCATGCTACTCAGAGGCGTTCCTCCCATTGGGCAAAGTGGGCAGTTGCCCTGGGCGCCACCTTGTGGGGGGCGCAAAAACTGCAGGTTCGTCTGTGGGATTTTTGGCCTGCAGATGGTGCAGTTTTTAGGCTAGCAGCACCAAAATTTCAGGGATTTTTCGGGAGACTATCCAGATGATATCACCCAGGTTTGGTGAGGTTTGGTTCGGGGAGTCCAAAGTTATGGACTTCCAAAGGGAGTGCCTCATCCCCCATTGTTTCCAATGGGAGCTAATAGGAGATGGGGGCTACACCTTTGAGGGTCGATAACTTTGGACCCCCTGAACCAAACTTCACCAAACCTGGTGAAGATACTTGGAAATTTTGGTGCTGCTATCTTAATAATTTCACCCCGGACAGCAGGCACCCCCTGACAGCAGGCATTTCCCCAGATTTTCCTTTTAAATCCACCCCCTTCCTGCCAATGCTTGTTTTCTTTATTTCTTTTATTCTCTCAATGCCTAATAAAGGTTATTATTACTATTTTGAAAGCATTTTGAAAATGTTTTCAAAAAATATTTCTGCTGTGTACAGATTTGTAAGTTGGGGCATGTTCTATAATGTGATGGTGACTTTGAAACGACCTGGTGGAAAAAATTTTTTGTTTGGTCACGTTTGGTGGGGGAGGGTGGCTGCCCATGGGGGGGGCATCAAACTCAGGTTTTGCCCAGGGCTCCAGTTTGCCTAGGTACACCACTGATGCTACTGCTCACTTGGTGAAAAGGCAGCCGAAGAAGTTGGGGAATAATGAGTGATATCAGCTACCTCTCACTAGGTCAGTGTGTGTCCACTTGATTAAAGACAGATGTTTCTAGATGCTGCAAATGACTGTGCCTTGAAAGAGAGTAAAGTGAGTCAAATTCCCTCTGCCTTGAATCATGAGGAGAGATCAGGTTTAAATGTTTTAATAAATAAATACAAGAAGAAATCTCTAATGCTTCGTTTCAGAATAGTGACATTTATCTGTTTCAGACTTAATGAATCAGCTTTGGAAAACCATCACTTGGAGAATGATGCTTTTTCTGACAAATCTGAACGAGACAACATAGAAGAGTCTGAGAACGAAATGCATGAGAACAGCCGGAAGACAAATGAGAGTGAAAGTGATCAGTCTGAACTTCATGGGGAGTTGTCCCAGGAAAAGAAAGGGACTACCTATTTAGAACAGAATTATGAAGAGTTTGGAGAGGTAACAACTTTTTAAACATCTGTTCTTCTAAAGCAGCAGTTCTCAACCTGTGGGTTGCGACCCCTTTGGGGGTCAAACAACCCTTTCATAGTGGTCACCTAAGACCATCGGAAAACACATATTTCCAATGGTCTTAGGAACCAAGACACAAATAATTTTATGGTTAGGGATCACCACAACATGAGGAACTGTATTAAAGGGTCGCGGCATTAGGAAGGTTCTAAAGTATTATTGTTCTAAACCATTGTTCTAAAGTATTATTAATTGACCCATGGTTCTATCCACATAGAACAGAAAGTGTTATAACATTTCCTTTTCTTTCAACATATGCAATAATTTTCTTATTATGTTGTGCAGAAATTGGCATATTCCCATTGGCATATTCCCAGGTCCACTGGGAGCCATAACTAGAAATTGTACTAAAGAACTGTGTAGAATTGATATAGCCTTTGCCAGAGACAGAAGAAAGGGAGTAATAATCGCTGCAAGAATGTGTTTTCAGTTTAAACCCGTCTGTTCAATGAGATAGACAAGCCATAATATTTTATATCTTGTTATGCACAGAAACAAGCAGTCTATGAGATGTAAAAGGCCAATAGATTATATTAGATGACTATGGAGGAGCACATAATTAATTCACATTCAGTTTAATAATCTCACTGCAAGTTTTTCTTTTAGAGGGTCTTTGTTAGCCTTATTAGCTTGTGTCTTGCCTTGTTATGGAACATCTAGTGGAGGTCATGGAACTAACGTTGGAATTATCTAGGGGGGACAGTTTGAAAATAAGAAAAAATAAAACTAACTACCAGTTCTGCTTGATGTGTTGTGGAAATTACTTTACCTGTGCAGAACTTTTACTGACAAGCTGCTGCTAGGTAATTTTTATTTTTTGCTATCTAGTCACAGCTGATTTATAGTGATTCTGTGGGATCACAAGGAATACAACCCTGGTATTCCTTGGTGGTGTCTCATCCAAATACTTGCCGAGACTGAACCTTTTTAGCTTCTGAGATAAGGCTATCCAGGACTAACCATCAGGGCTTTGCTAGGTGCTATCTACAATAAATTGGATCAGCTAGTGATTATCAAAAAACTTAATGAAGCTGATAGCAAAGTGTAAAGGATGAAATATATGTCTTTTAAAGAAAACACATGGGAGAATCTGAGGCCATTTTCAAACTTACATTCTAGCTCACATCTTCGCCATAGACTTTCCTTTATGCATTGTTGTTGTTGTTTTGCCATTTTTGAAGCCACCATAGGGCAGTGATGAAGCCATCGTAGGGCCGAGAAGCTGTGTAGTTTCCAAATGCTGAAAAACATTACCTTCCTTGTTGCTTTGTTTTTCCCCACAAAGCAAAACAGCTAAACATGAAGCATAATTCTTTATCTGGGTTTGGTTGCTCCTTCCTGCCTTCCCAAGTTCACCCAACAGCAGTTTTTCCTGCTCTTCTGGCCACCATTTTTGTGTGTTTTTTTTAAAATGCTGCAGGTTTAACAAAGACAGGTCTATTGAGTTATCAGAAAAACAAGGAGGGAACAAGCCAGGAAAACAAGGAGGGAGTTTGCAGGAAAACAAAGCATGCATGGTTTAAACTTTTACCCTGTTGGACTGGCAGAAGTACTTTAGATAAGAAGAAAGAACCCTTTTAAAATGTAATAGTGCAAGGAAAAGGACTCTGCTCCACCCCTATTATCTGTGTGGTTTAGTTTGTTCCTACTGGGTGGAGCTCTTGATTTCAGATTCTAGTTCTTGTAGCTAAAACTGATGGTTGTAAGCCTTGCTCATAAAAGCTGTTGTTATGGACCT
Source organism: Sphaerodactylus townsendi (assembly GCF_021028975.2). Lineage (NCBI taxonomy): Eukaryota > Metazoa > Chordata > Lepidosauria > Squamata > Sphaerodactylidae > Sphaerodactylus > Sphaerodactylus townsendi. The sequence goes on along the minus strand of NC_059426.1, from coordinate 83,027,258 downwards.
GCTTGTCTCTGCTGAATAGAACTGAGAACTGAGTACTCTGGCCCAATCTCTTGTGTAAACAGAAAACCAGGAGAAAAACCGCTACAAAGCAAATAGCCTCAAGGCAAGCCATGAGCGCACAAAAGCACTGAGACACTCCAACAAGTGGCTGCTAATAAATTCCTTTAATAAATATATGGGTATTACAGGAATACCACAAATTATATCATCTCAAATTCTAGTTTTCTGGCATTTCACCACAGTTCTCATTTCATATACCAATATAAGATTGTTATGAATATTAAGGGTTTTTCTATAGCCTATGATTCAGCAAGGGAGCAAGGCATAGAAAATCAAACACTTCATATTCAATGGTATTGAAACTACTCATAGTGAAAATATTGATAAGAATTCATTAAAGCTATACTTTCCCATCTTTTGGACAATGTACTTTTTGAGAATTCTTCCCAGACTTGTGATCACCATAGTTGGCACATGTCTTGTGTAAAGCTTGAATCCACTGAAGAATGACAGTCTTGTTATTGTAAAATTGTGGTGTTTCCCACTGCTCCCAATAAACACTATAAGTGTATCATGTTTAATCTTCCCAGCTTCTCTGCAATATGGTTAGACTGTCAGTGTATATTAGGAAAGGAGCAACTATTTAAATCTAAATTGAATTCTTATCTGAGTTGAGATCTTCAAATGGCAGCAGTTAGAAGTGTGATTTTGTGCTTGAGAAATGTGATTTATAATGTTGGGAGAATTGAATTTCCAATCCAGTGTGCAATGTCTGTGTAGGGCCAAGATGAATGCCCCTGTATAGTTGGTAAATGCATCTGATAAAAGTGCTGACAGATCAATAATAGTCATAGCTTGTAGCAGCACTACTGCAATAGTTTTTGTTTAATGGTTTCCATTAATGGAGAATCATCGAGCTTTAGGATGCTGCACACAAGATGGATTGCAACTAATAAAAATCAATAGAAAGCAAAAAGAAAGTTTCGTTGTTCCTCAGTTGGCAAGTTTTTGTTTGATCAAACTGCTTTATTGCTCCAGAAGTAACAAGGACTGAACGGGCTCAGCAGGTTGAGAGTGAAGTGCTGGTAGGATTGGGAAATTCCTGGAGATTTGGGGATTGAGTCTGGGAACGATGTGGTACCTCATTAAGGTATAACGTCCATAGTCCACCCTCCAAAGCATCTATTTCCTCCAAGGAAACTGACTGTTGTCTGGAAATTAGTTGTAATTCCAGGCAGTAGCGTATTTGCCTAGGGACAGGGGGTACCCTCTGTCCCCGGATGCCAGTGATCTGGTCATGTGGAGGGCGGAATCGGAAGTCCTGCTGCCTTCTCGTCTCCTGGCACCCTCGCCCCGCTCAAGTCATCATTGACTTGGGCGGGGCCAAGGAAGCTAGAGGACTCCCCAAGCCTCGCCCCCTCCCAGCTGCCAGCTCCCCCTAAGCCCTGCCCCCTCCTGGCTGCTGGCTGTGAGCCGGCAGTCAGCAGTCCTTTCTGCCCTCCCCTCTGGGGAGGACAGAAGCAACTGGAGGGTTCCATGCTAGGACCTTTGCTTTTATAAGCTCGGGCATGGCCCCAACACAGAGCCTTCCAATTGCTTCTGTCCTCCCCAGAGGGGAGGGCAGAATGGGCTGCTGGCTGCCGGCTCCAAGCCGGCAGCTGGGAGAGGGAGGGGCTCAGGGATGGGGCCAGGGGTGGGCACTCCCCCAAGCATAGCGTGGGGGGGCACCCAAAGAATGGATGTCTCTGGGCGCCATTTTCCCCTGGTACACCTCTGATTCCAGAAGATGTCCAGACAGCATCTGGAGTTTGGCAACCTTAAGTGCTGTGCAGACCAGAGGCAGAGCACAATTGATCACTCATTTGGAGTCAGCTGGCCTTTTCTCTGCATGAAATGGTAGCACTTCTTGGGCATGCTCTTGCATTGTGCATCCGTCTCAGTCACACCCCGAGTTCTCCCCTCATCCTGCAGGAAGAGGCAAATGGGCATGGAAGAAAAGAGCAGAACCTTCCATGACAGATAGCCATGATCAGTAAAAACAAAAGCAACAGCTGAAGGTGTTACCAGCTTTTGTACCTCATCTTGCCTCTAGGTTTATGGGAGAATCTCAGACTCTTTCCTCAATGCTACATACCTCTACCAACTATGTTTAGGGAACAACATGGAATAGTCTAAGAACAAATAATGATACATAAATTGATTGCTAGAAGTCATGTTAATATACAGTGAATATTTCAGTGTACCTTGCCAGACGTGGAAAACAGAAACTGCCTAATTATATGAATATACCTACAGATTACTACTGGAACAATCCATGCAGTCTGCTGTCAAATCTGTGGACTGAGTTCTATGTTCAACAATACAAGTGAGGACATGATAAAAATCACTTGGACATTGTAACATATGAAGGCACCTTTAAGTACACTATTTTCTCCTGCCAATCATGTAACTAGTTCTGTCAATTGGACATAGCCATCTCAAAGCATTTTCTCTTAATGCTGCTCAGTATAACTACTTGTCGTTTTATGTCTCTTCTTTCACTTTAGACAGGCGAAACTTCACAAACAGAAACAGTTTCAGATGAAAACAAGAGTCTGATGTGGATTCTTCTGAAGCAGCTGCGGCCTGGCATGGACCTGTCTCGTGTGGTTCTCCCTACTTTCATCTTGGAGCCACGCTCCTTCCTGAATAAACTTTCAGATTATTACTACCATGCCGATCTACTTTCCCAGTAAGCAGCACTTTCAGGAGGCTTTCTTATGATGCCGTGTGCAGATGGGCAAGAGCGTTAGGCTACTGACGATGGAGGCCTTTGTCTGTTTGAAGGATCTCCTAATGCATGGGTTTCTCAAAGTTTGTGGCTGTTGCGAATTAGAATCATGAATCCACTCTAGTGATCTCTAGATATAAACTGTTCATGAGAGATGTGAGGAGGGTTAAAAAAAAACCCCATCTCTATTATACTTTGTGCTGTACTTAATCCTGCTGACTGTTAATCAGCAATAACTGCATTTCCCTACCCACTGGTTTATATAGGTGTTACGATTTATGGAACAAAGACAAAAAGCATACTATCCCCACATAATATCAGTTCAATGGGGATACTTTGGGGATACAAATGTGTGTGTTAAGTGCTGTCAAGGCACTTCCAACTCATGGTGACCCTATGAATCAATGTCCTTCAAAACACCTTCTCATTAACAGCTCTTCTCAGATCTTGCAAACTGAGGGCCATGGCTTTCTTTATAGAGTCAGTCAATCTCATGGTGGGCCCTCTCTTCAATTTTTCCTAGCACTATTGTCTTTTCTAGTCTTTTCATAATGTGACCAAAGTATGATAGCTTCAGTTTACTCCTTTTAGCTTCTTGAGACAGTTTAGGGTTGATTTGATCTAGAACCCACTTATTTTGGGGGGCAGGGGTGGGCCACAATATCCATAAAGCTCTCCTCCTTTTTCTTCCTGTCAGCTTTTTTCATGTTCCAATGTTCACACCCATCCATAGTAATAGGGAATATTGTGACATGAATTAACTTCATCTTGGTTGCCAGTAACACATTTTTACATTTAAGAATCTTTTTAACTCCTTCAATGGCTGTTCTTCCCAATCTTAATCTCCTTCTGATTCCTTGGTTACAGTATCCCTTTAGGTTGTTGATGGAGCCAAGGGGATACATATAGGAACATGTATTTTTTTCCCAAATTGGCAACCTGAGAAATATGTTTTTTTCCTACAAAAATGCCCCTGTGTTCCTATTATATAATCTTCAATACATTTCAAAACTGCGATACATTTCAGAGCTAAAATGAAAATGGTGTGATGGGAAGTCTGTCAGCACTGGATTGCAATAGGGTGGACTTTATTTTTTTTTAATTTCCTGTCTGCTGTTGATATTAATTTTAAGAGTTGGATGTAAAAAATACCCCAGTGTTCCTATTAAGTAATCTTCAATACATTTCAGAGCTGTACACACCACTCCAATCCATATAAATGGAAGGTATACAAAAGTAACTTTTAGTGCCTTTCATCCATAAATTGCTGTAGCATTTATAAGATATGCAGTCTCCCCTTGAGTGTTTATTCTGCTGTAGAATTTCCTATAGCTATATGTTTTTAATGAAGTAGCCCATTTTAGATGCCAGAGGTACCAATAATAAAATGAAGAAATGTAACAGAATGTACCCCGATGGTTCATGTAAACAACTCATACATACTATACTGGATGCTTCTTAGCTGACTCTTCATTGGCAAGTGGATGCTGAAGGCCAACCAGACCTCAGAGAATCAGAAGCTCCCTTCATTTCAACTTCTGTCATACCAGAACAAGCTATGGGTTGGATCTAATAATCTGTTGGGGGACAAGGAGTGCTGATCTTTGCCATGTCCCCCATACCCCAGCAGCCTTTTTCAGTCGTCAGAAAGTTGATTGTCAGGATCCTGTGGCCCATGTGGAGGGGTAAAGGGCATGAACTTTCCTCCTACTACAGCAAGTTCATTTCAACTGATGCAAGAGATGGAAGGGCAGTGTCACTTTTTCTCCCCTCTTCGCTACAGCCCCTTGACCCAACCCAAATTTCCTGGTGTTGGAAGGGACTTCTGAAGCAATGGGACATGGCAAATATCTGCATCTGTTAGTGCCTTCTGCTGATACATCACTGTTAATGCTCAAACTGAGCATGGAAAAACAATAAAGGCCAAATCATAGCTGCAAGTTTACTCCCCTGCTCTCTTAGCAATGGAAGGATTTTATAGGGTTCCACATTAGTCTGTCTGGTTTTGGTGGGATTCCATGATGGAGTCTCATGCCCATAATCAGAATCACTTAGAGTAATTGGGATGGCTGTTTTCCAACAGAGCTGCTCTTGAAGAAGATCCATATTGTCGAATCAAGCAAGTCTTGAGATGGTACCTATCAGGCTTTTATAAGAAGCCAAAGGTAAGAAAAGACTATTGACATCTGTATAATATTCCCTTGGAGACTGCTGACTGTATCTTGAAGGTTTAACCTTTTGCCTGATTAAAAGCTGGCATCTCAAGCCTATAAATCTTCCAGAAGCAGTAAAAATGCACTTCATTAGGGCAAGTATTTTGAGGTCAGGAATGAACAGAATTGTTATTGACTAATGTGTTCTAAATACAGTTTACTGTTCACAAACCTTACTGAGATATAGCCAGGTTAAAAATACAAAAATTCAGCAATACACTCCATCTTTAAAAGAGGGTTATCTTGTGAGTATACAGTCTGAGAGCAATCTGGACAGAAGGGTGTTATGAGGGGGTGAATACTTGATCTTCTTGCTTCCCCTAAGATAAGATCATGCCTGGAGACAACTTCCTGCATTGTTCAAATCCAACCTAGAATGCTCCAGTTATTTATTGCTCCTGTAGTTTAATTACCTGTTATTGCTTATATTGAGAGAATATTTTTCCATTCCGGATATTCTTGTTGCTCTTTTACCATGTTATGGCAGTTCATTTCTCACTGAGTGTTGCACTTTGAGAAATGTGCTTGATCTCTTCTCACCAGTTGAACATTATAGCACCGTGGTGGCGAACCTTTGGCACTCCAGATGTTATGGACTACAATTCCCATCAGCCCCTGCCAGCATGGCCAAGCCTGTTAACTCAGATAGTAATTCAGTGCGAAAAAAATAATAATCACGAGACTGGTTGAAAATTAGGTGAATGTAATAAATTTCAGAACTTTTAAACATTGTTTTTAGCTTTTCTGCTGTTTACTGACACCTTAGGGCATTCTTCATTAAGGATTTCCTATGTGTCATTGAGGACTAGTTCAGATTTTATCATATTGGAGTTCCTCAAGTAAAAGTCATTTTCAGACCCCTATAGTAATACTAGTACAAAACAATTATAAAGATGGCCTGGCTTACCAAAAACTATATTTGTTCTAAGCTTCACCAGACCTTGGTACTTGGTTGGAATGGTTCCAAGGTTGGAATTTCTAAGAACTGGTGGAGCAACCCTTAATTTATAATCAGTATTTTTCTTTCCAACATCATCAAAGTTAACACAAAATATTCCTTTTTTCATGTTCCACTGGTGTGGGGGGAAGGCAGCAGGCTGCATCTTTGCTTTCTGGCCAGTCAGGATTGATTTAGAGAGAAATCTGTTCTTCCTGTGGCCATTATTCATTCTTCTTAGCGCAACCCAGGTCATACTTTGAGAATCCCTGATAGTCAAAGAGCCTGTGTGGTGTACCAAATTACACATTTATTTTATGTTCTTGGCCACAGTCCCATTCTAGTCACACACGAAAATCTGGGAGACTTGAATGGAGATTTTCATCCCCACTGGGCACCAAAAATACTCTAAGACAGTTCAAAGGGGCTGAAAAAAACATCCTAATGTGGATCCATATTTCCATCCTTGTCTGTGACACTTGTAGAAGCTTATTTCCTCACCCTAATTTTTCTTTCTGGGTTGAAATTGTAATCTACATGGTCCCAGTGTGTGTGTCATATTGCAAGTCTGATAAATTCTATTCTCTTGCAGGGAATTAAAAAGCCATACAATCCCATTTTGGGAGAGACCTTTCGTTGCTGTTGGTTTCACCCACAGACAAATAGTCATACATTTTACATAGCAGAACAGGTAAATCAAAAATTTTACATGCATCTGATGGGGGGTAAAAAAGAATATTTGAGCTCCTGCCCCATAAGATATGTCTACATGGAGGTTGATCTCCCTTTCCTTTCTTGCAGGTTTCTCATCATCCCCCTGTATCAGCCTTTCATGTCAGTAACCGGAAAGATGGGTTTTGTATTACTGGCAGCATTCTAGCCAAATCAAAGTTTTATGGTAAGGGCCATATAATGAGGCAGTGGAGGAGAGTCCCCAGTTCTGCTGCATTTCTAATCCTGTGTTTAACTCTGGAGAGTGAGAGAAAAATAAAACAGACTTCAGTAAGACAACTTGAAACATCACCTTTTAACCTGGTGTCAGTCTCCTTTTCGGCTTGGAGAAATCTTTTTTGCCTTTCTCTTGTGGCAAGGTTTCATCTTCTCACCAGTAGGGGACAATTTGAAAATGCCCTTGCTGCAGCATACATTTTTCTGTCTTGGGGCAAGACCTCAGAAAACAGAATGGTTCACTGTGAACCAAAGAAAACCCACTGGTGGAAAGCTAGCTGGTAACAATATTAACAGTGCTTCCACTTTCCCTATCCCCAGAAAAGTTTTGCAATTGTTCTTAAGCAATTATATTTTTAGTAAGACAAAGGATGATTGTGAATGTATATAAACATATATGATTTGCTTTTAAAATAAAACTTTAAAAGGCAAACAGCTTGCTTGAAGCAAGAGGGGAGAGAAGGATAAGATTGACAGCTGAATTAGCATTCATCCCATTGATATATATGTGTATGAAGCTAGGAATTATACCCTGGGGTGAAGAACTTGCTGTAGACTCTTGCTGAAACATTATGTTTACTTCACTTTCAAGTGTGGCTGAATTATTCAAATACTGCTCTTTGTAGAATCCCCCCAGCATTCCCTAGAAGTCCTTCATGGGCAAAAATACTTAGTATACTATTCACCACGTTCTTATTGCTAGTCTACAGTAGCAAATAAGCCCATCTCAGCCTCCTTCTATTGCTTGGAGAAATCTTTTTTTGTCCTTCTCCTGCAGCAAAGTTTAATCTTCTCACCAGACAGAGGCTAAACTTGCATCTTGTTGCATATTTCTGGGCAGAATAAGTTATTATTGTTTTTGCATAGATAAGGTTTTCAAGAACTGCATTTCCCCTTCCTAATGATAGCATGATTGGCACCCGTCTGGGCTCTAGATGCTCTTCCTCAATTCCAGTTAACTTTATTGCTGCCTGGGTCTGAGGGACCTCGGGAACATGTTGTTGTTCTTGTGACTTTTAGGTATTGTTTGTTTTACCCACCAGTCTAAAGCAATACTCATTACTGCTGTAAGGAATATTGGGAACAGCTCCCATACACTCCATATCCAGACTGCTAGGTTTCAGGAAATAAAAAGTTGTTGGGCTTTTTTCTTTTCCTCACTGCCTACTTTAAAGGGGGGAGGAAACATATGTGTTAAGTCTGTAGTATATTTTAAGTATTCATTGTTACTTCTGCATCCTTTTAGGTAATTCACTTTCCGCGTTATTGGATGGGCAAGCTAAACTTACTTTTCTAAGCAGTGGAGAGGAGTACATTATTACTATGCCATATGCCCATTGCAAAGGTAAGACTCGTCAAGAGTGTTTGGGGGAGAGGAAGTGGGTGGGAGGTCATAGGTTTCACATCTTTCCTTTGTGAGGATGCTTTCCACTCAGAGAACCATTCAAGAGCAAATACAGGATTCCCTATCAATAACAATTTAGATGGGTATTCAGAATTTCCTTTTTTAATAAACCAGAGCCAGTTGCAAAATGGTGACCTACGAGTAGCAATTGCTTGCTGTATCCCACGCTGAGGAATCCTGCTAGTACAAGTACTGATCTTAGTTCATATAGATTCTAAGTTCAATCCAAAAACAGAAATGCTGCACAAGGACTTAATTGCATCTAAATTGGTAACACTAATCTTCAGCTGCAGAGCCCAGTCTTAGACATTTTATGCAAAAATAAAATCAGTACAGTTACTGAAGCGTTATCACAGAACAACAGAGTTGTTCTGTTCTGCTTGTAAATTGTAAACTCAAATTCATTTTAGAAAGAACCAAATTCCAGTAAAGCTTATCTTAAGCTGCAACGTCTACTCCTTTGTGGGTTGAGTCCAAAACATTATGCTTATTCCTTTCTCTTGCTGAATTCTGTGACTCTGTCCTTGCTAATGCCTACTTGTTCCTGGATTAGGAGCCTCCACAAGCAGATCTGGGTAGCTGAAACAATGCCAGTACTAGACCTGCAGTTGGAATAGGATACTTGCACACCAGCTACTCAGGGAGAAGGATCATAAACTCTTAACCTGTGTGTGGCATGAATGATTCTCAGAATCTACATTAAGCTCCCTTAACTGGTATGGGACAAGATTTGCAACATGGTACTCTTTTAGATTGCCCAATTATTCAAATAGAGCTTATTCCTTGTGGATCATATTCACAGTAGCAACCACATTGGAAATAGGGAGTCTATGGCTGAACAGACCTGCACAACCCCAGAAAGAACATTTAACACTAGTTATCTTGAAAAACGATGTGATATCCTTCTCACAACTCAAAAAATTGTCATCCCACCCATCCTCAAAAATCAAAATAAAAAGGCCTCTAAAAGCTCCATAAACTGAGGAGAAAAAGATGTCATGGAACTACATTGACTGTGGCTTTCAGCGGTCCAGATGGAGCTCCCTCACCATTTCAGGCCAGCTCTAGTTTAAGCTAGAAAAAAAAGGTGGGGCTGAAAGAGGAATTGGGTCAGTTGAGTTGCAGGAAATACTGGCATTATCTCTTTGTGGGCCCTGCCTTCTGCTCATCAATGTGATGGGGGAAGAGAATACAAAGCTGCCACTCTGACACCCAGCTGCTTGAGATGTGCTGCTACTTTTTTGAAATAGTGTCATGCCTCTTCATCTAACTCAGATCGCTGCTAGACTCTGCACCTTTTCTGTTTGATCCTGTGAACAATAGTGTGGAAGCAGAAAGGGCTAAAATGATACCCAACCCTGTTTGTACCAGGGAGCCAGAACAGCTGCATTTTGAGTTTGGGATGTGGGAAGGAGCTTGAAGGAGGGTGGTAGCAGTACTGAAATCACTTGGTCTGCTGAGTGATACCTATCAGTATTCTGCTGGATCCTGCTGCAGCTGCTGTTTAATATTGTATGTATGTCGCTAAACCTCTGAACTGAAAAACTGGGTTATTTTAAAATGTTCTAGAATATGCAGGTTAATGCAAACGAGGTGATGATTCATATCAGTATTATATAATCAAATAAACTAAAAATTAGAATACTGTCGCTACTTTATGATACATGTCATGGGTTTGATGTTTCCCCTGTGATGTTGTGTGAATAGCTGTGGCTTTTCTCTTGTTCTAGGAATTCTGTATGGTACCATGACAATGGAGCTCGGAGGGAAGGTTACCATTGACTGCGAGAAAAGCAGTCACCGGGCAGAACTGGAATTTAAATTAAAGGTAACCTTTTAAAAATTCTCAGTTTCTGCTCCTCATACAACAATTGGATTAACAAAGGTCACTCCTGCAAGTCACCTTGATGTCTAAACTAATAATAGGCATTGAATGTGAATATGGAAGGGGAGACACTAAATGAGAACTTGAAACACCCTGAAGAACTAGTTCAATAAAGATGGTTCAACAGTGGCCCTGAAGTCTCATTGTGGTGAGAGAGCTCTAGAGCTATGCCACAATTGGTAAGAACCCATCTCTAAATCTATGACTACGTGCTGGATTTTTCTTCTGTCTGCGTGATTGAATGTATATTGCAAGTTCCATGCTGGGAGCTTACTCTAGGCGCACACGCGCCATATTTTGATCAAGATCATTGTGCATGGGGAGACAGGGCTTAATTTTTCCATTTTCCTGACCTGAAACAGCTCTGTGGGGCATTCTTTTGTTCTATTGGGAAAACCTAGGTGTACCTTATCATTGTTCATGTAATCCGCAGTGGGACAAATGGCAACCCCCTAGTATCACTTCAACTTTGTGAAATGGTGGGTGGGAGGCTCAGGGCCCCTGCATGTCATGGTGCTGACCTAACCATGTCTATCTGTTTCTGGGTTTAAATTCCCAGCACAGAATTCACAACATGTGTTTGATTGCATGGAACCTGGAAGGACCCAGCAGTATCAGAGCTGTTCTAAATTGCTGCATACATTTTCATTATTGTACAGAGCACTTCAGTTGCTTGATTATTCAATGAATAATTATCTCACCATTCGGCAAAGGAGTCAGATAAACACTTCACTATCCATCTACTTGCCTATGTTTTGACAAACAACAGTGTTTAAATGAATTCATTCTTCCCTGGCAGTTGTGGAAATCCAGATCATCAGTTTCATTTCTGCATCTGTGTTCTAGCCTGGCTTCCAGTTTAAAAAACTGAGCAGTACTGGGGTGTTGTGTGTTTTCTGGGCTGTATGGCTATGTTCTAATAGCATTTTCTCCTGATGTTTCACCTGCATCTGTGGCTGGCATCTTCAGAGGATCTGATGGTAATAAAGCAAGTGGAGTCCCTGTGATTCCGGCCATGAAAGCCTTCGACAATACACTGAGTACTATTTTCTGTCTCCTTTCTTCCCAATAGCCTTTCTTTGGTGGCAGCACAAACATTAATCAAATCTCGGGGAAGATTAAACTGGGAGAAGAAGTACTGGCAAGCCTTGATGGACACTGGGTAAAGAATAATCATTTTTTTACTGACAGCTTTAAAAATGACTACATGTTTTGGAGTGGAGAAAGTGTGGCAGGTTGGAACAGTTCAGTGTTAACTTTCCTGCTATTTGAAGTGAACCCAAGTTTAAATCAAGTTGCTCTTAGGTAACACCCATGAAAAGGTAGTGCTGTTTCCTCAGACATTGTGCTCCATTCTTGCCACTGTTTGCTCACATTCTTATACCGTACATATTCATAAGCTCACCTTTCTCCCAGGAACCTGGGACCTTAGGCAGGTAACAATATTCTAGAATTTAGAACAGTAAAAATAGCTAAATCATATACAATAATACAGAACACTCAGACATTAAAATTGCAGTTGCCACCCATCTATAATTGGTCCAAATCCTTCCAAACACTTTTGATGTTGAGACTTTCCCAAAGATCATCAATGAGGGGTCCTTTCTAAAATGATCAGAGAGGTTGTTCCATCAACAGGGAGCTGCAACTGAAAGAGTCCAAAAATAGACTGCAGCACGATGTGCCAAGAAGAAGCTGTTGCTTGAATTAGTTTGATTTCAGTCAAGTAAATGAAGAAGAGCATGGAACAAAGGTATTGAGGCCATCAGGCATCTTTCTACTGAACTGAACAGATCATCCCTGAAGTAGGGTGGGCCCTTGACAGGATGGGCACTTTCAGAAAGCAGATCTCCATGTTCTTTTTTGATAATGACGGCAAAGTATGTGTTCTGGGACAAGGCAGATATGCTTTTCTTGGGGGACACTTGCATTCCCAAAGGGAAACTAGTTGTAAGAATGCCGCATCTTACAAAGGTCGCTGTCAGCCCTGTAGAAGAAGGAGTGGGGGGGGAAAGCATTGATTAAGGTGTTATAAATGTATAGACTCTGAAGACAAAAATGCTGAGATTAAACACCCAGACCATGGATCTGGAACAATCTGGGTATGCTCTGAGAAATAAAAGGATGACAATTTGCCCATTAGTTTTATTCATTCATTTATTCATTTCATTTCATTTCATTTCATTTCATTTCATTTCATTGGACTTCATGGACCGCCTCATCTGCCTGGCTGCTTCCGGGGTGCGGGGCACTGAGCGTAGTGGTCTATTAGGGACTTATGGGGTAAGACGGTCCCGCAGGTATGAGGGCCCCAAGCTGCAAAGGGCCTTAAAGGTTAATACCAACACCTTGAAGACGATTCAGAATTCCACCGGGAGCCAGTGCAGGCGGCGCAGCATGGGGGTAATGTGATCTTGATAAGTACCCCCCGTAAGAAGCCGAGCTGCTGCATTTTGGACCAGCTTCAACTTCCGGGTCAGTCTCAAGGCCCGCATAGAGCGAGTTACAGTAATCCAACCACGAGGTGACTGTCGCATGGATCACAGTGGCCAGGTCAGCTTGGGAGAGGTAGGGGGCCAGCCGCCGGGCCTGGTGAAGATGGAAGAAAGCTACCTGGGTAACATGGGCCACCTGGCCCTCCATAGAAAGGGAGGAATCCAGGCGGACCCCCAGGCTACAAGCCAGGTAGGTTGGGGCCAACAGAACCCCTTCCCAAACCGGCAGCTGAAAATCCCTAGGTCTCTCACCACGACCCAGCCAGAGGACCTCTGTCTTCGAAGGATTGAGTTTTAACCTACTCTGCCTCAACCAACCAGCAACCAACTCCAAACAATGCTGTAGAGCCACAGGGGCAGAGGCCGCCCCCCCCCCCCCGCATCAACAGAATGAGCTGGGTGTCATCAACATATTGGTGACAATCCAGCCCAAAGCTCCGCACCAACTAAGCAAGGGGTCGCATGTAGATGTTAAATAAGAGCAGGCATAACAAGGCCCCCTGAGGTACCCTGCAATGAAGCAGACACCTTTGGGAGGCCTGGTCCCCACACCACACCTGCTGACCCCTGTCCTGGAGAATCGAGGAAATCCATTGAAGGACAGTGCCTCGCACCCCGGAAGCAGCCAGGCAGTGGGTCAAAATATCGTGGTCGACCGCATCAAACGCTGCAGTAAGAACTAGCAAAACTAACAGCGCCGATCCACCTTGGTCTAACTGCATGCGGAGCATATCTGTGATAGCAACAAGGACGGTCTCTGACCCATGCCCAGACTGGAAAGGATCAAGTGCCAATGTGTCCTCCAGAAAGCCCTGAAGCTGCTCCAACACTACTCTCTCAATTACCTTCCCCAGAAACGAAAGATTCGAGACAGGGCGGTAATTGGCCAGATCACCAGGATCTAAGGATGGTCTTTTCAAGAGTGGGCAGACCACTGCCTCCTTCAACACACCTGGAAAGACTCCTTGCTCAAGGGAGCCATTGATGATATTCAACAGGTGGGGCCGTAACTCCTCCTGGCAAGCTTTTATTAGCCAGGAGGGGCACGGATCCAGAGGACAGGTAGTACGTCTAATAGCAGCTAGGACCCTGTCAACATCGGATTCGGCGAGTAGGGAAAACTGGTCCATGCAAGGACCTGAAGACGGCGACAGAGCCTCGAGTTCTCTAACTGTATCAAAGGTGGCCGGAAGGTCCCGGTGGAATGACGTGACTTTATCTGCAAAGAAGCTCATGAATGCCTCACAGCCAACGGAGAATTTATGGAACCCTCTGTCAGTGAAGTGAGGGACTGAACAACCCGAAACAGTTGTGCCGGGTGAGAGCTAGCAGATGCGAGAGAGGAAGAGAGATGCTTTCTCTTTCCCCTCTTTGTCGCCAACTAATAGGCTTTCATAAACATCCTATAAGTTGTTTGCAAAACTCCTTCGCGAGACTTCCTCCATGCTTGCTCTAGCCGTCTGAGCTCCCGCTTCATTTGGCGCAACTCCCCCTTATACCAGGGAACCCACCGCAGGCGGGGGCGCAGAGGCTACCGAGGAGCAATCATCTTGATGGCATCGGAGAGCCTGGAATTCCAGTCCTCCACCTGCTCATCGAGGGTGCCAGGGGGTTCAGGGTCCCGCAGAGCATTCAGGAGACCAATAGGCTCCATAAGTCTCCGCGGGTGACATAAATCAGTCCGTCGCCTAGACAGGGTTGGCGCGGCATATCCACCCGGACCTCCAAGGCAAAATGGTCTTCTTGTTTATTGTTGTTTATTGTTGGTCTTTCCTGATGGATATATGTCCTAAACCAGTGGTTCTCAACCTGGCGGTCGGGACCCCTTTAGGGGTCAAACAACCCTTTCACAGGGGTCGCCTAAGACTCTCTGCATCAGTGTTCTCCATCTGTAAAATGGGGGTCACCACAACATGAGGAACTGTATTAAAGTGTTGTGGCATTAGGAAGGTTGAGAACCACTGTCCTGAACTGAGAATGAACTGGTAATTTTTGATAGGTAATCAATGTATCATTTGCTCCTCTTTTTGGAGTTTGTCATTTTATATTATATTATATTGTTACATTTTACATTGTATTATGTTTTTAGCATGAGCTACTTTTGTAAGTTGCCTTATTCTAAATAGGAAAGATGCAAAGGTTTTAAATCCAATAAATAAATGGCAATCAGAGCTAATGTAGTAGTTACAGTGTTAGGCTTGTGTGTGGGAATATTCAGTTTCAAATCCCTTGTCAGGGTTGACTGTATGGAGCGGGATTGAGGGGCTTGCTGGATAATGTGGGGTCCTGGGTATACTGTCCTGAGTTTCTGGGAAGAAGAAGGTGATACAAAATGTGTTAAGTGAGAGAATGTAAAGGTTAACTTGTGAACATTAGGTATAACTGGAAAAACTTTCATATTGGGCTGCATGACAGAATCTATAATAATGGTTCTGTAATAATGTATTTCCTCTGTAATAATGGTTCTGTAATCTGTAATAATGGTTCTGTAATAATGGTTTCCTCATGTCCTGCTGTGCAAATTACCCTTCTGGTTAATTTTACTTCCACGGTTTTTGTAGGTGGGATGGCGCAAAAACCAAACAATTGCCTATTCAGCCTCCGACCAATGGAGCTTAATTAGTAGCTGGTTTACTAATTAAATTGATAATGGACAGTGGAAAAATGCTGCCAACATTGGAGCATTAATGGAATGATAATAAGAAATGTTGAGCTATGAACATGCATCTTCCCTTTCTGTATTAGAATTTTTCTTGCTCTCTCAATGGCTGTATTCTATTGGGAGTTACCTCATGGCAGAGGCAGGGGGGAAAACAAGTTCCGAAGACATGAAGTTCCAGCTTTTTTAGGTTTGCAAATGCTAAACTGGACATACAGTATATGATCTTTAAGTTTTCAACCCCAAAGGACTTCTCTTACCAGGAAACTTGACTTTCTCACTAAAGTAATGAGGAACCCAAAGGGAGAATCTAGTGCAGACAACTACTCACTTAGCTACACCCATTCTTTGCTGCTTCGGTCCAAAATGGAAGAATCTTTGTTTCTATACAGAATTTATATCCTGTTTTTCTGCCCTTACAAAGGCCACCAAAGTGACTGACAGTTTAAAACATACATGATAAAATTACATTTAAAATCATTAAAATCAAAACTTTCCCAAACACATATAATTAAAGCAATTAAAACAGAGGTAAAATGCATATAAAACATAAAAATGACAATTAACACATTGGTTAGGAAGAAGGTATTATGGAAGAAATGCCAAAGGAAACAAAAAAGTCTTCATAGATAAATCTCCCTGGGGAGAGATTTTCAGAGCTTTGGATTTAGGCAGGTGAGAAATCTGTGGGGTCCACACCTGGTGAATCTGACCTTTTTGTCTATCCTTACTTGACAAATATAACCAATGTTTGCTGCTTTCAAGCATTTTATAAATTGGCTTTGGGTTAATGGTCAGTGTAAAAGGATTGCTATACAAATAATATTGCTGCTGATGCTACTACAAAACTGTGTAGATTTTAAAGCTCCTGGCACTATACAGAGCAGTATAGACACAACAGAGAAGTCACAGGCCCAATGAGTTTGCACTCTACAGTTTGTCAGGGAGAGAAAGGCCGTTTCCGCACGGCCGCCATGCGCTCCCACGCCGCCAAGAGTTCTGCCGGCGTGGGGGCGCAAGCCTGTTTGCACGCAAGCGTGCGAGCAGGCCAAGCAGAGGCCCCCGCAGGAGAGGCGGCTCCGCACGGAGCCGCCTCTTCCCCCTTCTCCACCCCACTCACGATGTCCCGATCGTAAGCCTGCTGGCACAGCGTGGAAGCCCATTGCCCCGGCACTGCCCTCCGACCCCCTCAAAATTTAGGGAGGGTCGAGGAGGAAGTCAGTGTGGGTGGGGCTTCCACGGCCAGCAGGCATGCATGACCGAGACATCAAATGGAAGTAGGGCTGAGAAGGGAGACTTAGCGATCTTCCCGGCGGCGCGGATTTAGCACCGCTAACCACCGGGAAGACGGCTTCCCTCCCAACAACCAACCCCATTTAAAGAGGTTGTTTGTTTAGGGCAACCTGGCGGCCGCCCTGGGGGGGGATGGGAAGAAAGCGCCCAGTCAGGTCAGCCCGCTGCTGTGTTGCAGCAAAGCGGGCGCCTGTCGACCGAAGCAACGAAGCCTGGGGGCGGCGTTTTTACCGCCCCCAGGCCGCCGTTTTTGGGCCGTGCGGAAACGGCCAAAGGGATGAGAGGAAAGGAGAAAGGATGGGTGACATATCAAAAGACTATGTGAGAACTTTGTTTACACAATTCATGGTGAGCCCTAGTGAACATATCTACTGAATGTTTTCAGTCAACTCTAAAACTTAGGGGCTTTTTTTCTTTTTTTCAGGATGGAGAAGTATATATAAATGAGCTAAAAAATGGTTGCACAGAGACATTCTGGAATCCAACCAGTGAAGTCCGAAAACAGAGATTGAAGCGTCACATTGTGCTGTTTGAAGAACAAACTGAATTTGAATCAGAGAGGTAAGCTAAGCAGAGCCTTTAAGAGAGTCAAGTAGATGAGAGAGATTCTAATAACTCAGCCACGTATCTGGAAGCCTCCCCTTTCCATTTTTACAAAACAATTCCAGATGGTTTCCCTCCCCACCTTGAAAGCTTCAGTTCAGCAGAAAGGAACACTTGTGAGTTTCTTTTCCTTCAGAACATCTTCAGAACTTGAAGGGATGGAAGCACTGATTGAAATTAGGAAATGGTTCTGACTGGTGTTGATGTGGTTGAAAAACTGGCTGGAAAACTGGGCTGAAACTAAACATGATTTCAGCAGAGATAAATGTAAAGTACTGCATGTAGGTAGGAAAACTCAAATGCATAATTATAGGATGGGGCAGACTTGTCCTGGCAGTAGTGTGTGCCAAAAGAACCTAGGAGTCTTACTAGACCATATATTGAACATAAGTCAACTGTGTGATGTGGTAGCTATAAAGACAAATGTGATATTGGGCTGCATCAAAATAAGTATCGTGTCTAGATCATTTGAAGTGATAGTATTGCTTTGCTCTGGTACACAGGCATCAAACTCGCAGCCCTCCAGATGTTATGAACTACAGTTCCTGTCATTCCCTGCAGGGGATGTAGTCCATAACATCTGGAGGGCCGCGAGTTTGACACCTCTGGTGAGACCTCATCGAGAGTAATGTTTTCAGTTTTGAGCATCACAGTTTAAGAAGGATGTTTGCAAGCTGAAACATATCCAGAGGAGGGCAAGGAAGATGGTGAGGGTTCTTGAGACCAAGTCCTATAAGGAAGGGTTGAAGGAGCTGGATATGCTTAGCCTGGAGAGGAGATGACTGGGAAGTGATATGATAGCCATCTTGAAGTATTTGAAGGGCTGTCGTATAGGGCAATCATATAGAATGATGCCTGGTTGTTTTTTTGTTGCCCCAGAGGGTCAGACCAGATCCAAAACTTGGGGTGTGACAGGGAGGTAGTTTTCAGTTTCCTGCATTGTGTAGACAGTTGGATGACTTTGGAGATCCCTTCTAAAATCACTATGTCGACTCCAGGAAGGGTGTCCATTGGCACCACGTTGGGGAGCCCTGGGCTAAGCTTAAGTTATGTTTTTAAATGACTTGCCTTTCCCATGGCTACACAGCAGCTTCAGGGAGCTAATTTTTGAACCATTCAGGGACTCAATTTAGATTAGAATCATGGTCCAAATGGAGGAGAGGTTTCTGCTTTCTGCCCTGCATCATTTTCCCTAAACTAAAATGGCCCAGGGGGAATTTTTTTTTGTTCCATTTTGAGGCTGAACCCAGACTATTTACCAATGCCATGTCTAGTTTGGCTCTTTGTTACAAGGAAGTGCAGCTCCAAGGTATAGAAATCTTTATTTCAGGGACTTAGGCTGGATTTTGTCTCTAGACTTTGGCAACATGTAACAAGTGCAATCAGCAAAGGAGACCAGCACAAGGCAACTCAAGAGAAGTATGTGTTGGAAGAAGAGCAGAGGAATGCAGCGCGGGAACGGAAGGAGAATGGAACTGATTGGAAACCCCTGCTCTTCTGGCATGACGCTGCCACAAATGAATGGCACTACAAATATGAAGAGTAAGTAACTGTTGTACGTGGTGATTACAATGTGTGGATATATTTTGCACTTGCCTGCTCAGTAGACTCAGCCCATTTCCACACAGGTTCCACACAGGCTCAGTGCTGTTGGGAATTGGTCAATTCCACCCCCCACCCCCAGTTTCTCCACAACATTGTGGTATATTTATGCATACACACACCAAGCGTTTCCCTGACTTTTTGCTGATATTTCCCAAATCTGCTTTATTGCAGAGTTTTGGAAAAGATAGCACTAAACCTTAAGGATGCCAACTTACAGGTGGGACCTTAGATATCCCCCAGAATTACAATTCATCCTCCAACTACAGAGATCAAGAAAACATGGCTTCTTTGGAGGGTGGACTCTATGGCATTGTACCCCACCACTGAGGTCCCTGTTCCCCCTGACTCCATTCTCAAATCAGCAGGAGTTTCCAATCCTGGATCTGGCAGCCCAACCTTCTTCCCTACAGCACTAGTGGCCAAGGAGCACCTGGAAGACCTAGTAAGTTTGGATGTTTGCCATGTAGGCAGGAAAGTTTGGATTTTTTGTTATAGCCCTGACATTGGATTCCCTGCCTGCAAAGCAGTGGCGCCTTGCGCTGTTGCTCTGTTGGCTGCCAGAAGCCCTACCGCCTCCTCAAACAGCCAGGCTGAGTGGCAGAACAAATGTTCCACTGCCTGGCACCAGCCTCTCATCCCCAAGACCAAGCCTGGGCCCGTGGAGCAGCTCCCCCCACCCCCAGCAAGCCCTCCCTGCCTTCCCCCCACCCCCCAGCAAGCTCTCCATACCATCTCCCATTCCCAGCAAGCCCTCCCTGCCTTCCCCCCACCCCCAGCAAGCCCTCCCCACCATCCCTCACCCCCAGCAAACAGTACCTGCCCTCACACACACACCTCGCCTATCTAACCCACTGTATTTACTGCTTTACTGCTAGTAACAATTATATTAATATAGAACGAGTATCAATTCACAGTGTATATAGGATTGTTCACAAGAATTGTTTCTCAGATGGCATGTTGTAGTTTTGATCCTCTCTCATATTATACTTTGACCCTAATACATGGCAGTCTAGATTACCGTAGAGCTTCCCATTGTACATCCATGTTTTGCCCACGTTTGCTGTTTTAAAATGCAGTTTTTAACAAGTATCATTCATCCTCAAGACCAAGGAGCTTTTATAGGAAACCAGTGCAGTGCATTCATTAGAGTGCGGAAAGGGGAGATTGGTTTATATCACTACTTGAGCTAGTCTTGAGCTAGTCTCACCCACTCTCAGCCTAACTTATCTTAAAGGATTGTTGGGAGCATTAAATAAGGGAAAGGAAAACATGTACACTGTCTTTAGTTCTTTCAAGGATGGGTGGGATAAATATGTAATATTTCAAACCTAATAACTGATTAAGTGTCAGAAAGACTTCCTGATGAAATTGGCAAGAGGAAATGGCCTAAAGAAATTGGTATTGAGGTAATGAAAAAAAAATTATTAATCTGTTAAAAACTGCCTATTGAAATCTAGACATAAAACTACGCTAAACCTGGTCACAACATACTTGTTTCTTTGGGTCCAGGAAACTGCTTGCCAAATTCTGTTTCTGTGATCCTGGGCAAATCCAGTACCTGGCAGTTTCAATTCCCTGTCTGTGAAATTGCTATAATAATGACCTGCCTTGACAAGGTTGTTTCACAGGTGAAAATAGCGAATAGTAGTATGTCAATCCGTTGGATCCATGCACTTCCTTTTAGATTTTTTATTTGTTATACGGTTCTTGGGGCAGAAGTGGAGCAAGTTGTGCATGTACATTCCAGTTTGCCATACAGACTGACAAAATGATATTTCTTGCTTCTATTACATGTTTGGGTTTTTAATGCTTTTTTTTCTTTTTGAAAGTTTAAGGCCCTGGGACCC
Organism: Sphaerodactylus townsendi; assembly: GCF_021028975.2. Classification (NCBI taxonomy): domain Eukaryota; kingdom Metazoa; phylum Chordata; class Lepidosauria; order Squamata; family Sphaerodactylidae; genus Sphaerodactylus; species Sphaerodactylus townsendi. Next base: position 83,006,598 of record NC_059426.1, on the reverse strand, counting down.
TTTGAATGATATTGCCCAGTATGAAAAAGATGGAATACTTCAAACCATGCAGAGGCACTTATCCAATAGAATGTCAACTCACAAAAACAGGTGCATCAGCAACCAAGTTGCAAGATACAAGGTAAGCAGAATTCAGCCAAAAAGTCCACTTCTGTGTTTATTCTCCATGTGTTTCATTGGATTTGATATACCATCCTTCTGCATGTTACTGGCTGAGTGGTATTATGCAAAGTCACAGTTGATTCTCATGTTCATATGGTCAGTTCAGCATGAGCATGCCTTGAGACAGGTTTCAGAAAATGGGTTTTTGCTCAATACAAGCGTTCTGACAAGTAGACATTAAGAAAAATCACTTGCAGAATTTCTGTCTCAAAACATTTCACGGGGCCTACCCAGGGAAATTCTCTCCTCTTCAGATCACTTTGGTTAGTCGCCCAATGGACTTCAGGCTACTTGACTTCAGAGCTTAGGACAAGTCATGGTCCCTCATCCTTGGCTTCTGATCTGCAAAAACATAGGCATAATGTTTGTAGTGCAGAGCAGTACCCTTGTACCATCAAGTTTACAGTGTGTATCACCAATCAAAGCTATTCCCCCTGACCATATTGCAGACTGGGAGCAGAACTAGAACAATTAATTTCCCAAATCAAATTGGAAATTAATGTGCTTTAGCATTTCTGTCTCTATGGTTTGTTGCCGTACTTTGCAACCCAGTGCTAACCCAAACTTTAAGCAGGTCAGTAGGCATGGTCCTAAATCTAAAATCTATCCTAAATCTAAAATCCTTGCGTATGCAAGAGAATTGCCCCCCTCTCGTTTGCGGCGTCTGCACACACCACTTTTCTGTCTAAAAACCAAGTTTTCTCCCTTCATGGTTTTTTCCACTGCAAGAGGGGGAGAGCACCGATCTTCGGCACCTGTCCATTGGTGGGGTGGGCCAGAGCAGTGAGGCGGGAAAAATGGCCCCGGTTCTGATGCCGAGGAGTTTTGCACGGCAGAGGAAGCCACCAAAGGGACATTTCAAAAGAACCTCAACCTTTGCGGGTCTGGAAATTCGGAGAGCAAAGCCAAAGCTATGGGGGTGCACCAGGGCAGCAACATAGCGATACGCTGCAGCACCGGGAGCTATGAAGAACTCCCGGCTGCCCTAGACTATTCTCCGTGCTAACAATGGGGCATTTTTACCATGAAATTCGGTCTTCAAGCACTCCCTTCTCCCATTGGAAGCCAACAGCAGGCTAGTTTCCTGCCCAAATGGTCACTTGACGGAGGTAGGGAAAGTTCTCCTCTCTTAACATTGTGGGAAAAATCTCTCACCTCAGCAGATACTCCACAAAGGGCTTTAAAGCAGCTCATAAGCCTTAAGAACTGACTGGCTCCGTCTGGACCAGGGGTCTGCAACCTGCAACTCTCCAGATGTTCATGGGCTACAATTCCCATCAGCCCCTGTAATTGTTGTTCATCAAGTGTATTTTCTGCAGGCATGATTCCCCCCTATTCCCTGGTGTGAGATGCCATTTGCTTTATTAGAACACTTCTATGGTGGCAAAGGGAGAATGAGCACTTTCCCTGCCTTCATCGTGTGACTGTTTAGGTGGGAAAACAGTCCACTTTCAGCTCCAGACTCCAAGCACTCTGAGGCTTTAGCCTTCTGATCATTTCTCTGCAACCAGTCTGCACCTGCACATGCCTACACAGAAGATACTTGATGAACCTTTTTGGGTAAATCCAACTTATTTATAGATAATGCCCTTTGTACTGTACTGTAAAATCAGTGCATCTAATGTGTTTTTCTGTTCTGCATTTTGTTCAGAGGTCTGCAAATGATTGTCGGCGACGTAAAGCCAGTGACCAACCATCCAACAACAGCCAGAACACAGAAAGCAGCTGTTCAACACCAGAATCTGTACAGGAACATTCCGATGATGATGGTATTTTGAACTTCATTCTGTTATATGTTATAAGTTCAAATCTAGCCATTTGAAAGTTAGTGTAGTGCTTTGCATCATGATTTGATGCAGTGTTATAACCTGACAATTAAAGCTATCTATCTATCTATCTATCTATCTATCTATCTATCTATCTATCTATCTATCTATCTATCTATCTATCTATCTGTCTGTCTGTCTGTCTGTCTGTCTGTCTGTCTGTCTGTCTGTCTGTCTGTCTGTCTGTCTGTCTGTCTGTCTGTCTGTCTGTCTGTCTGTCTGTCTATCTATTTGATTGATTGATTGATTGATTGATTGATTGATTGATTGATTGATTGATTGATTTCTATACTGCCCTCCCCCAGAGGGCTCAGGGCGGTGTACAAATAAACATATACAGACAGGGGAAGGTTAAAACCAGTACAAATATAATACAAGCCCTGTCTCCTTATTAAAACCAGTAACAGCAATACAGCCAGCATCTGAGAACTAAAACCGACACCCACCCCGGGGAAACCGAAAAGGTCCCCACTAAAATGGACCACATAATTAAAACAAACAGAGAACAAGGGGAGGAGGGTAGGGGACTGGGGACACCCTCAGCAGCCGACCCCTCCAAAAGCCCGGCAGAACAGCTCAGTCTTACAGGCCCTGCGGAACTCACCAAGATCCCGCAGGGCCTGGACAGATAGAGGGAGGCTGTTCCACCAGGCAGGGCCCTGGCCCTAGTAAAGGCCAGCCGCATCATAGAGGGGCCAGGAACAACCAGCAAATTGGCCTCTGCCGAACGCAAACACCGAGCTGGGACATACGGGGTAATCACAATAGGTCTAGTAGTTTTATTGAGGACTGCAGCTGCATTTTCATACCATGGTTTACTATGGTTTGCACAACAAACTCTGGTTAGTCTATTAGATATAAGGAACAAAACTTTTTTTGCTTGTTGTTTCTCTCTGCCTGCTGCAGAGAGAATACCTTCCCTATACTGCAGTCTTTGGACCAGGTCCTCACAAGGGATAATAAGATTCAACAATTTTGTGAATTTGAGTTTCACAACAATTTTGTGAATTTGCGTATCACAGCAAACCGCAACTGGAATAAACTGAGGTTTGCAAATCAGATGAAAATTCTAGATTTAAATCCTGATTTGGAGTCAAGAAACATTTTGGTGTGGTGTCCAGGTTCAGACATCACAACTAACCAGGGTTCAATCAAACCATGGTTTATTGATAGTTTGAATGCAGCTAGTGTCTCTAGGTATCTACTACACATGAAGCAAAATACCTCTCTCCTAAAACATATGCAAGGGTAACTGTTAATAGTAGCCCAGATGGTGTTTGAAATATGACGAAACTATATATGTTAGCTGTAGTGTAGAGTGTTAAATACAGTATAACTCACTGCTTGTGCAGGAATTTAGCGAAATCAAACAGCCCTTAAGATTTCAAATGAGTAATTTAAAAAAAAGTGGTGGACAAAGTAGTGCATTACTTGAAAATAATATCCCCCCCAATCCATTGTACATCTTTTGTGACTACAATACCTGCTTTCATAGCATGTTGATGGCCACTAATTAGGTTACTTTGTTGGGGGCTAACTGTTATGCACAAGATGTCTGGTGCCCAATGGGGACTAATTTCATCATGGCAAGATTTCTTGTATGGACGTATTTTCGCAAGTACTTCTTTCACTTTCCATTTGCCTTTTTCATTTAGAGGGGAGATCATTTTTGGAAAGGGCTACAATATGTTGATGTAACAGTATTTAAAAGACATTTACAAAGCCAGCAATCTTGAGATTAGTGAGTGTGATGAGATCTGTGCCTTCAAGAATGACTTGATGGGCCGAGTGAAGAGAAGCAGGAAAAGCAGGCCCAGAAGAGTTCTCTGCAGAAAAATTGCATGACAGGAGTGAGTGCCACATCACATGTAGATAAAGAAACATGAGGAAACCCCACTACAAGCCCATTGTGCAGTGGAATGCCCCAAGGCAAGTGTTCCATGTATTAAGGGCCAATGCATTTATTGGAGTCCTGATAATGTTTTGAAAAATCAGCTTCAAAGGAGGTGCATTATGGAATGGGACAGGAAACAACTAACAAACCTCTCTTTTCTAAATTGCCCTTCTCCTTGGATCCTTGAGGGATTCAAAATACATGTTCCTTTATTATTATTATTTTTACAGATGTGATTTTTGTGCTGGTTTTGTCAGGGTTTTACAGAGATGGGAAAAAGTAACTGGAAGTGAATCTCCTCCTTGCACAGATCTGTAAAATCTGCAGTATTAAAAATTACTTTAGGCTTTCATGGCTATATGAAGCAGGTGTTATCTATATAAAACCATTTCCTTTTACAATGAATGATTTTCCTTCCTGAGGAACAAAAAAACAAAATGCAAAAACTGTCAATTGCCTCTGCTAACAGTTTCCCCATATTCCACCACACTGATGAAATCATACTGTCTGTTCATTCCACCACAGGTTTTGAAAGTCCATGTACTCAGTGTGGAAAAGAAAGCAACCATTTGAAAGAAATCCACACTGCTGTCTTGTCGCTACAGAGAGCTCAACAGGACATACATAGGTATGGCAGAACTACATGGATGTGCCGGTCAAAATACAGTGATCTGTTTAGGTGTCAAATAAACATGAATCCCTTTGAAAGTGAAGTTAGCCACATATCCCGTTCTATAACAGGCATGAGAGTGGTAGAGGAAGTGGGAATTCTAGCTGGAAGGAGAAAGAAAAAGACAAGTATGGGAACAATGGGGGCCTCAGAAGGTTAGAAATATTCTGGGCCTCTCTGGGCCTCTGTAGGGCCTGTGGAGAGAAGACCCGTGAGCACAGGCAAGGTGGGGGCTGAAGGAAAGAGACAGTGAGTCTGAATGTGCCCTCCCATGGGGATCCCTTTTAATGGAGATGAGGCAAGGATCAGGACAAGAGGCCTGGCTCATGTATAGAAGCTCTCAAACACATGGCCTCTGATGAAAAATAAAAGCCTACAAATTGAATCAAGTTTGTATGTGAAAAGTGCAAAATTCAAGATACCACAATGGCATCTTTTCATAGCCTGTGTATAGAACAGAAGAACAAAACAAGCTGTGGACACTGCTACAGCTCCAAAAATAAAATGGTATTGTGTAAAAGAAGTTTATAAATTCAGACCTTATTTAGTTTGCTGTGATCCTCCTACCAAGCATGTGTAAACATTTATCTTAATTTGGAGGAGTGGAACTTTTTCAAGAACTCTAACTTGATTTTGTAGGTCAGTTCTTATCTTGTCAGCTCCCATTCTCCTAGCTTTCTGCAAAGCATGCAAAACTGTTTTCTATGCAGGCAATAGAGTTTGCACTATATTAAATGTTTCACAAAGCTATTTAAAAAAGAAGAAGAAGGGTTGGATTTATATCCCCCTTTCTCTCCTATAGGAGACTCAAAGGGGCTTACAAACTCCTTGCCCTTCCCCCCTCACAACAAACACCCTGTGAGGTAGGTGGGGCTGAGAGAGCTCTGAAGAACTGTGACTGGCCCAAGGTCACTCAGCTGGCATGTGTTGGAGTATACAGGCTAATCTGAATTCCCCAGATAAGCCTCCATAGCTCAGACGGCACAGCAGGGAATCAAACCCAGTTCTTCCAGATCAGAGTACACCTGCTCTTAACCACTACGCCACTGCTGCTCCTGTGGGCCGTGTTACTGTGTTTAGCTTACTGAAACTAGCATCCTACTATGTAAATTTTGTTTCATTAATGTGTCTTGTTAAGACTTGTACTTAGGCTTTTCTTCAGTTGTGTTTCTAGATTTTTAACTGGTTCTACAACTCTAATCCTATTGTATTATTTATTGAGTGCTGCATCCTGTTGATTGTATTGACTATGTAATCTGCCTTGAGTCTGTGAGAAAGGAGGACTATAAATGATGTAAATAAGCTCATCAGAAACATAGGTTGATTTGATCAGCCCACCTTAGGTTTAGAAAACCAGAGCGAAAATTGGGAGAGCCTACTCACGGACGCATTTCGTTAAATTGTCTTTGAGCAAGAACAACAACAAAGCAAACAAACAAGCCGAATCAAGATGGCAAGATGTCTTATGGTGAGTGGGAATTAAATTTCAGAGCATTTAGAAAGGTAGTTCAAGGGATAAAATCCTACCTGCATGGCCCACATGACATTTTACACTCTGAAAGTAGTATAAAATATGGAAGGAAGAGCCATTTATCTTGTCCTTCCAGAGGAAGGACAAGATAAAAATTTGCTGGATAGATTTGCTGATCTTTTTAAAGAACTGTATGTGGCCAGAATAATTTATTTAGTAGTGGCATATAAAACAAACTTGGGTCAATTCATGTGCCAGAGAATGCAATACTTTTTTTAAATACCAGTTTTTTAACTTCTTGTTGTTGCAGAAACCTCATTGCTCTGAACAAAAAGACTCTCTACAAGAGGGCCTCATCCGAAAATCTCTTCCTGGACTCTTGCTCGTTGAGGTTTCTCCTTTTGGCATCCTTTTCTAAGCATGTCGGCTAGTTTCTGCATTGTAATTCATCGTGTTAATTTCCAAATAAAGGCCACTGAGTCATGGCAAGCGAATAGAAGTGTGAGCCCATGCTTAGCACTGGAACCCAAGGGAGGTGGAAATGCAAGGAGCCCACTTGCGGCAATAAGCACTTTAATACCTACGCAGCACGGGGGCCAAAGGAAGAAAGAAACAAGGTTAACCAGGGAACCTACAAGTTTTGTTCATCAGATTATGTCATTGCCTTTTTACATGTACATCTACAAGGACCTCTTTACCTGTATGGGCCTTAATGCTAAAGCCAAATGTAGCTTTAAGTGTGCAATGTTGTTTTTCTATGTCTTGTCATTTTTCTGATGCAATTTAAAACATACCAACCAGTATTGGTGCCCCCTGTAACACTATGCCACATCTACTTGGTTTTGTACAATGGTTCCCAGTGGCTTGTTCTATGGCTCTTCTGTGGGTGGGTGGGGGTATTTTGTCATCGAGATGGCTGCTGAGAAGGGAGCATCGGATAGTCATCCTAAAAACTAAGCCACCCAGGTATAGATAGCACATCTTCTCCTTCAATCTTTTGGTCAGTGCTTTCTCATGCCAAACACCCATGACCAATTCATTACACTCCATTTCCCAGAGACTGTAAATATGCACGATTTCCTAATGCTTGCCTCTTTTAGGAGATACAAAGTCTACCATGCCCTTTGAACAATGCCCTAAACTATGCCCATTGGGCCATAGGGTCAAACATAACTATTCATTAATCAGTTCAGATTTTTTTTAAAAAAATAATCTACAAAAAGAGTTGACTTTACATTGAGTAAAACATGAACACACCATTGTATAAAGGAATGCCTCTGAAATACACCATTTTTCAAAAATGGGTTAAAGAGGATGGCTATTTAAATGCTTCTGTATATACGGAATTTTATATATTATAAACTCACAACAGCACTGGGGTGCACCGGGTTACTTCTGTTGACTTAGGAGAGTTTTTGATGAGTACAGGGTAGATGCATGAGCAGGCACAAGCAACTGTTCCAGGTTTTTTCCCAAAGTGATTGCTTGCACCCCATTGGTTTGGTTTCCCCATATTTTGTTCTGAGGAGTGACTGCTTCCTCGTATCATAGAAAGCCCCTCTCCTGCCTAGGGCTGATCCTGCGATTGTGTGAAAATGCCCTCTGTGTGGTATTTTCTTTTAGGTACATTTAAAGGTTAAAGGTCAGGAATAGTAAGGGTTTGCCACTGCATCCTCTGAATCTGTTGATAGTCTTCCTATTTTTACATCATTTTTAAAAGATTTGCAATATTTTATGTAGACTTGCAGCCAGTACTAAGCCTTTCTTTTCTGGCCTGAAATAGTTCCAAGTGGTAAGTACTGCGATATATATATATATATGATTATATATATATACAGATAGATAGATACACAGCCTTAAAATATATAGTGGTGGTGCCAGTCTGGCTAACTTTCAGTGTAAATGTTTCCAGATTTTTAACTACATTCCTCGTGATGTTCCCCTGGAAGGGGAAACCTTGTTTGTGCTTGATACGTTGAAATAAAAGTACACAACTTTCACTTACAACTCCTTTGTAACTGGACTGTTGCTTGAACTTTTTTTGTGAGGTCATTTTTATGTTAACTCAAGAATCTGCAAAACCGATGGGTATATATTCTAAATTGATATAATGTCCATTGGGTGGGGATCATCAATGGATTAGAACTGGAACATTCAATGAATAAACAATAGGACATATTTCTTAGGCTGTAGTCCCATGCATCTACCTGACAGTAAGCCTCCTTGCATTTACTAACATTCTTGAGCAAACATGTATTGGCTTAGATCAGGGGTCTGCAACCCATGGCTCCGGAGCCGCATGCAGCTCTTTCGTCCTTGTAGTGCGGCTCTGTGTGGCTTGGGTCCTCTCAGTATCCTTTGGAGAGTCGCCCTAAGGGTTAATGGGAAAGAGTCCCCGTTCCTAGAGAGACACAGCCCGAGACGGCTATCCGAAGCAACTTCTGGCTTTCCTGTCTAAGCTGCCTGGTTGGCTGATGCCAGTGATGATGGCGCGGGGCGGGGGCGGAGCACCACTGGACAGGTGAGCGGCGAAGGGTGGGAAACAGGAGGGAGTTGCAGGTGCGCAGATTTTCAGCACAATCCTAACCTCAGTCCAACCCTTGTTTTGGGTGACCTCATTTCCCCGGGGCCTTCTTGGGGGGCGGGACCACATGGGGGACCCCAGCAGCACCACCTTGGGTTGCAGACCCCCCAGCAGCCCCGCTGAGCTCCAGGGGCTTTCCTGGTGAATGGCAGCCTGGCTGAGTCCAGGTGAGAAAGACGATGTCAGGTTTTAAAGGAGTTATCACCTGCAGCCCTGCAAAGTTGCAGTCATCGGGGCTGTTTGATGGGGAGGCGGGGATGGGTGGGAATTTTTTGCTTCTGCATTGCCAAGGAGGGCAGGAGTACATGGGGAAAGCCTTGCACATGGATCTTGGAAGGTTTACTTCAGAGTAAGCCAGTGGAGGGTAAGCTTATAGATCGTGGAAGGGAGGAAGGCCAGGATAATCCTCAGCCATGGTTGTTGCGGGTTGCCAACTCCTGGCGGGCACATCCCAGGACATTTGGGGGTAGATTCTCAGAAGCTGTGGCTTTTGGGACCAGGGCGGGGACCTTGCTCAGTGAGGAAGATGGCTGTCTAGTCCACCCTACATGGCAGACATTTGCTCGGGGGAGGGGGGAGAAGTTCAGTCCCCCCCCCCCCCCGGAAGTTGACAACCCCATTAAGAACATAAGTACATAAGAACAAGCCAGCTGGATCAGACCAAAGTCCATCTAGTCCAGCTCTCTGCTACTCGCAGTGGCCCACCAGGTGCCTTTGGGAGCTCACATGTATGATGTGAACGCAATGGCCTTCAAGTGCTGTTGCTCCTGCATCACCTGGTCTGTTAAGGCATTTGCAATCTTCTAGATCAAAGAGGATCAAGATTGGTAGCCATAAATCGACTTCTCCTCCATAAATCTTGTCCAAGCTTCTCCCTTTAAAGCTATATATATATCCAGGTTAGTGGCCACTCACTCACCTCCCCAAAGTGGCAGCATTATTCCAAAACACCTCAATCACACGCTAATGAAGAAGTGTTTCCTTTCTATTAGTCCTAATTCTTTTCCCCAGCATTTTCAATGAATGCCCCCTGGTTCTCTAGTGTATTGTGAGAAAGAGAGAAAAATTTCTCTCTGTCAACATTTTCTACCCCATGCATAATTTTGGTAGGACTTCCAATCATATCCCCCCTCAGCCGCCTCTCCAAACTAAAGAGTCCCAAACGCTGCAGCCTCTCCTCATAGGGAAGGTGCTCCAGTCCCTCAACTTCATCCTTTTGTTGCCCTTTCTCTGCACTTCTCTTTTTCTATCTCCTCAATATCCTTTTGAGATGCGGCGACCAGAACTGGTCACAGTACTCGGCAAGCGGTCGCACCACTGCTTTATATAAGGGCATGACAATCTTTGCAGCTTTTATTATCAATTCCTTTCCTAATGATCCCCAGCATAGAGTTTGCCTTTTTCACAGCTGCCATGCACTGAGTTGACATTTTCTCCCATGGAACTATCAACTAAGACGCTTCAAATCCCTTTCCTGGTCTGGTGACTGATATGCACTGACCCCTGTAGCGTGTATGTGAAGTTTGGATTTTTTGCCCCTCATGTGCATCTACTTTACATTTTGCTACATTGAACTGCATTTGCCATTTCTGAGCCCACTCACCCACTTCTATATCAAGGTCCGCTTGGAGCTCTCAGTAATCCTTTCTGTGGTTCCTACCCACCCTACATAATTCTTGGTATCATCTGCAAACTTGGCCACTATCGCTACTCTTGGCACCCCCTCACTCTCTCCAGGTCATTTTATGAATAGGTTAAAGAGCACTGGTCCCAAAACGGATTCCTGTAGGGGACAATACCACCCCCTACATCTCTCCATTGTGAGAACTTCTCCATTTATTAACCTATAACTCTTTGTTTCCATAGTTTCTCAAACCAGTTTTTAATCCATAGGAGGACTTCTCCTTATTCCTTCCTTCATTGCTGAGTTCTCTCAACAGTCTCTCTGGTGAGGTATCTTTGTTAAAAGCCTTTCTGGAAATCAGCAGACAATGTCCACACCGTTCACCTCTGGTCCACATGCTCTGTTTTCACAATCCCTCAAAGGAAACTCTAGTAAGCTCTTGCACATTGACAGGATTTGCCTCTGCAAAAAGCCATGCTGACTCTTTCTCTCAGCAGGTCTTGCTTTTTCTACATGCTCTTTATAATTTTATCTTTAATGATAGATTCTACTAATTTACCAGGAACAGATGTCAAACTGATCTGGCTCTGTAGATTTCCCCGGTCCCCCCCAAGGATCCTTTCTTAAAGATTGGTGTGACATTGGCCATCTTCCAGTCTTCAGGGATGGAGCCTGATTTCAGGGATAAGTTGCATATTAAAGTGAGAGAAGACTCAGCAATTCCCATGCTTGAGCCTCTTTAAGAACTCTTGGGTGAATGCAATCTGGGCCAGGGATTTGGTAACATTTAGTTTTATCAATGCCGCTGCTGTGAACTTCTTCCCTTGTTCTACCACTATCTTCATGAAGGTTCCTCTGATCTCGGCTCCTAAGAAGCTTCTTACACTAGTGTGCAGTGAGAAATGTTCCTCACCTCCTCTTGGGTGAAGACAGATGCAAAGAGAATCTATCTTAGCTTCTCTGGCAATCTTCCTTTTGCCATCTTTTAGTTATCACACTCCTTTGTTCCTTTGTCATCTTAACGTGGGCCTCCACTGCCTCCTTTGCTGGCTTCCTGCTTTTGATGCAATTTGAAGAACTGTTTGTTGCTGGTCTTGATGTTCTGAGAGCCATGTGCCCTCATAATCCTTTTTTTGGCACTCCCTTACAGCTTAACTCTTAGTTCTCTTTGCCACCATTTGTAGTTCCCTCTCATATTCTTCATATCAGCCAAACTGGACTTCCATTTCTGGAAAAAGACATTTTCTTTTTTCTGATAATTCCCTCAACCTCTCTTTGTTAACCATGGTGGCTTTCTTTTGGACTGGGTGCTGCTCTTTTCTAACTCCTGTGTGAACACATCTCCAGCTTTCGAGCTTTTATTACTGTAAGTTTTTAAATAACCTCCAAGCCATCCTGGGACAACCTTTTGGACTCCTCTTTGATTTTCCCTTTCTCAGCTTCCCGCCAGCACTCATCCCCCTCATCTTTGAGAAATTTCCCTTTCTGAAGGCTTTAATGTAACTACATTAGTAGCTGCCACTTTGTTCGTGATGCTGAGATAGCTACTGAATCTGGACAGCCATGCCAGGTCGCTGTTCCCTATCGGCTCAACAACAACATCTGACTTCCTGCACCAGGGGTCCTGGGTCCCACATAGAATTAGATCTTAGGAATGATCAGCCTTTCCTCCTGGTTGAGTCTCTACAACCATCTGCCTCTAAGCCACAGTCAGTTTAGCATATCCAGGGGAATGCCTCCTCTCCTTACTATGACCTAGAACATGCATTTTTTCCAGTTTATATGGGGATAGTTAAAATTTCACTCTATTACTCACTCATATATAGCATTTTGCTTCTTTGTTGGCTCCTCTAATTTCTTTTTCCATCTCTAGAATCCTCTTTTGTGCACTTCTTTCTTCTGGGTCAGGGGGACGATATAATATATATCTCTAATATTAAACTGTCCTTCACACCTGGTATTGATATCCAACAGTGATTCTGTAGGGGAACCAGCTCCCCTTGCATTGTCTGCTATTTTATGTGATACTATGCCTCTTTGATGTAAAGTGGGGCAAACTCCACCCCCAATGCGCTCTGTCTCTATCCTTCCTTCCTATAGAACCCGTGTAGCCTTGGTATATATCAGCATCCCACTGGTTCTCCCTCATTCCACCATGTCTCTGTAATGCCTACCTTTATATCAAAGTCCTCCTTCAAAACTCTGTACTCTAGCTCCCCCCATTTTAGGCTTCAATGCTTCTACTATTAAAGCATAGAGACATCTGTATACCCCTTGTCTCTCGTCCTTAACCTGGGATTTATGTGCTTTAACCCTCAAGTCTTTTTGTAGACACCTATCCCTTGTCAGCATGCAATACTGCTAAGTGTTCCTCGCTTGTATGTGGTTGATTTTAGAAAAACTTCTCTCTCTATCTGCATCCCCATAGATACTGTATTCAACCGAAGTCACCTCCTAGCTCCTGTCGGCTTTCCCCAGTGGATCAAAGTTTAAAAGCTGTTCTGCCACCTTTATAATGTTGAGTGCCAGCAGCCTGGTTCCTTCTTTGATGAAGAGATAAAGTAGCCCGGTCCCGCTTGTACAGGCCTAGCTCATCCTTGTCCCAAAAAGCGTTCCCCAGTTCCTGACAACTGAAGTTCCCCTCTGCCTTTACAATTCCACCTTCTCTCCTCATCCACGCATTGAGACTCCTGTATTTCTGCTTGCTCTAATTCGCCTCTGCGCATACAGGAACGGGTAGCGTTAATTTCTGAGAATGCCAACCTTTGGAGGTCCTGGACTTCAACTCTGCTTTCCCCCTAGCAGCCTAAATTTAGCTTCCAGAACTCCTCCTCCTGGCTACATTTCCCAATGTCAAGCAGCTGCCAAGCATGTGTGGGACCGCTACAACTGCTTTGACTCCAATTCCCAGCACCTCGGTCTAAAAGCTCTATCTAGGACGGCGTGATATCCTCGGGTGAGTCTTCGCACCAGGCAAGTGCAAGTCACCACGCGGTCATCACGCCTCACACAAAATCCCATACAACTCCTCTACATTTCTAATGACTCGAATCACCCACTCAGCAAGCGGAGCCCCCCACCTCGCCGAGGGGTATCCTTGTAGTGCTTAGAGGATAGCTGATCACCTCAGTTAAGGAAGGGATCCCCAATCTTAAGGGAGCATCTTCCCACCTTCAGACTGGGCACCCTCCATCCCTAAGGCCTTCATTATCTCCTCTATGACATTCGAAGAGGATGTCACCTTGGGAGTGGGGACCCTGCCGTTAGGGTCCCCTGAAAGCCTCTGCTCTGTCGTACCCTCTCTGGCCCTCTTTTCTAGCCTTCTACCAGGTTCAAGCCACTCCTTTGGCTTGCAAGAGAACGCACATCGTTCCCTTTGAGTGCCAGGAGCTCATTGCAGCGAGGGTAACACTCCACGACTTACTTGTCCTAGTGGCAGATAGTCATACATGCGTGGACACTCCAGTGCAAAACACTGGAAAGCCCCCCATCCCTCCTTGCCTGGCTTCTCTCAGTCCTTCATATCTGATTTGTTTCAGATATTTCCAATATTAAGCTTTTAGTCACTGCCCCTCTGGAGCCATCTGCACGTGCATTTTATCTAAGTCAAATATGTCCTTGTTAATTTAAAAAACAAAATTAGCCTGCAAATTAAAATTGCGCTACGCCGTTAGAAGTGCGCCGCTGGTCTTCCAGAGAGACTGAACTAAAGCTCCCACCTCTCAGCGACAAAAGCCCCACCTCTTCAGGACAAAGAGGAACAAGAGATGAACTCTGTTAACCCCTGTTAAGCCCCACCTTCCAGATTCAGCAGCCTCACAAGGAGAAAAAGAGATAACCCCTGTTAAAATACACTGTTTTAAAAGCTGTGGCTTTGAGAAAAGCCCTCCAAAATGAACACCAGCAGGTCACTCTGCTCTTCCTGGCCAAGTCTCTTCTCAAAAGCCCCAATTTTAAAGGCACCAATTTTGATCCACCATCCAAGTGGAATTTGAGGGGGTTCTTTTGGGGCCATAATCAGTGTCTTTCAACACAAAAAAAGAGAAATGTGTGGAACGGGGGTTCTATTGCTGGTCATTTGAATCATGTACAAAAACAACAGGCTTTTTATCCCCCCCCCTTCTTTTTTTTTTTTGCTTTGATGGGTAAAAATGGGCCCCAAAGAAGGGAACTTCTCCCTGCATGAGAATATATACAATGTTATCTTCATTTTAGATGTCAAAAAGTATTTGTGGCTCCAAGTGTTTTCTTTTCTGTGGAAAACAGGTCCAAATGGCTCTTTGGGTGTTAAAGGTTGTCGACCCCTGGCTTAGATTATTGGGGTAGTTTATACAAAAATGGTAACTTGTATTACTTTGTCCAGAGCTTTTCATCCATTTGCATCCAACCCCATGTTCTGGATCCAGCTCATAAGTAGTGATGGACTTGTGGGTTTTTTTGTTGGGGGGGGGGGGAACGTGGTTGTTTGAATTGGGAAGCTTATCCATTGCTGGTCTTCTAGTAGTGTAATTATTGCAATTAAACCATCAGTTGAGTGAAAAAGAGAATTGAGTTGAAGTCTTAGAAGTAACACACACCATTGGACTTTAAGGTTGGTTAAAAGTAAGTCAATGAGAAGCTGCAGGAAACATTTAAGGCCAAACTAACTGCTGTCAGAACTGGCTGTTGTAGGTTTTCTAAGCTGTGTGGTCATAGTCTGATAGTTTGTGCTCCTAACGTTTAACCCAAATCTATGGCTGTCATCTTCAGAGGCATGTCACGATAAGATGTGTTTCTCTCCATTGCACAATCAGAGTATGTACTAGATTTTAATGTAGAACTACAGTGATGTAGCTTTTCAAATGGCAATGTGGACACCACAGTCAAAATACCATAGTAAATAATACTTTTCTTGTATTGTTGAAGGCTTTCATGGCCAGAATCACTGGGGTGCTGTGTGGTTTCCGGGCTGTATGGCTGTGTTCTAGCAGCATTCTCTCCTGATGTTTTGCCTGCATCTGTAGATGGTATCTTCAGAGGATCTGATAGTAAGAAAGCAAGTGGAGTATATATACCTGTTGGAGTGTTCAGGGTGGGGAAAAGAACCATTGTCTGTTAAAAAGTAAAGGGTGCAATCAGCAAGCTAGATTTACATGTGTGTGTGGGATCCGCCCATTAGCATGTGAGTGACAATGAAGATAGCAGGGGGGGGGTGCGCCACACATCGGGCGCGCACCTGAGGGGCAGAAATTGCCCCTCCCTCTCCCACCTTTTCCATGGCCCAGCCAGGCTGGTTTTTCAGCCGGCTTGCTGGCAGAAAAAGTTAAGTGGGAGGGGTGGGGTGGGGTCGACCCCTCCCATTTCCCCCCTCCCCCACGCCCCAGCCACGCTTTTTTTCAGCAGGCAAAGCAGTCGGCTGAAAAAGCTTTGGCTGCTTCGCCGGCAGAAAAAGGTAAGGGGGGGGGGCAGATGAAAACAGGACATATAGCAGTGTTGTTTTTAATATGTCCACATGGTTGACATGATAAAATGAAGGCTATACAAGCTCTAATTCATTTGGAATTATATTTGTGGATAGGAGTAGCTACAGCAAAAAATAGCATATTTTAAAAACTGAAATAAAATATACTTTGTCAATCATAATAATAAATCATTGTGCAATTTTAAATAATTAAAATGTTTCTCTACAGTTTACAGTTGAGTAAATTTAATATAATCAGGTATATGTCGGCAGTGATCAGTACCCAGCATAGAGGAACTTGCATGAGGCAACCTTGTGGGAAATCCAGGAATATTGCAAGGACAATACTGGACATAAAGCTCAATCTTTCATCCTGTTCTGTCCCCAATTTTAGTTCAATTGGGTAGATGCACCTGAAGTCAGTAATCATCAAAAATCTGCATCTAGTAGCTTTACTGGCGGAATAGCTGCTTGTATTTCATAATTTCTTTCGACAGAGGTCAATATAACAAATTTATGTCTATATTTTCTTGTTTCCAACTCATATGTTTAAATGCAATCTCTGCTTATGTGCTTAATCGTAAACACACAATCATAAATACACTATTTGAGTCACAATGACTCAAATATATGTAACCTTGTATTCCACAATAAGGTACCTGGCTAGTCAACCCGCAGGTTGGGTTTGACCTCATGATTCACACTTTAGCTTGGCCAAAGTACCTGTGCAAAGAACAAATTATACAAGTATTACAACAGAAATTATTTATATTGTTCTTCTACCTTTCTTAAAGTAAACAAAAACCCTTGCATGCACTTACTTTTGGTTTGTTTTAGGACAATCTGAAGTACAAACAGCATAAAAATTATAAATATTTTAATTATAGCAATTAACGGTATCCAACTGAAAAGGATATAATGTACAATGTGATGATTCTATTTTTATGTTTCAAACCATCCCCACCCATACCTTTACATTCGGCACCATACCTTTTGTTTCAACTAGCTTATATTTTATTCAATTACTTATTCTCCCCATAACTACCTTTAAAAATCTTTGTTCCATCTGGCATCTGCTCTTTTGTTCGCTTTAAAATGTGCTGCTTTAACTGGTTCAAATGCGGGCTGTTTGTATACTCATGCTGATCTTACGATGAGATTGTCTTACTCACTGCCTTCAGCGTGCACATTTCTTAAAGCAGTAACAAACATCTTCACGAAACACAAAGACAACTTCAGCCATACTGTTACTAACTCATACCAGCGCTTGAAAACTGCAAATACTTTTTCTCACTATAGCAATAAAAAAAAAAATCTCAAACTTTCATCAGCTCTAGCTGTACCGCATTCTACTCAGCCTATGTCAGCTATGCAGCCCTTCTGGTGCGCGCTTCACCAAAGCAAGCCCTGTTGAATCCAACTGGGCTTATTCCCAAACAAGAATGCATGTAGGATTGCAGCATTAGCTTTTAAATGTTAGAGTTTCACGCCCGAAAAGTGAAAAACTGCCCGTCCATAGAATATCAACAGGGGTCAGCCAAGGCAAGCAGCGCTGTGTTTGAGCATGCTCGTGGAGAGCGTCGGGACCGCCAGTAATCCCTGCAGAGCCACGCGCAGTAACCCGGAAGAAAACGACTGAGCGGGCTGTGTGGACTGAGCGGGCTGCGAGAGCGGCAAGCTGCGCAGACCGAGAAGGGGATGGCCACCTTCTTTGGGGAGGTTGTGGCGGCACCATCCCGAACTGGGGTGGACGATGACGAGGAGGAGGAGGGGACGGTGGCGCGAGAAGAAGCGCCGGAGGATCGGGAGATTCGCATAGAGCTCGAGAAGAAAAGGCAAGCCGGGGGTAGAACAGAGCGGCCAAGGAGGCGAGGCTCAATCCGAAAACAGGGTTTGTTTGATACCGTGGGGCCCGTGATCATTGTGGCGCCTCTGACAGGCGGATTCCGCATGGGCCAAAAACAGCGGTGTGAAAACGGTGTAAACCCTCTTATACCGTTTTAAACCATTGCACACCGTTTTCACACTGCTGTTTTTTGGCCCACGAGGAATGTGTGCAAAGTGCTTTTCCCTCACAGTGAAAAACTCCTGCATCAGAGTCGGATGGTGCACTCTCAAGCAGGACCCGAGTCCCAATAAAAGGGGGTTGTGTGGGAGCTTGGCTTGGAATGACAGTCAGCAGTTCCTTGTGTCTGTTGCTTTCATCCTTCCCTTCTGGACATGGAAGAAGGACAGATCCCCTTAGGTTCATCATCTCAGGTAATTTGTCAGTTTGATTTATAGCTTATGCCTCTTGCCCAATTGCAAGAGGCATTAGAGCTGCTTGATCAGTGGTGCTGCTGTGAACCTTGTTTATATTTAGCCTACTTTAATTACTTAGTCCATATTTTGTTCAGAGTATTACCATTTGTTTTTGTTTTGTTTCTTATCCTCAGGGAAGTCCATATTCTCTGGAACACAGCATTCACTCCATCTACAGGAAATTCTTCAAATCATCTGTTTCCTTGCTCAAAGTTCATACTGGGTATAGGACACAATGCAGCAGGTAAGCAGTGCAGATCATGGAGTTGTTTGTATTTTATTTCAGTGTTAAATCACAGGCGGATTCCGCATGGGCCAAAAACAGCGGTGTGAAAACGGTGTAAACCCTTTTACACCGTTTTAAATCATTTTACACCATTTTCACACTGTTTTCACACTGCTGTTTTTGGCCCATGCAGAATCTGCCACAGTGAAAGTCTTTTGTCAACTTTGATATGTCACAGGTAGTTTAAATAACTTTTACATTATGTTATGCATTGCTTTGCTAAGGTTGTCTAAAGATATGTGATTTCTAGTATGTTCATGGGTGGGAAGGAGGCATGGTATAGCCTGATCTCAGCAGTCAAGAAAGTCTCTGCAGAGGAAAGCAATGGCAAACCGCCTCTGTTTCTCACTTGCTTTGAAAGCCTCTTTCATCAGTTGGTTGCAGTTTGACAGAACTTATGCATGTAACAATTGTTCCAGTGTTAAGAGCAAATCTGGCTTTATTCGCAGCATTCTTGTCTTCATTTGTTTTGAATTCTGGAGACTGGGAAGTAGTTGGATCTGTCAAGCTGTGGAATGAATGGTGCAGAACATCAAACACAACCAATGTCCTGCCAACAGATTCTTTCTGTTTGTTTTATCGGTTGATTTCAGATCCTACAGTAAGTCATATCTCTTATATGTGTAAATAGTCCCACCGTTCAAGTTCTGCATATGAAGTTTCCTTGTAATCCTGGGATACAGCAGATATTCTGCTATGGAGGTATTGCCTCTTCTCATTCTTACCAGGTACCCATGATAAAGAGACTTACAGAAATGGGTGATTTTTGTGAATGCCTCTATAGTGAAACTTGTCAAAATTATGTGATTTAGAGCTTCACAACACTTTAACATGTAGCATCTGAAGTATTTATTTCTATTATGTTTAAACAGGTTTTGTTGTGCCAGTGTACTTGTTTTGTGGCTGAGGATCAGCAATTTCAGTGGCTTGAAAAGGTAGGGGGGAATCAGTCTTTCAGGAGTATGTGCAAAAAAAAGTATGCTTGATTTCAAGATGGATTCACTCATTCCTTTTCCTTTCACCTCCCCCAGTATCAGGGTGTCCATCATTATTGGTACTGTTCATAGAATATTATTATTGTTCAGTCTGTACACTTCCATAGCAATTTCAGTGTTTCACATGTATTATATTGCAATCTTTACAACAATTCTGAAAGGTAGGCCAGAACTATTGTCCTCATTGCAAATGAGAGGACTAAGATACAGAGAGAGTAACTTGTCTAAGGCCACCTTATGGCAGGCTAGAACTGGGATCTCAGTTCACAGCTCTGCAGTATGCGGTGGTGGTGGAAAGCACCACCCAGTAGCAGCTAACTTATGACAACCCTGTAGGTTTTTCAGGGGAAGGGATGACCAGAAGTGGTTTGCCCTTGCCTATCTCTGAGTAGTGACCCTTGATGATCTCCCATCCAAATGACCAGGGCTGACCCCACTTAGGCCCTTTCCGCACGGGCGATTTACAGTGGCCCAGGGACGGCAAAAACGCCATCCCTGTGTGGCTGTTTGCCCAGGAGGCGCTGCTGCATTTCAGCAGCGCCGTCCTGGCCGCCCGGGAGCAGTGTGAAGCTGCTCCTATTAATCTCGCAAAACTAGCGAGGTTTTTCTAAAGCACCGTCTTCCCATCGGCGCGGTGCGAACAGCACCAGTGGGAAGACGCTGCTTTCTCCCTCCCTTCACCGTCCTGTCCTTCGTCGCTCTGGAGGGCTGCAGAGCCCCGCCCACGCTGCCCTCCGACCCCTGGAAGTCAGAAGGCACCGTGGGCAGGTCCCTGCAGCCCTCTAGAGCGATGAAGGACGGGACGGTGAGTGGAGGCTGGCGACCGGAGGCCGCTCCGTTTGGAGCCACCTCTCCGGCTGAGGGGGAAGTGCCGTGCGAACGGCCTCTAGCATGCGAATGACATGCGAACGGCCCCTGAGCCTCCGCTGGCATAAATTATGCCGGCGGAGGCTCGGATCCGTGTGTGTGCAGAAAGGGCCTTAGTTTCCAAGATCTGAGATGTTTGGGCTAGCATGGGCCATCCAGATCAGGGTACTGCCCTATACCAGTTCACAATAAGTCAGGACAGTTGAAAAATCACTGTGGTAGTACTGTGAATTGTACCATACTAATTCACATTAACTCTAGCAATGTCGTAGAACTATTGTGATTTATTTTCCCAATCCAATTGATAAACTTTATTTGCATATATATATATATCTCTGATCATACTGGAAGCTCTTATGACATAGCCATTAGCACCATTGCAGTTATTTTCCATCTCCTTAATGCTGAGATTTAGAATTTGCATTCTAGGTTTTTGGATGCATGCAGAAGACAGATTTGCAAGTAGCTGTTCTTTCAACATCCTCCGTTACAGATTATAAAACATCTGAATCAACTTCAATACTTTCTTCTCCTTTTCTGAAAGCATTAAAAACAAAACAGTTCAAAGATAACGTCTGTTGCTCACTTCTAGAACAACCAAATATTGTACAGGATCTCCCTGCAGCAGGTATGTAATAACTTTAATTTATTTTTCTCATTTTTTTCTCTAGCACAAAAAGACAGGAGTGCTTTGTTTCAGTTCCATCTAATACAGCAAAGATATCTTTGAAGGAATAGGCTTTTGTGCCCTTCCCTGTTCCTTCGGGTTGGGACCCCAATAACAAACCAGGTGTCACCTACCACCACTAGTGACTTATTATCTCCATCTAGCATTTT
Organism: Sphaerodactylus townsendi; assembly: GCF_021028975.2. Lineage (NCBI taxonomy): Eukaryota > Metazoa > Chordata > Lepidosauria > Squamata > Sphaerodactylidae > Sphaerodactylus > Sphaerodactylus townsendi. The sequence continues at coordinate 82,985,641 of NC_059426.1, read as the reverse complement.
ATACCTGTAGAGGCTCTAGCTAACCTCCTGTTCCACTCCTATGGGTGATTGTAAGGCCCATCTTATTACAGTTCTAAACTATCATGCTCTAGGCATGGTGAGCTTTTTGCTGCCCCCTCTTGTTACCACACTTCAAATGGCAAGACCAAAATTTCCAAGAGATGAGATGGGTAGCCCCATCCAAAGTCCAAGGCAGCTGGGGATGGCACCTCTGCCATTCTGCCCCCTGCCTTCAGAGGGCTTTTAGGTGGAACAGGGAGCAGGGGAAAAGACAATATCCCTAGCTGCCTGAATGCCCCCTGTTGCCTGAAAAGGGTGGTGTAACTCTGAGGCCCCAAGTTCCTGGAGCAAAAACCAGGTGGAAGCCGACTGATGTCAGCTCTACCCCAGGGAACTCCCCTGGTACACCCCAAGCCACACCAGCATCCTCCTGGATGCCAACACAGCTCTGAAGACCAGCCTCCCTTCCAGGGCGGGCACCACCAAGGTCCACGATACTCTCGTCTCCCAGTTTGCACATTCTGCCGGTTCATTTGCCAAATGTACCGGCAGGGTGGCCAAACACACCAGTGCAAGCTCACACTAGCCCCATAGACCCATTTGTCCTTGGCCCTTCGGATTGGGCTGTTGGAGTATTCCAAATATAATGAAGTTTAATACATTAATCAAAAGAATATACATGGTCTGTTCAAGCATTTTTGTCTGAGAAAAGAAATAAAGAAAAGATGAAGACACATAATCCCTTTTCCCTGCACTTGGAACTTATCCTGAACGTTGTTTAATTAGGACAAGCTAGTTTAACTTGAAGCTGCAGTGGGATAAAGTTCAATAACCTTTGATGTCCTGCTTTGGACTCCTTTCCATTGTCCCTTGATGCATGGGAACCAGCAGAGTCCCTAAGTATAAGCTTCGTCTACCATGACTTGTGCTCCAAAGTCAAGTCCTATATCATTCCATCTTATTCAACCTACATAGGTTTCCAGTGCTTCTGGGTTCAATTCAAGGTGCTGATATTGACCTTTACAGCCCTGAATGGCCTGGGTATGAAATACCTTAAGGACTGTCTTCTCCCTTACAAACCTACCTGCTCACTCCAATAATCATCAGAGGCCATGCTTTGGCTGCCCCCCAGCCATCTGAAACTGGACCTGAGAAAAGGCCTTCTTCCTGCCCTTTCTAGGATGAACTTACAGCCACAAGGCAGAATTTATATTCCAGCAATTTGGCTGTTTTGCTTCTCTGTCCCTTCTGGGTGTAACATACTAATAGGACATGGGTTTTAAACCATTGCAGTTGGAGTCAGACACATAACCTTGAGTGTTATGTATTTAGAGGTTGATGGTCCCTTCCTTCAGCTCCCTCCTTTTTGCCGGCAGTGAGTTTGCAGCTGGATCTTTGTGCACGTATAGAGTGAAGTCACAATAACTGCAATACTAGGGTGAAGTCTTGGGCAGATGGTGTTTCTTCACAACATCCATGAATAAAATCCCAGAATCTTCTCACAATCATCCTGGCCTCTAGGATTACTGCAGTGCACTCTACAGGTGGCTGCTCTTGAAGTTGGCCCAGAAGCCCCTGGAGGTTTAGAGTGCTACAGATAGGAATGTATTTGACCAGTGCAAAATTAGCTAACAATTTGCTTTCAGGACTAGTTCAAGGTGTGGAGTTTGACTGTAAGAGCCATTCTTGACTCTTGACTGTAAAAGCCATTCTTGACTCAACTTAAATTCAGAGTTTCTTCCTAGATTAAATCTGTACTTCACCCCCAGTGCTCTGACAGAATTCTGCTCTGTGCCTCTACTTTGTGAGAAGTAATCTTTACACCAAGGAGAGGGCCTTTTCATCTGTAGCCATGTGGTTATGGAATAATGCTCTAGAACACAACTATTTTTGAACTCACCTGAATTCTAGGAAGCAGTATGAAACCTTATTTGTTTGCAAGGCTTTTAGGGGTGATATGATGTGGTTTAAATGTGATCGAGACAGCAATTAATATTTTTGTGCTGGTGATGTTTAAATGTAAAGTATTAAATTTAGAATTAGGTTTGGGTGTTGGAGGGATGTCTGTGCACATGGTAGACAAGCCCAGGGGACATGAAAAGGTTGGATAACAATATTTTGGTTCTGATCAACTGGACACTTTCCTTGTTTATCCATTGTACTACTGGTTCTCTATCATTTTCTCTTTTCTTTGATTGTACTTAGTTCTCAGCTACTGTCAAGTGTGGCAGATCCCTGCAGTACTTTATCAGTGTTATACTGATGTCATCAAACTGGACATCATTACAATTGAAGCTTTCAAGCCTGTCCTGTCTTCCAAAATCCTGAAGAGTTTAGTTAAGGTAAGACTTGATTGGAGTACATGGGGTCTTCTTTCAGACAGTCAGTGGTACACCATAGCAATTGCTGTGAGGAAAATTTGGTTTCAATTTATGGAAGGCCTTTCTTTGCCTTCCCAGAAGCCTTAGCTTCACATTTCTGTGGATCTTGGAAGAGACCTAAAGCCTTTTTTAGCAGCACCATACTCCTTCTGTCACATTCATGATACTAAATTCTTCCTCCCCACTTTGGGGCACTGACAAGGCAGCAGTGTAGGGCTTAGCAGATTCTTTAGCCATCAGCGATTCCTGAGCAGTTGCTGGACCTGGCTGGTTCTAGCTATGATTCATGGCTAGTAAAATAGTAAGGATTGTTTTAGAGCCAAACATTGATGTAAATTGGATGCTTCCTTTCATTATTTAATTTGCAGCAATGAATTATGCCCTCATGGTAAAATTTACCGTAAGGCTTTGTTCCATATTCTCGCATCCTGACAGACTAGGACCTACACGGCCTATTTGTCTGTCACATCCTGACAGACTAGGACCTACACGGCCTATTTATTCCTAAGCCCCTCTTGGAGAACTAGTTGCCAAAGTTCCATGGGCAGGGGGACACACTGTTTAACCAGTTGACGTGTGCAGTATGGAATCTTAGTAATTGTTTTATGAATGTGCTTCCTTTGCCTTGCTCACAAAACAATTATTACTATTGTACTGAAAGCGCAAGCAAGCAATGCGGTATCTTGTGAAAGCTGCTGTTGGCTCTGTGACAGACCTTACGTCTAGTCCCAAATCTAGTCTTAAGATCAAATGCTCACATACATACAGGCAGCCTATTTACATGACACTTTTGCTCTGTCCTTTTTATCGACAAGAATGTTCCATGACAATCCAGCCTCAAATGCTAAAAGATGGTTTGGATGGTTTATTAAAGCCTTTAAGTTTTGAAACTCATTCTGAAACTTCAGCTACTGGAGAAATTCCTGCTTAAATGAAGTTAGATGTAGGCTGCAGTCCTAAGAATGCTTTCCTGGAAGTTAATCCCATTAAATTGGACTAACTTCTGAGTAGACCCACTTAGTGGTTACAGCGCTGGACTACGAAGAGCACAACAGAGGATCAGTTGCTTGCTGGGCCATGAAGATCACTGGGTGGCCTTGGGCCTGTCACCTTCTGTCATCTCAACCTACTCCACAGGGATGTTTTGACAATGAAATGGGGCAGGAGGGCTGTTGTTGACTGCCCTGATATCTTGGAGGAAGGGGAGATAAATATCGTTAATTATTCATAAGCTGTGCTTCCTCTAAAGTATACTTTGGAAGTTGAATTCATGGTTTAGTTCATTAAACAAGTGCCACTATAGCCGAGTATATTTCAACTCTACAGACTGGGCAGGTTTGGCAGCAGTTGCATAATTTCTGAAAAGGGACAGTGGCTTTACCAATCAAGCTCCACTTTGTGCATGTAGGGGCTCTTATACGGGCTTCTCCCTTCTGTTCTGAAGCGGGGGATGTTGCACATGTGGTTCTCCAGGCACATGTATATGAACTGTTGCTATGACAATTCTGAGTGGAGACACTATTATCGGCACAGAAGGTCTCTTTGTTCTCGGTGCAAAAGCCATTGCACAGCAATCCAAGGCACTGATAAGGCTATTTATCAAAACTCCACCACTTATTTACCATACGCTACGGAAACAATTCAATTTTGAATCAAAAGCTTACCGGTGCTTTGCTCTTCATTTTTTTTCTTTGTTACAATTAATTAGCAAAATCTGAAACTGGGCCAAAATCAGTATGCAACCTTTGAAAGACATCTTATACGCATTAGTATATCTTATGGGTCAACTCTTTTTCACAAGTTATACTTCCTTACTCATGGTCATGACTATTCATTGTTGATGTATTCTTTCTTGTTCTTTGTTACGCAACTCTTTTTTCCTCATTTTATCCAGGACACTTCTAGAAGCACAGAAACCCTGGTAAAATTGATGACAACGACTGAAATCAACAATATCTACACTTAAAATGAAAGATTTTCTGTGTTGAATGCTTTTTAAGTTGGATCATCTTTGCAGGCCTTTTGGTTAGTCTTTAAACTGGAAAGCCATTCTTTGGTTGGATACTGGTATTTATCTGTGGTTGTTCCTAGCTTCAGAGGAAGAAATGTATAAATTCCTGCACTAAATCCATGGGACCATTAAAAGTAGGGGCTCTACGCCTTGGCTAATGTACATTTCAAAATACATGACTAATTTTTGCACTTTCTACAAATCTGAATTTTTTGGTGGCCTTTTTCTATGTAGGCAAAATGTGTGTGTGTTTTTCTCCAGTAACTCAATTTGTATCATTCCTTGGTGATGGTGAAGCTGAATTAATTTCCCCCAATGAGTGGTGTATAAAATCGGAATACTTTGTAAAAAGATACTCACATCTGTATAGGAGAAAGTAGTGGCTCTAAGGAAAGGAATAGAGAGTGTATGAGTAAAGCAAAGCAGGTGGCAAGAAACTGAGGAGGCTTAAGAACATAAAGAAGTCCAGACTAGTGATCCCTCTAGTCTAGCAAACTGCCTCACAGAGTGGCCAGCCTCTGGTGGTCCAGAGTGGCCAGCCTCTGGCGGTCCAGTCAGCCACAGGGCATAGAGGCTGAGACCTCCCCCTAATATTGTGTCCCATCACTGATATTCACAGATTTATTGCCTCTGAATGTGAAGACTCCCTTTAGTCACCATAGCTGGCAGCCATTGATAGACCTGTCCTCCATGAATCTGTCTATCTTTGCCTGGCCATCACTACACCCTCTAGCAGCAAATTCCACATTTGTACACTTCACTGGGTAAAGAAGCATTTCCTCTTGTTTGTCCTGAACCTACTGCTGATCAGCTTAATTGGGTGCCCTCAAGTTCTAGTAATTGGGGAGAAAGAGAAAAAGTTCCTTGTCAACTATCTCCACTCCATGCATAATTTTACAAACCTCTATTGCAGGGGTCCCCAAACTTTTTAAACAGGGGGCCAGTTCACTGTCCCTCAGACTGTTGGAGGGCCGGACTAAAAAAAACTATGAACAAATTCCTATGCACAAATGATTGTAAAATGTTTGATTTCACCTTTCAGCCTTTCTGTCATGGTCTGTTTTTAGAACAGTGACCAAAGTATGTCAAGTACAGGGTGGGCTCCAAATATTGTTGGGGAGGCTGTGGAATACCTTCTCCTGTAAAAAAAAAAAGCAAGAACTTCTTTCTCCATAATGAAGCATCTCCATCTGAACTCCAGGATCCGGCAGGTATATTGGCCTGGGTCCTTCCTCCTGGCAAATCCAGCGAAGCGATTCTACCCAGCCCTCCTGGCTGATGCCAATGGGAGTGAGGCAGAACAGAAAGCCTGAGAGCAACACATGAAGTAGCCGAGAGGGAAGGGTGGAGCAGGAGTTGCCATGTGTAAGGTTTCCAACTCTGGGTCAGAAAATTCATGGAGATTTGGGGGTGCCATCATGTAATTGCAATCAACAGCCGTTGGGGCCGGTTCCTCCTCTCCCTCTAGCCCCCACTGCACATGAATGGAGCCATCGCCGCCATGCCTGGCGGGCCGGATAAATGCCTTCAGGGGGCCACATTTGGCCCCCGGGCCGTAGTTTGGGGACCCCTGCTCTATTGTAACCTCTCCTTAGTTATCTATTTTCTATACTGAAAGCAGTGGGGCTATCCACAGAACTTCAGTAGATGCTTTCCTTCTTCCATGGCCCTTCTTTGGCCACAACTCCCTCCTCCCTCCAATTGACTGGAATCTTCCCAGCCCAGGGAGCTCTGGAAAGGCCAGGCACTCTCCCCTGAGTTGGGAAGCCCACTTAGACCGACCAGCCTGCTGGGGAAGTCAGGTTGGCAGCAGCTGTTTCCTGCCCCATTGACACTGGCAACTGCGCCCTCCTACCTCTCCAGAAAGAAGAAAGGAAGGGGAGGCAGATTGAGAGCGCCATCACTCCGGCCATTGGGCCATTGCTCAACTGGCCAGGAAAACATGATCCTGTGGCCCTGGCATCTCCAGTTAAAAAAAAAAGGCACAGGTGACAGGGGATCTGAAAGCTGTTTGCCTGAGAGTAGCTGCCAGTCTGAGTAGACAAATACTGACCCAGATGGATCAAGGGTCATATTTTCACTGCTAAAGGGATTCATGTTAAAATTCCATGCAAACAAAACATTTCCAACAGGCAGATTCTACCTGCTCTCTTTGCTTCCGGTGTAGATTTTCTGTGTACCTTTTAACACAGGAATATTCCAGAAAGTGAAACTTCATGATCCCCCTCCCCCAATAATCCAAAATTGTGTGCCACGATCTATCATTATTCTTTCTTATTTCATTTTCTGGCATGTCTAAAAGACTCGGGGAAGAGTGGCCTTGGAAACAGGATGTGAGCCACAGAATCAAACAATGAAAGGTCCCACAAGATAGCGCTTTTGAATCTTGTTTTCCATCAGGGCTAACACGATACCTTCAACCCTCTTGATTTCAGCGGGTTTCAGAGGGGGTCATTTGAGAAAGGCCTGGCGTCACCATTTAAAAGGCAGCCTCATATTGTGAAAAGTGGAGAAGAGGCGGGTATTACAGAGCCGGAGCATTCGACTCCTCGTGTCGCAGGAAACCACAGCTACCTGCTCTGTGCCGGGAATTTCCTCGCTTGTTTATTTAAGACTTTCAGATTGCCACACTAATCTGAGTCCCCTAGCAAACTTGAACTACTCGGTTCGGATCCACTTTGGCACACTTCTAATCTCTATTATCACTCAAGTTAAAAGAAAAAAGGCTAGTAATGTTTTCCCCTATTTTGGTATGTGGTAGGTTAATTTTTGGGCTTAATGTGGCCCGTGGTCTGGTAAATCTTGTTCCTAACGTTTCGCCTGCACCTGTGGCTGGCATCTTCAGAGGTGTATCACAGAGGGAAGTCTGCAGCAGCCTCCCCTCTGTGATACCCCTCTGAAGATGCCAGCCACAGGTGCAGGTGAAACGTCGGGAACAAGAGCTACCAGACCACGGCCACACAGCCCAGAAAACCCACCACAACCAGTTGAATCCGGCTATGAAAGCCTTCGACAATACATTGAACGGCCTCTATGTTGTTTGGCAAAAATAAAAAAATCCAGCCAATTTGGGAGACAGTTGTCTAACTCTCACCTTGTCCTACACATGCGCGGTGCTTTTTACTGTACAGGAATTTCCCCAGAGGGAGCCGAGAGTTTATCTGGGCTGGGCAAAGCCTGGTCGCTCCCCCAGCCCCTCCTTCGCCGTCACGAGTTTCGTCCGGCTTTTCACTTTTTTGAGTTTCCGCTACTCAGTTCCTGGCGGTGCTGCTGCTCGCTGGGCCTGGCAATGGCGCCTGGGTTCTGGACGCTGGCTGTCCTGATGGTTCTGGCCAAGGTGAGTGGCGGGCGGCTGGGAAAGTGCCTGCTTTTTCGCGGTGGACCTTGCGGGAGCCTGCGGTTCGGGCCCCGGGAAAGAGCCAGAGTCCGGGGAATTCCGAGCTGATTCGAAAGCCATTCACTCTCAAGCCCTTCCCCCCCGCACCGGCGCCCACATTTCCTCTCTTTTTTAAGTCCCCCCCTCCCCCTAAGCAAAGTGGCACCGAAGTTGGAAAAAACTTTGTCGTAGAGTTGCCGCCGCCGCCGCCTCCCTTCGGATTTCTGCCTTCTACGGTACGGGGTTGGGGAAGTGGAAGCCTCAGGGTCTCCCTCTTTCTGTGAACCGCCCACCTTCCACATACCTTGACTCTTGTTGTTTTTAAGGGGCAGAAGGCAAAGCCACGGGCTATGAGCGTAGCTTGTCGGATTTTTCTGACTGTTCAGAGTGCCTTAGGACGGTACTACCTGGACAGGTTCGTTCGTTCGTTCATTTCAGCAAAGCCTTCTGAGGGTGCCTCCCTGCAAGTGGGAGCGATTGGTGACTCATACTGTGGCCCCTTTCACAGATGCAGAATAAAGCACTTTCAGTCCACTTTCAGAGTTGTTTGCAAGTGGATTTTGCTGTTCCGCACAGTAAAATCCTGCTGCAAAGTGCACTGAAAGTGGATTGAAAGTGCATTATTCTGCATGTGCGGAAGGGGCTGGTGTGTGTGTGTTCAGTGCTCTCAAGTCGCTTCCAACTCATGGCAACCATTGGCCTCCAAAACGTACCATCATTAACAGTTTTGCTCAGGTCTTGCGAAATGAAGGTTGTGACTTTCTTTATACAGTCCATTCTCCTCATGTGACTACACAGGCATTTTCTTTTGTGAGTCCCATAATTAGGCTTCCACACTTCTAGCAGTCTACATGTTCAAGGAGGGTGTTTTTAGAAAGGGATCAGTAACGGTCAGTAAAGGTGCTTTTCTAAAGGAATGTGATTGAGGCATATGTTGCTGTTTATTATATGTGTCATATTTTTCTCTACTGCCATGTGCCTTTGCAATCTGCTCTCTTTGTTGTTTATAGTATGTCATGTCATACGCCGTTTTGTTTGCATTGTTTCCTCATTTCTGAAATCCGGCCCTTTTGCATCGCCACTGGATGTTTTGTGCTGTTTGAATTGTTTTCTGTATTTTGTACTCTGTTTTGAGTCTCAGTGAGGATGGTGGGCTACAAATGAAGTAAACAAGTCAATCAGTCAATAAAAAACCTTGTTTTAAACCACACCCAACTTTCAGAGAAATGTTTATTTCCAGCCAAAATTAGGTGAGTGTGTTAAAATCTCTTTAGGGCTAAGCTACAAGAAAATCAATTCTACATCAACAATTTTGATCTCAGGCAAAAAAATTACATTGTTCAAAGTATTTTTGTTGATCTCACTTTTTAGCTGAGTGTTGAATAATTGAGAACCCTATATGTTTTTCCTTTCAATTGCAAGGCCTGGTTTGAATGCCTGATTTGCTTCTTGATATACTCTTTCTTACTGAAAGATGACAAAAGATTTCTGAATTAATCCACCATTTCCTGGACCTTCTTTGTTCTAGAATGCTCTGTTTGGGTCCTAGTGCCTTGGGGACATTGTTAGGGTAAGAGATTTTAACACACTCACCTAATTTTGGCTTCCCAATCAGAGTAGCCTTGATTTTTGGAAATGAGAGAAGCTTGTGCTTGGTACTGGAAAAATATTGAACATGTTCACTTAAAAGCTTCATTTCATGGTATATGTTCTTATCTGGAGATGAAGGAAAGAACCTCTGCAGGTGCTCATGAAAAGCAATTAATGGCAAACTGGTTAATAGCAATTTCATAGCAGATCTGTTAATATGGCTTATAAATAAAATCACATGCCCTCTACAACTCAGCATTTTTGTCTGCAGAATTACTTGTTCTAATTTGTTTTCATCTCACCTTTGTATCAAATTGTACATTGACTAGAGGGAATAAGGCCAGAGAATAAAACTAATCTTATTTTCTTCAGAATAGTCACATCCTTTAATGTTTCTCTGTGGCATAAAACTGAGACCTTCTGCAAATGTGTATTGTTGATGTGTATTTTTCTTTTATTTTGTTCAGTGCCTTTTACTTTTTAAAATGTCTACTGTACTTGTCTAAAGACCGTGGTAAAATAATGTGGGTCACGTTAGTTGAAATGTGTGCGCTCAGCCTGTTGATGAAATTTCTAGTTGAAAAGCAATTTGTCCTGTTTGCTTTTGCAGAGTCTAATTCTTGCTTCTTTGAGTTTGATGTTCTATATTATACTTATTTAGAAGTATAGAAGCTTTTCCAGGAGGCTGTATCAACCCTGAGTTGAAGTCAAAGATCATACCATTATCAGGGGAGCAAAAATGATCAGGAAGTTTGGTGTAGTGGCTTTTTATCTTACCAACCCCTCCTTCCCATTAAGACCAAAGTCTTATTATCCAAGATGGGCAGACAGCCCCATCCACAGGCTAGGCGCCCAGCCATGGCATTCCCAAAGGGGCTTCCTGACAGCATGGGGAAGGCAAAAAGCCTCCTTCCCTCCAAGAAATCCCAATGGGTTGCGCTGCACTGACGCCATCACAGAGGCTGGGAGGGAGCTGACTAATGTTGGCTCCTCCCCCGGCCTCACCCTCAGTTCACCCCCGCTATAGCAGAGGCGCAGGATACTGTAGCAGTGTCCTGGGCTGCATTCCACTGCTGGGGGGAGGGTGGCGGCGGCGGCTGCACTGCAGTAGTTTCGCCCCTCCACTGAAGAAAGTACCCCAGAGAGGGCAAATCTACTGGTGGCGGATTTGGCTCTACCCATCGGATGGGGCTGTAAGTCCTGTTGAACATAGCAGACTTATTGTTGAATAAACATCAGTAGAACTGATTCCATTAATATATTTAGCTCATTTACTTAAATATTAAACCATATGTGGCTACAAACACTTTACATAATACGTAATTGCCATAGGGCAGTAACTGTTCACATGTCTTAAGATTTTTACAATGATGAAGAGAGTGACTGCAAAGAAATTTCTCTTCCCTTTCAAAGGTAGGGACTTGGCATCATCCAGTTTGATGGGCAAGTTTCAGTCACTAGGCAAGAAAGTTCTTCTCTCTTCACAAGTTCCTTACCCTGGAGAAAAGTTTGAAGGCATATAATGCAGATCCCCCTGACTGGGCTAACTCTGTCTGAGAACCACATAAGAACCAGGTTAAACTGCTGAGTTCCCCTGGGAATTTAGAAACACAGCTTGTTTTGCATGGAAAAATCATTTCCTGGGTCATGGCCTTAATCATTAAAAGAGTTTTACAACACCTTTATCTGAACTACTTTTACTCGAAAGAAAATCATCTTGATTTTAATTAGGTTTAGTTTAAGTTGTGTGTGTGTGTGTGTGTGTGTGTGTGAGAGAGAGAGAGAGAGAGAGAGAGAGAGAGAAGTGCCGTCAGGTTGCTTCTGATTCATTACAATACTATGAATCGATGTCCTATCGTTAACAGCCTTGTTCAGGTCTTGCAAACTGAGGATTGTGGCTTCTTTTACAGAGCCAATCTATTTCCTGTTGAGTCTTCCTCTTTTCTTGCAGCCTTGAACTTTTTCCTAGTTTTATTGTCTTTTCCAGTGAGTCTTTGTCTTCTCATCATGTGAATGACAGCCTCAATTTAGTCATTTTGGCTTCTAGGACAAGTTCAGGCCTGATTTGAGCGCTCGCTCGCTTGCCCTCTCTCTCTCTCTCTCTCTGTGATTGCTGTCAAGTCACCGCTGATTTATGGCAATCCCCAAGGGTTTTCAAGGCAAGAGACATTCAGAGGTGGTTTGGCATAGCCTTACTTTGCAACCTTCCCCCTTATATTCTTTCAAGGCTCAGTCGCCTTATTTCTCAGTTCCAGTATCCCTTTTAGTTGTTGCTGGAACCAAGGAATAAGATGTCTTGAACAATTCCTGTTTCCTCATTTCCCATAGATGCTTTTGTCTTTTTGGTGCTCAGCTATAGTCCTGCTGTGACACTTTCTGCTTTAACTTTCATCAGTAGTCATTTCAAGTCCTCACTATTTTCTTCCAATTATGTGGTATTATCTGCATATCTCAAATTGTTAATGTTCCTTCCACCAGTTTTCATTCTGCCTTCATCTAAATCTAATCAATTTTTCCTTATGATATGTTCTGGGTATAGATTGAGGAGACGGGGAGATAGAAATAGATCTTTGTCTTAACACCTTTGCCTGTTGTCCGAAGTACAGGTTGTACATCAGAGCAATCAAAGCTGTTCCACACCCATTTCCTTTAAAGCCAGCCCTCGCTTTTCATGATCCACACAGTCAAAAGCTTTGCTGTGATCTGTGAAACAGAAGCTGATTTTATCCTGAAATTCTTTCATATGCTCCAGTAACCAATGTAAATTTGCAATATGATATCTTGTGCCTCTTCCTTTAAGCTAGGCCGTATCTGCACGGCCCGTTTACGACGGCCTGGGGGCGCCAAAAAAGGCGCCCCCAGGCCCTTCATTCAGATAGGCGCCAGCTGCTGCAACGCGAAGCGGCGGCGTTCGACGCCTCTTCCCTCCCCATGGGCGGCGGCCCTGAAAGGGTTGTTGTTGGAGGGATCGCCTTGCTGTGGCGCTGATCGCGAGAACGCGCCGCCGGGAAGATCAGCTTTCTCCCTAGCCCCCGCCAGGCCACTTGCTGTGTCATTCCTGCATTAGCCTGCGGGGCGTCGCAGCCCCGCCATTACACTGTCCCTCCGACGGTCGGAGGGCAGCGCGCATGAAATGCAACTGGGCTTCAACAAATCGGCGAAGGAAAGGTGGGCGAGGCGCTCCGTCGCGAACGGAGCCACCTTGCCTTCTGCCGGCCTCCCGATGCCTGTTCTGCTTGACTTGCCATTAGGCAGAGCTCCCATGCAGCGGAACTCCTGCGGCGCATAGGCAGAAACGGCCCTAGTTTTGGTTATATGGCTAAATCATATCTATAATCATTTTTTGCTTTTTATTACATTTTCTTATTCAAAATGCAATAATAATGTTAGTTTAAGAAATCGGGTTCAGCTTTAGGTAAGTCTGAGGGGTTGAAATCAAAGTTGTATTTTCCTCTGTTGCTGCTAAATCTCATTGATCTCAGCATTTTGAATAAAAATTATTGAAATAACTGAACATCTGAAATGTAATTTCTTCATCAGCCTCTGCCAATCCAAGAAAAAGAAAAGACCTACATCTAGGTAAAAAGCAATAACAAAATGCATTTTCTGGTAGTTTAAGTGCTGTGGAATAGAATTTGCATCGTAGTCACCTTTGCTCACTGTTTTGCTGGTAACTCAGTGGGTGCTGGCTGTGCTTTTAGCCCACTGTTGCTTTATAGTTCTGGTTCTCAAACTGAGTATGAGGAGAAGGGGGGGCTTCTTAAGCAGCCCGGACCATCTATTCTTTACTGCTGTGTGTGACTAAATAGAAATAGAACTTCTCACTGGAGGAACAGAGAAGCATGAAGGGTGTCTTTTTTTTTTGCGGACAAGTGTGACTAAACTGTACGGAGGCCATCACTATCAAGGCCTAGTGGTGCGGTGGTTGCAGCTTTCAGGCTAGATTCCAGGGGCTGGTGGGAGGGAGACTGCCCCTCACCCATGTTGCTCTAATATCATAAGTTTGTGTCAAAATCCTCACATATAAACTCCATAGATCCCCATGGTCTTATTCCATGCCAGTCCCTTTTGGCACCCATTGCTTGTGTATGAAATCTCAATACATGGATGGCAATATACGTACTGTGCAGAAGCCATGTTGACGTAAGTGCTATATGACCAGTTTCTTGACTTTCCACTTTAGTGCTAAAAGCTGGAAGTCTCTATGGATGCAGCTTTAAAATAACAGCTATCTTGAGGACTTGTGTCAGAGGAATTTTCATAGTAAAAGCCCAGTGTTTCCCAAAGTTTTTGAGCCTGTGGGCAGCTTTTGAATTTTGACAAAGTGTGTAGTAATGCACTGCTGACCCAGCAGCACCGTGGTATTAGAAACGCTATGGCACCAAGCGGACCCTCTGACTAGCTTCTGGTGGCATCTCGCGACTTCTACTCCTCAACTCCCGTATGAGTCACGGGTCATGAACTATCTGTGGCTCCAGTCACGGAAGCGTCCCAGGTGACAAAGGGACAAATGATCTGCCCCCCAGGTGAGGATTAGGCCCAGGCGGCTACGGCTCTTTCTCCTTGCCGTGGCAGCCAAAAGGTGAGATCATGCATCACATGATGATCTCCCGCTCTCCCGGACTCTCCGTCCCGCCCCTCTACACGCCCCCATTAGAATCATAATAAAAGGTGCCAGGAACCAGCGCCGCACGCGGGAGATTAAGCTGAGAACACGGACCTCCAGCGCTACCCAGCTGCGCTGGCGATCTCCACTAGATGTTATCTTCGCCTCGCGATACCGTTTCTTTGCGCTCTTGACCACGTGGACGTGCGACTACAAGCTGGTGCCGAAACCCGGGAATCCTCGAACCTCCACCCTGCTTTCCACGCATTAAGCCTGGGAAAGGGTCAGCTGATATCGAAGTCCGCTGGATCGAGCGCATCTGCAGGGACTCACCGCTTTCGGTATCAGCTCTGTCCTCTGGATCGCGCGAATCCAGAGACTCCTCCGCAGTACCAGGACACTCTCGGCCCGACGGAATACCGGGTGGAGTATGGGCAGCTTGCAAAAGCAGGGCTTATGACAAGCACGTGAACGAACTGGAAAGCGTTGGACTGAAATGCGCGCAGGGTCTCCATCTATAAAGCCAGAGGGGAGCTGCTAAACTGGATTGAGGAGATTGAAGCTCAGTGTCCATGGTACCCCGAGGAGGACATTGAATTTTTAAGGATCTGGAGAAAACATCGGCCATGCACTCTTCGCTGCAGGCAGCCTCGCGCGCCGATGTCACTGCTTACTGACGTGGAGAACAATGCTATGTGCGCCATCAGCCTGCAGGACCTGTGGCTCCCTTGCTATAGGTCAGCATGCCTCGCTTTCTCATCTTTCACCTTCGATTTCAGCCCCGGAATTTTCTCTATCCACTAAATTGGACGCCTGTCCTCCTTCTGCCCCCTCGCTCCGCCACTTCCTTCAAATTCTCCAAGCGGCTCGGCCTCCCCTTTGTCTCACGCCTTCATTTTCCGGGTTGAAGCCAGCGCACCTCCGTCAGCGCCTAACGTAGAATGGCGGCGGGTTTCAAAAGATTTCTCGCAGAGCGTGATTAATCCACGATCTGCTAAAAAAGGAAACTCCTGGACGGAAGACCCGATGCCTGATATCCTCGCGGTAATGCCCCGTCAACGCACTTCACTATGTGATAATGCAGGAGGATGGCATAGATTCGGGCGGGTTGTCGAAAGTACGATGCAGCCTTGAGCTATGGCAATATCCTCACCGAGCTCCGCAAAACCATGCGGGACGATGAGGGAATCACTAGCCCCTATCGTGAGAGAGGCATGCTGGAGGCAATCGCGAGGAATCACCTAATGGTTCCGGACGACTGGAAGACCACCTTCCGTGATGCTCCTGGAGCCCTGCACAATTTGGCAGTGATCTTGGGAGAAAGCTGGGATTCCGCGCAGCAATGCTTTAGCAGGGCAGCCGCCTCAAGGCGGCGCTTCTTCTACACCGCCGCACAGCTTTACGGGCTTCGATGCCTTCAGTAACCCTAACAATCAGATTGTCCTGCCGGTGGCCACCCTTACGGTGCGCCTCTGGAATGCTCTCTTACAAAGGCGTTTTTGAAAGTCCCCAATACCACGGACAGCCAACCCAAAGTTTTTTTCTAGCACTCGGCAGAAGCCTCTTTCCAAGAGCCCTAAGTGCTGAGTTTGTGAACAGGCTCCAGGAGGCCCTCAAGAGGCAGGTTGACAACGAGGAGGCCCAGGGCGAACTCGCTTTAAGCACCTTTTGCCAAGGAGAAACGCCTCGCTGGAGTGCCGCAGTTTAGCGATCACAGGGCCTAGGAAAGGAACTCCCGCAGCTGGCCGACATGCTCAAAAGCTTGCTACAGGATCGCCGGGTCTTTTCGCCCATCAAAGCCAGCCTTCTAGCCGCCGCCAGCTCTCCGCTGCCATGAGACAGCCCCCGAGATTTTAGTGTCTCTTAAATTTAGAAACCGCAAGCGGGGGACATTTCAGCGGAGGAATTGTAGGTCTGCCACGGTGGCGGGGCCTAGCAACCCTGACCGGAGGAGGGTCTCTCCCCAGAGTGGCGAAGACCCCCCAGGAAAGCTCTAAGACTGGCGCGCTCCCAATGCCCGCTGGGAGGGCTCCACGCCTCGGGCATCTCCCTCAGCTCCGGAAACCAAGATCCGCACTCCCACTCAAACCCTTCCCGGAGCTCCCCAGCATGAGATCTTCGCTGCCCCAGCTCAGTATAGTGATCCCATCCCCACGGAGACCATTGGGCTGGTCTTGCGCAGCTTCTTGCTCCCTCACGTCTATACTTCCCTGCTCTTAAGCTAACTCCCTTCTACTTCCAAAGTCACCATGCCTCCACCAGGTGCCCCAGGAATGGGCACGCATTTCTCAAAATCTCTGCAGAGTCCACAGTCACTGAATTGCAAACAGAAAAAAAAATGCTGTGACGGAAGAAGGACTGCCGTTTTGAATCCCTTTCCCTCAGAATGCCCCAAGTAGCCAATCTACAGTGGACAATGAGGCATGGAAAGGGGAAGATGCTACGCAGACAATGGCTCTTAAGCTTCTCAAAAGTCCTTCGGGTGAAGGATGAAGCCCCCTTGGCCCTCTCCAGCTGTAAAGAGTTCAAACCAGATCTCATAGCCTCTGAGCCTGTGCAAAGCCCTAAGCTCAAAGCTCCAGCTGCAGCAAAATCGTCAGTACCTCAGTAGAGAGCAAGATCTCCAAACCATCAGAGTTGTGAAAAAACTCCTCCTCAAGTTACTTTATATGTGCTGCCTGTATGCCCATATGTATGTTCTGTATGTCTTGCCCCCTTTCAAAGAGACCCCTAAAGTTTTCCCCTCATAAAGAGGGATTTTTCCCATTGCTTCTAAGCTATGCTCTTGTGCTTCAATTAAAGCTTTTCTCCTTCTGATTATGTGTGCTAATGCCTTGAGAAGGAAACCTTCTCGCCCCATTACAGCATCCGCCTTAAACGGGACACAGCTGCGTCGCGTGCTCCCTAGGATACCGATGGGACCTTGCCTGAGCCGCCTCCATCTTGTAGTTTAAACGGCTTCAAAACTCTTCTTCAAACCTCTCCTCGAGAACCTTTTCCTTCGGCTCCATCTATGACAGCCTTCGGGCGATTCCTCTGCCTTGTGTCTCTTAACGTACTTTTGAATGCTGTACTGGCGATGGTTGTCAAGCATGGAATGGGCCAACTAAGCTCTCTAAGGAAAAGCTCTTGGCCGAAACAAACGAAAAGAAAGGGGAGAGAGAGTAGTCCCCCCCCTCTATCGTAATCTCCAATCAAGGTCTCATCCAGCCAGACCATAATCCAGAAGTATCAGTTCTCTATCAATCATTCAAAAAAAAATTGCTCCCCCCCCCCCACTCCAGGGCTCAGGTCCTCTATTGTCATCTACTAACCCAGCCAGCGCTGCTAAACTCCCCTGGGGGAAAAGCGTGCTTGTTTTTTCTCTTCCATACAGGAGTCCAGCTCGCCATGCCAGGCCAGCTTCCATCCCGGAGATGGAGCGGGCCTCCCTGGAGGATCCAACTCCAGCAGCAGCCTCTTCTGTTGAGAGGGCCCGGATTGCCCCCCCAGCCTGGGGCTTCGAGATGGGAAGGGATCTCTCTGGAGCCAGCACACCCATTCTTCCATCACGGAGGATCGCAGGCCCTCACTGGGGCCAATACCCGAGGGGGAACGTGCAGCCTGGGCCGAGCTATGGCTCAGAGTTTGATATCACTGTGTGTCGCTGCCCCTCATCCACAGTAAAGCATTCTCTCTCCCTCTCTGCCGCCCCCTGGCTGAAACTTGGAATTGCAGCCAGGAACATTCCTGATAGATTAACCTCCTTGGAACTCTCTGCTGTTTTCAGCCGCTTTGAATATTGTTGGAACACGCCTTCTCCGTTAACTTCTTGCTTTCGTGAGGAACCACTGAACCTGCAGGAAAAGCTAAAGACTACTCAGTAAGCTCTCCCTACGCTCTTGAGAAATCAATGGACTCTACCGCCATCGCGCTGTAGCTCTGGAAGGCAAACAGCAAGAGCCATGACATTGATTAGACAATTATTGCAACCCACGGGTTGCCTTCCTTCCGCATACATCATCCAGCCTATGTATCGTTTAGCCATGTTTTATTTCCTCTTACTGTAGAACCAACTATTACTTTGAAGTTATTGCATGCCTTTTAAATTTTAGAAGTTGCATGGTATTTGTTGTTGCTGCATTTCCGCCTGTGTCTGCCGGAACTCTCTTCGCTACCGCTTCACTCATCGTTCTGCCTCAGGCTTCACCCCCCGAAGCCCAAGCACATACTTTTGTGCCCTTCCCATCGACCCCCTGTTAAGCCGGATGACGCTGCGGCTCTAACCAAGGCGGAGTGTGTTTCCCTCGCCGAATCTTCCCTTTGTGGGAGTCCCCCCGGACTTGTTTCCTGTAACATCAAGACTATTGGCCGGCTGGCCTGTGCCCTTTGCGAAGTCCATCAACTCCACCTCCATTGCTCTGGATGCCCTGGCCTCCTCGAAGAGGCAGCAGGAACTTTCGTCAAAGCTGACTTTAGATTATCGTGCCGCCATTGATTGTTTGTTGTTATTGCATCACTGCAGGGTTGTATGGAGAATGTACATAATAATGTGCTTGCTTTAATCTCTCTGATAATCCTCCCAGCTGATTCATGTATGAAAGGGCGTGAGTTGCAAGAAATTGTATCCAATCTGAAATGCGATGGCGTATTGCCCTATTGGTGATCCTCAGCCACTCTGGAGCTCGGCTGCCGGGAGGATGGTTGGAGTGCTATCGTACAGCTCTGCATTGGTTTGATTTCAGCGTAATGCTCCTCGATAGTCGGATCTTGACTCTCATTCAATTATTAGTGTATCTAATATTGCCCTTGTAATGGCGTGTGTAAGAAGCCCCTCGAAGATTTCCCTTACCCCGCAATCCAAGTTCTAATGTTACACCAAGCAGCTCGGTCAGCTTGACCAGACGGGCAATGGAGGGAGAGTATGCGTCCCTTTAAATCACCTCTAGCATTCGGGTCACCCTTCTAAAATGTAAAAAAGGAGGAGATGTAGTAATGCACTGGCTGACCCAGCAGCACTGTGAAGGTAGAACGCTATGGCAACTAACGGACCCTACGGGCCTTCTGAGTCGCGACTGCACTTCTTAATTCCTCAACCCCGTATGAGCCACGGGATTCATGAACTATCTGGCTCAGTCACCGGGCGTCCCCAGTACAAAGGGACAAATGATCTGCCCCAGGTGAGGATTAGGCCCAGACGCTTACGCTCTTCTCCGCACGTAGCAGCCAGGTGAGATCATGCATCACATGATGATCTCCCGCTCTCCCGGACTCTCCCGTCCCGCCCCTCTACACGCCCCCATTAGAATCATAATAAAAGGTGCCAGGAACCAGCACGCGGGAGATTCGCTAGGAACACGGACCTCCGCGCTCCCGCTGCTGGCGATCTCCACCAGATGTTATCTTCTCGTCTCGTTCTTGCGCTGACCACGTGGGTCGACTACAAGCGTGGTAGGCACAGTCCAAAAATGACTGCCAGTGAAGGTATAGCCAGGCACAAAAAATGGCAGCCTCAGCTTACTTCTGGTCACATAGTGAAGATCCTTGTGGTGTGGTGGCAGCTGCTGCCAAAGCAACGTTTTTAAAAGTCTGCCCAGCCTATCAAATGGCCAGTGACCCATTAGAAGCAGTGGCAGCATTAGGAAAGGTGGCAGCAGGCACCATGTTGCTGATGGGTACCATGTTGGGGGTCTCCTGGCCTGGCCTTTCTGCTTATCATGATGCTCTGAGCTTGTCAACAGTTTTGTATTGTAAGTTTAATATATGGGGGAAATGACTTCACACCTGATTTGTTCTGTATTCAAACAAGGATGGAAGAATTTTTAAAAAGTATTTTAAGAAATCTTTTAAAATCAATCTGTGAATATCTCAAAATATCCATGTTAGGCTTATAAAGTAATCTGAAACCAAGACGGTGCAACAATCTCATACTAAGATTTGATAATACATTGATTATGGGGGTTGCATTCAATTAAAATCCACCTCTCCATCTCTATTTTTAGGTGGAATCTCCACCACTCCAGTCCAGTTGTGATAATGGAGAATATTACTATTCTGGGATTTGTTGCAAAAAGTGTCCTGCTGGTAAGTAGTCAGACTGCAATTTTATATTCAGCAAAGAATCAAAACAAAAGCATTAAGTGCAAAAGAATGAATGATAATGCCTGGCTTTTAAAAAGTAACATCCTTTTTCTTAGTGCTTATCTAAGTACATTAATCCTGTAACATATGCCAGTATTGTGGCCCCCACTCCTTGCAGAGTTGCTCAGGAAGGCTCTCACAATTCTGTCATTCCACGAACTACATAAAACAGAACTGTTCAGATGAATGGCTCAAGAGGGTTCTTTAATCAGGGGAATGGGCTGGGGTCTGTACTATTGCATACACTATATATTATTGTGCTCCCTTCATTATTATCTAGTTATGTAATAGTTTTAATGTATTACGTCTAATACGTACGCTTTGCTTAAGATTCCTGTAATCCTAGTACTGTGACATTGCTTATTAGGTGTGTCATCCTGTTGATTCACAGTATGTAATCCATCTTGAGTCTCAGTGAGAAATGTGGACTATAAATAATGTACAACAACAAATGTTAGGTTCTCTTTATCACACATTTGAGTTCTAGAAATAGGGTTTGCTTCTTAGAATCAGAGCTGCTCAGAAAAGGGGCAGTGGGAGCCATTCACCCACACCCCAAAGCGAGAAACCCACTTGCCAGTAATGCATTCCCTTTCCTCTCTCCCCTGCATAAAATACAGGAAACTTATATTAGTTAAAATGTAATACTTTATATTTCATTTTTTCACCGTTAGTATTTATAAATATGTAGTGTTATTAAGCAACAGGTTACAGTTCATGGCTGTTAACTGAAGCAGTGCAATGATGCCCTCATACTTCTTCAGAGAGTATCTCCCAGTATACGCCTGTACCTGTGTACCATTTGCATTCCTCAGACAGTTTTTGATGGCTTTCTCCTCATGGTCAAGGGCATTCTGGAATAACCTGCTGAGGGGTGGGAGGAGCACCTGCCCTTGTTGGACTCAGTGTGCAAGATTATTCTGTTTCAGAGAGCATTTGGAGGAGGGTGAACTATTTTGACCTTGTATAACTTGGTGCACTCGCTTTAAACTATGTGTAGCGTTTTTTATTTGTTTGACACATGAATATCCGTGTCCTGCAACTTTTGCTGTTTTGCACAAATGGTATGGTATGTTTAATTTATATACCGCCCTCCCCTGAAAGGCTCAGGGTGGTGCACAACAGGATAATAACGATATCAGCTATCAAAACATCATACTACAAACATCAAAAACATAATATAAATAAACAAGGATCAGAAAACATAGCATCATAACATAAGTCAGATAATAAATAATTGTTCAAGTAAACCAAAACTAGCTTCTAAGAATCCCAGAACTTCATCTTCCAGCTCACCCCATTTCTTCACACACACACTGCTTCTTTTGGTCCAGGATGTTAACCCTCAGATCATATGTTTTTGTTGCTCAAAGGGATCTCGCAGGTTTTTAAGTAGATTGAGGCTCTCTTCACATTCAGCAGAATGCTTACTCATGTTTTATGATTTGACCAAATGCTTGTTGTAACCTTTGATCTGTTTAGATCGATTCATATCAAGATGTCTGTCTCTTGACAGGCTGTTGGTGAATGCATTGGTAAAACAGCATAATCTGTCCCAGAAGTTTCAAAGAAAGATTAGATTATTGCTTTTAACTCCACAAACATCCATATCTGACTCACCTCCATCACAGTCTTTTCCCAAGTGGATGGTCAGTGCTGATAGCATTGTTATACTGAGTTTGATTGAAACAGGACACTAATTTTGGGGAGTGGAAAAAAGGAGAACAGTTTGAGATATTGCAGCTGAACACGTCTCCATTGCCTCTTTTTGAATGATATAATATTTTTAGATTGTAGGTCTGTGAAGAGTGACTCTATATTTTTAATTACCCTGGGACAGTAGTTACAATTCCTTCTGAATATATATGACAGTGATCGGTGAGCTTTTAATTGGCTAGCTTGACTGACTTTTTTCAGATTTAAATGCAGGATTGTTAATTGGTTAACAGCTCAGTCATATGCAAAGTTACTTATCAAGTGTCACTGAGTTCTGTAGAACTTGCTTTCCAGCAAGTGTGTGTGAAATAGCAGCTAACCTGTGTACAGTGGTTAGTGATGCATATATGGGTGGGCAGTTCTTGCAGAATATACTCATCATATGGCAATTAAAGTAAGTCTCAATTTTTTTGAATAAAATCTGAACTAGAAACCTAAATGTTTGGTTTCATCATTTAATAGGTACCCATGTTGATGAACACTGCAGTGCGGCACATACTTTGGGGCACTGTGTAGCCTGCACAGCAGGAGAAGATTATACTGCTTATGAAAATGGTCTTGATAAGTGCCTGCTTTGTGCTCAATGCAAATCTGGTACAGTATGGATTTGAAACTTATCTTTACAAGTATTGCTTGCTGTTATTAGGTTTGAAAGCTTAGTGGTGCTCTCTGGATAGATTGAGCTCTGCTTTTCTGAATGTTTCAACATCCATTACCCAGGCATCTCTGGTGTGTGCATGC
The DNA here is from genome assembly GCF_021028975.2 of Sphaerodactylus townsendi. Lineage (NCBI taxonomy): Eukaryota > Metazoa > Chordata > Lepidosauria > Squamata > Sphaerodactylidae > Sphaerodactylus > Sphaerodactylus townsendi. The sequence continues at coordinate 82,963,100 of NC_059426.1, read as the reverse complement.
GTGTGAGCGTGCGTTTGTTTATTCACTGCAGCTCTTGCAGAGAGAAAGACCTAGTATTTTGAGTGTATTGCCTTGCATAAACTAATGCTTGACAAGAAAAATAAAAAATTACTATTGATGAGATTTGGACACCTTACCGTTTGACTTTTTCAGGCACAACAATGGTGAAAGATTGCACTGTAAAGAGCAATACTGAGTGTCGGTGTAATGATGGATATTACTGCCCCCCATACTGTGAGGAATGTCTTAGATGCAAGACAAAGTATGTATAGTAATGGATTTATGTGATTATGTTTTATTAAGTTTATGTGGTTTCCTTTTATAAAAGACTTGGTTGCCTGGTATAATATACCGCAATTACTCTCGTTCAAGGATACACTTCACTTCAGAGTGGATTGATTTTAAATCAAGATAATTTTACATCAACATTGTAAAATGTGATTTAGTTCATCAAGAAAAAAGTTAATTTAAAACAAAGTTTGCTATTGATATACAGTGCACTTAACAAAGCAAAACTGTTGCTCATTGAAGCACACATTCTTGCATCGTTAGAGACAGCTAAGAAACATGAACCTCTCAGAAGTAGTTGCTAGTTACCAAAAGAGAAATTTAATGTAATGAGAGGAAAAGAAAATATCCTTGCTTGTAGATACTAAGCGTTTGCAACTTCAGAACTGAGAAAATAGGAGCTCACAAGATCCGCTGAAGTGATGCAGTGGATGATTTCCTGTCCATCCATCTCCAGAATAGGTCTGGTGTGCATCGATCCTCCTTCCTTTGTTTTATCCTCAGCAGCCCTGTGAAATAGACTGAGCAAGAGTGGCTAGCCCAGAGAACTTCAGGTCTCCCAGTCCTAGTCCATCTTGCAGAGCCAGAGGCTGATTGCCAGTTCTTCCAGTGGAGTCAAGGACATGCAAATCCAGCAGCAAACCCATGCATAGTAATATAGCATATAACCTCTTACGCCATGTTTCTAATGCTTGACTTCAAAAACATTTTCCTCTGGTTCAAAAATTTCATAGAAAAACAGCCATTCACTTGGCATGCTTATAAATGTACATAACAAGTGTTATGTTCTCTGCCACATAAGTCATTTTAAGAGTTTACTTGTAGGCTTAAGAAGTTTCTAATTAGATATTATTTTAACCAGCATAGTCTGCAAAGGACAACATTTATTTTACAAAATTCAAAATACACTTTAAAAAAATGGTTACTGATTTTTTTCCACCCTGTTTCATATATAGATGAGGCTTGGACCTGTCATTACCATTATGACAAAGCATGAGTGTCAGCAGTCAGTAATGGAAGACCTTTTCACTCATTGTTCCAGATGCTGTTTATGAAACTTTTCCATACAAGCCACACTGCAATAAATCAAAATTATGGAAGTATCCAAATACGTTGTGATCAGAGACAAAATTAAAATTTGGGATAACTCAAAATTGATTAATTTCACCCTTTGGATTTTGATGTCTGAATTTTACCCCAGAAATTAAAATTCAGCTATGAGAACTGAAATATGATTGGTCATCTACTGGTATAAAATGCTTCTACTGTCATATTCATGGTATGAATTTGTGAGTATTATTATACCTTTAGTAGACCAACTTCAGTGGTTCAGTGATTTTTACCTCTAAAACGTTTCATGATGGAAGAACCACCTTTCCTTGTATTAATGCATGAACCAGTTTAGGTTCTCATGGGAGGGGTTGAATGTTGCCCTTTCGCACTTCCATGTTTGGTCCACTTTCAGAAGGGTCCTGCAGTTATTTCAGTTGCTGCCCTCTTCCTTTGGAATTGCTTACCAGAGAAAGCTCAGCAGACCGTGGTTAGATTCTGCGAAACAATATGGAAAAGATACCTCTTAGCTTATAATGTCAGAAAGGTATCCAGCAACCTTTGTTGCTACTGATGATAGTGTACCTGCAGTTCTAGCTAGTGGCCCATAGGAGAAGCTTTACATTATTGCGAGGTTTGTCCTTGATTTTTGCAGTGCTAGAGGGTAGACGGTCCTCGTGCTGCCTTTTCTAATCATTAATGAAATTTTTTAAAAATTGTTGTCACTTATATGGTGGTACTGCTGGCTGTGGTATAGGTGGTCTTTTGTTTTAGTCAAACGCTGATTCCGACTGCCAAATGTTCAATCATGTGGAAATTATTGATCATCAAAGCACAACAGAAAATGTTGAGAATTGTACAGGCAACATTGTTTCAGCATTAGTTGTCACACAATTACTGGTGATATCTAGGAGTTAGTTCCATCTGTGTATAAGTACATGTTTAGATCATATTTTGTCAGAGGACTCAAATGCCATTTCACTGACTAGGATGTCTTTTTTCTTGATCCACCATATAGATGTCCAGAAGGGCAGGTAGTTGTGCAAAACTGCAATGCCACTGTTGACATGGAGTGTGGCCTCCCTACTACAGGTACAGTGAATGTACAAAATGTTTTCTAGCTCTGTTGTGTCTCTGTAGCCTTCACAGGGTGGGGGGCACTGGAGATCATGATAAGGGTTGCAGTGAGCATATTAAAAAAGTTGCCCAAAAGATTTTGTGCAATGGGTCTACATCTGAATCTTCTTGTCCATTCTTGTAGCTTTTACATAGTCATATTCATGTAAGCTTTAAAACTTTTCTAAATTGCAAAATTAATGCTAACAGAGAGAGTTTAACACATGGGGGCAGATAAGCATATAGAAACCTGAAATATGCTTTGGTGACATTGTGCAGTTACAGATGTGTAATTCCAATTAAGTTCTGCAGTATCTGTCTAGCTATAGCATGAAGCTACTGCTGTCCGTGGTTCAATCAGAATTGCTCTACAAAAGGGCACATTGCATCTGTGTATAGATGCAGTTTGGATTAATGATACTCTGTGCGTTTCTAGACTGAACCCTGGTTTATTTATTAAACTGGCAGAATTCTGTGTTTCACAGTGGGATAGAAAGAGATAGAAAGAGAGGGCATATGCCCTTCTACTGCTACCACCATGCTATTGCTGTTCTAATTTCTGCTGAATGTCAGAGTGGTTAGGAATGTCAAAGTGGTTAGGAATGTCTGTGGTTAGGAAGGAAGCTTCTGTCCAAACTTAATTTAAGAAATAAATATCCCAAACCCTAATCCACTGTAATAAATTATTTTGCATTCAGTATAGCTGCACATCTTCTGGTTCAAAAATTTACATGATTGCCTGTGCAAACAAAAATGCATTACAACTTGACAGGTAAGTCATTTTTCTCCACTTAGGGCAGACTCCAATCACCTTACAGTATGAGAAAACAATAACAGGCTATTGAAGTAACCCAGAGGCAGTTTCCTTTTTCGTTTTCTTGAGCCAGAGGGGGAGAAAGGATGAGCAGGTAGTAAAAGCTCTGCCCCGATGACAGCTCTCTTTCTTCAGGCACTAGAGATGTTGTCACAATGCCACATCAGGCAAGGTTAATCTCCTTGGGATGGGGGAGTAGTTTGAAAAGAATTCTAAAATAATATTTTACTCTGTATTCTATATATCTTTCTTTCAGACCTTCCAAACTTGATTGAATTCTTAGTGTTGTTGAGAGATCTTGTAAGAATTCATGAGAAACAACCTTCGGGGTGTTTCAAAAGGAGAAATTTTATCTCGTACTCAACAAAGCTGAAAAAAGCAGTACCTTGTCAGGGATGCCTTCTAGTCTTTTTGGCATTCTGGCATAGTAAGGGTATGGATCATACCAGAAGCAGGTAATTTATGGCTTAGTTGCCTTACCTGGTCTTGGTGAAACTTTGAATATAAACACATGCAAGCCAAAGTTGACATGGAACTGCTGGCACCAGAAATTGGAATAATCAGTGTCATACTAAGAAACCCGCAAAACCTATGGAGGCATCTGAACAAAACCGTTCACATTTTCTCTCTATCAATACATTGTCAGGGGCAATGGTAGTGTAGGTCTGTATGCGCACATGTTTTTGTCTTGCTGTGAGCCAAAGCAAAATCCAGAACTGGAAACACTGAGAGTTCATTATCCTGCCTGTCTTCTACCCCATGGGAAACATCTTCCTTTTCCTGTTTGTGACTCTCTTCCTACTTCTAATTCTTCTTACTAACAGTTGCAGTTGTATTATCAAAAGTGACCCATTTTTTTCCCTCCAGTATTTTGATACATTCACTTGGTTCACTTGAAAAGTTGCTGTGAGCAATATATTCATGTGCTTATTTCTTTCTGCCTTTTAGGAACTTCACACCTTGATGGCCTGCAAATATTGTACATTTTCCTGTCTCTGTTAATCAGTGTTGTGATCTGTAGTTTAATACTTTACAAGAAATGCTGTGTTCCTCGCAGGAAGGAAGGTAATTTCCTAAGGTTTAAAATAAAAATTTCAAAGAAAAAAATCCATAGTTAAATGAGCTGAAGCAAAAATAAATTTATTAAATAGTTATTATTAAATATATATAATTTTAATATATGAGATCTGTTCTTTAAATATGGTTATTGTAGGTCAGCATCTAAAATGTATCATAAAAGATAATTCCATGGCTATGATTGGTTGCAGTTCTTTGACATACAAGTTTTTAAGTAATTTCAGGATCTCGGTACAGTCCATTCAGATGGTGAATCTAATGGTATTCATGCATAATATTTGAAGTGTGCCTATCATAGAATTTGCCAACATGAAAGCAAAGAGGTCTTTGTGACCACTTTTCATAAAATAGTCTTTGATTAAAGTAATGTGGACATTTCTTGTTAGTTATTTAAGGGGACTATGTCACCAGAATTCATCTTCTTTTTTTTCAGGCCCCCATTGACTTAGTTTCTGAATGATAAACTGAAAGGGGAATGTCAGTTTGTGATTTCTGTTGAATTGAACAAACAGAGACCAAATGACTCTTTTGGGGTGGAAAGTAGAACTTTCAGAGAGGATATGGAGTTGGAGGGTTGTGGGGTGGCTCTGGTTCTTCTAGAGCTGAGCACTGCTTCCAACTGGAGATATGAATTTTCAGGTACACCTGTGAATTGCATAGTGTCTGGATAGATGTGAGCTTGGGGTGTTAGCGTTTCTCTTCTCCAGTTTAGGTGTCTATTAAAGTGTCTTTTCCAAGTTCAGTATCTAAGTTATTCTCATAAATGATTGCATCTAAGCACAAAGTAAAACTTATACACTGTTTTAAAGAATTATAAAGTGCTATATATTGTGCTCTGATGGAAAGATGCATGAACAATTCTATCCTTTTTTTCCTTCTAGAAAAAGGTGTTGAGAATCATTTGGTAAGTTTCCATGAATCTTACTCCTTTTTACAAGCCAACATAAGTGATATTCTTAGCATTGTGTTTTCTTTGGAAGAAGAAAGGCAGAGTGAGAAGATTTCAAGCAGTTTGCTCCTCTCACCGTCCTTCCTTGTTAGTTCTCATTAGGGAATGAGAGAGCAAGCAGTAGTCCTCCCCAGCACATTGACTTGTACCTGATCTGTATCCCCTCCAGAGATCCAGAAATGTTTCTTGCAAAATGAACCCTGACCATATTTAGGTACTGGTCAATTAAATGTGAGTGATAGTAGTAACACAAGCAATTCGGCTGAAAGCTCCAAGGTACAGTATTGTAATTACAAACTACATGTGGTTTATTTTAAAGGAAAACAGGGTTCTTATTGTCTTTAAAAAAACAAAACAATTCTGCCCCATATCTGTTTGAGCCTTGAGTTCAATAGGGAAAACGGTTTACAAACAAGATGATGATAGAAGGCTCTTCTTTCAACAGCTCCAAAGTGTTGCTCTTGGTCCAGGTGCACCCCCAAACTCTGTATCTGATTATCTAATAGCAGCCAGTATTCACAACACCACCAAATTTCCAGAACAGCAGCTTTCACAAGCAACATTGCTTCTATTTTGTCTGCATTTAGAACCTTTCATCCTCATGTGACCTTGGTGTTTAGGCCTTGCTTCTAGAGGCTTCATAGAAGACATGTATAGCTGCTGTCATGAATATATTGATGATGTCCAACTTCAAACTATGGATGACCATATGAATACTATATAGTGTAGGGAAGAGAATAGAGGCCCCAAAAAAACCTTACATTTCAGATCTCAGACAGTTTTTGCAGCTTTACTGATGGAAGTATTTCATGAATGTTGTCAGAAACAACCAAAAATATTGAACAGTTGTAACTGCAACTCCTTTTCCAAATGCTCTAGTAATATTTGATGGGCTTTGGTGCCAAATGCTGCAGATCAAGCAAAAGTAGCAGAGTGGCGTTGAACTATCAGCAAATAGACATCTACCAACACAATTAAGGCTTTATTAGCTCTCCCACCCCACGCCCCAAAAAACAGGGCTAAGTGTGTTGTGACTGATTAAACTGAGGAAAGATACAGAAATGTTTTGCATTGCATGGGGTGATGAGAGAGACATTTCCTCCAAAGCAGCATTTCTCAAACCAGTCTGCATGGGTGCTCCAGTTAATCCACAGAATGGGCAGGAATGGAAAGCATTTATAGCTCTTCTGGGAAGAGACTAGAAGCCCAGCTGTGGCCTGGTGAGAATGCTGCGTTGTAGGGGGTCGATCATTGTTCTGTCTTGCCCTCCCCCATCTGAGTGGTCTAAAAAAGTTCATGGTAGGTCTGTCTGGTGCTTAGTGGATTTTGCTAATGCAGCATTGCTTCAAGTTCCGTGACCTTGGGCAGAAAAGAAAACTGTTACTCAAGTGGCTGATTTTGCTGGTTCTGGGGGTGGGGGTGGAGGCAGACTGTATCTTGGGCAGCACTGTGCAGAGGTGTGACTGCTTATTGAACAGATGACTGAGGTATTCCATGGCTACATTGCTTCCTCACAACTGTGTTTGGTAAGGATAATATTCTTCTCCTGAAGGCCATTGTTCTTCACTTGGACGTTTCAGTCAAAATGTATCACTGTACATTCCTCACACTTTGGAGGAATCTACTACAACAGCAGTTTGGCAGAAATACACGAAAAGGCAGACGCTCATACAGCCAGAACGGGCAGGCAGTGGAGAACATCTTGCCTTTGCCATATTACCCATCACGAGGTGTATTTAGGGATCTGTGAAATTCTTAAAATCAGAAACTGGGATCCTCCCGTAGATGAAGCTTGAGAACTGTAGGTCATGTGCTTGCAGCTGGGTAAGCCTCAAACATCACTTAACTGGTAGGAGGAGGAAAAAGTTCAGCTTTTCCCCTGTTAACAGACAGTGCAGAAAGAGGGGGCAGGTTCATGCTGAGTTCCTGTGGGGCAGCTGGGGATAAGCTTGCTCTACATCGTGGCCACTACTGAAAAGAATACCTGAGTAAATAGAGGTTGATGTGTGTCAGTTTAAAAAATGCAAACTTGCTTATGTTTAACCTGCATTTGCAATTGAACGTTTATAAAAGTTTACTTGAAAATGAGCAACCATTGAATAACCATAATTCTTTATTTTCAGAGTTCCGATAGCACTGATGACTTGTTGCCAAGCCGGAAAAACTCAAACACAAATCCACTCCTTACTGAGAGCCAGGAAGTACAACCATCTCTTTCTGATCCTGTTTCTGTATCAAGTTGTTCTGGCCTGCCTGAGAGCTTCAGCGTACCTTTGAGCAGTACAGAGGACACATCTAGCTCTGGAACTGCTCCTCTGCTACGTTTGACAGACAAGCCTGTCACTCACAACACACAGTCAAATGTAAGAAATAGTATGGAAGCTGTTAGCCTGGAAGGGGCAGCATTACTGACTGTGTGTGGGGAAATGGTGGGAGACACAGAAACTGGAGGGACAACATGTCTCTTGTAAAATGGACCAGGAAAGATGTCTTAATTTTAAAAATCTGGTATGATCCCTTGATTTCATTCTCCTTTCCATCTCAACACCACAACACTCCTCTTTGGGATACACCACAGGCTCTTATCTGGCAGCCTTCTTTCTGTCTTGAATTGACATCTATCCAACTTATTCACTCAACATAAATCAGTTTTGTATATATATTTATACAAGTGAGGACCTTCAAGGACTTTCAGGGGCATCTCATTTTCTCATCTCTGGCCACCAATCTGCCTTCCTACTCCTACTCTTCCACCACCTCCTGTGCAACTGATGTGCCTCATGTGTCTGCTGTCAAACAGCTGCTCTTCCGGTTTGTGGGATTTAATCCTCCATCTCCATTTTTTAACCAGTGCTGATATTCTTCTGCAAACCTAGCAAAAGTGTCCTCCATGGTTTTTTTTTAATGTCCTTAACCTGTGCACGGCCCTGATCTGTGGATTTAAGTAACTTCAGATAAGGCAATTCTCACTTTTAGATATAGCTACATCATCAGTATTCTTGACTGAAGCTCTGTAGAAAGTCATCGTACTTCTCATGATGATTCAGTGGCCAAGAATGCAGTTAAGTAGAATTAAGGTATAATGTCAGGAAAGCTTAAACACCAAAAGGCAAGAAAATGCAGTATAGAGCAGGGTTTGTTTGTAGGGGGCTGTTTGTCATGTGGGTATACAATCGATGCTTTACAAATTAAAACAAGTAGTGGTACACATTTTCCATATAAATCTGATGTACAAAATTGAAGTGAGTCTGATGAGGTTCAAATGGTTGAAGTGAGTCTGGTGAGGTTCACTGATCAATGCAAAATGTATATATGATACGTTGCTGGAATAAATAGAAAATTAAGGCATATATTTTCTCTCAGTTAAAGGTACTGCCATCTATCACTGAATGTTCTGCAGCAGTTAAGCCTTCTCATGATGGTGAGTTCAGTTTCTTTCAAGTCTGTCAGATTAGCAGATAGTATTGGATAAATAATTTTGTTTGATTTGGTTACCCAATAATAAAGGTAGAGGATAAACTTCTCTGCGCACTTTCTTCCTCCCCTCATCTGGAGTCGAAGCCCAGGTGGTGCTAGCCGATAAAGTGCGGGCCCGGAGTGACGCATAACACACGAGGCGCTTGCATTCCGGTGCAGAGGCATTCTGGGGGAGTTGCAGGGGCGCAGGGTGCATGCGTGCCCCAGGTGCAGTTCCCCCTTGCTCCAGCCCTGGTCAAACCCTAAACAATAATTTAATCTGCTTGGATACTGATCTAAAACATTTTGTTTCATTAGCTTATTGTATTCATAAATTGGGGGAGGGAAACCATACTGTATCTTCAAGGAACAAGAGAACCCTAATTTGAAAATAGTTTATTCTAAAGAGCTGATCCTATGAAGAGTTTTATTCTTCTAAAAACAAGTAAAAGGGCCAATACTGTCATTGGCTGAATTGCTTAGAGAGGCAGAGCAGGCAGAAGCAGATCTGAGATGGCAACGGCTCAAGAGTAATGGGTAGAGCAAGGATAGAAACCGACAGCCCCATCCAGGTGGGGGCTGAATCTGCAAGTGACATGAGACTACGCTGACAGATTTGCCCCAGCAGAGGGGAAAATCTGCCAGCAGGTGGCTATCATAGCCCTCCCCAGTGGTGGGACATGGTGCAAGATGCTGTGCTGACGTCCCTGCACCCCTGCTGCCAAAGTGGGACAGTCCAGGGGCTTGACTGGGGAGGAGCCAATATTAGTTGACTTTCTCCTGGCCATTGGCCCTGTTGCGCCAGTGGTCGGGGCTTTAAATTTATACCACCAGAAAGGTGGTGTAAGTCTGTTATGCCCAATGGGGGTTTCCTAGCTTTGGGGAGACTTTTTTTGCAATTTAAGCCACCCCAAACTGCCAGGAAGCCTCCTTGGAGGTGTCATGGCCACAGCACAGTGGCTGGGCGCCGAGCCCATTGGACGGGGATGCAAGTCTTCCCATTGGGTTGGGATCATCCAGAGATGTGCAGAGATGATTCATGAAGCAGCAGTTTGTAAGGAGAAGGAAAACTGTGAGAGAGAAAGTGGAAGAAGCAGTGGAGGAATTACCCCATATTTTTGAAAGCACCTTCAGTGTGTGCCTCTAGTAATTGCAATAATGCATTTAGTTTTGACAAAAAACTACATGTTAGATTTAATGTATTTTCATAATATTGAAGACAAGTTAATATTGGAATGTCTGAATGTACTGTCTTGGGTAAGAAAAATGCTAAAGATTACTTCAAGTGGTAATATGACTAAAATAGCAGATGCTGATAAGTACAGCGTATGATTAAAACTCACTAACTTAAAATTTACATTTTAGAGCTGAGCGAAATCTGTGGAGAGCTACCAAGTAAGATGCGGGTTCCTGACTGGATGACGCTTATGAGGAATACTGGTTTATCAGATAATGATAGAGACATAATAAAGTATGATTATCCTTTTGATACCCGAGAACAAATGCATCGTATGTTAACAAAATTATGTGAAAGGTTTGGAACAGAGGATGCTTTATGTAAATTATTAAATGGACTGCAGCAAATGAATCTTACCCATATTTATGAAAATTTACTGAATGAATTATTGAGCAAGAATATAAGAATTGTAGAGGATGAAGGCAAATGTATCTATTTGGTTAAAAATGCAGAACAAAATGTGTAAACTACAATTTGTACAGTTAAATGTCATTTTATCCAAATGTGACTTATCACATTTCAATGTATCAGGGTTTGAATTTTTGCATCAAGAAGGGGATTCAAAGTAACATGGGAAACCAATTCATTTGTTAGAGGTTGGTGTGATATACACATGCTATGTGTACCTTGGCAATATTTGTTTTACTTGAACATCTGGGAAATTACTGTACTTGAAAGACACAGGAATGAGTTTTAAAATTTTTGCCATCCAAATTTTTGCCATCCATAAAATTTTTGCCATTGAGAGGTTTAAAAATGAATGTATACAGCCATATGATGTTGGGTTTTTTTACATTGTCAAGTTGGTAGATGTTCAGAATGAAGGACGAAGTATACTTTGAGAAAAAATGTGCTTTTTCTATTAGAATAATGTCCTTTATAGAATGTATCAACAAATTCTTAGGGTAAAATTTCAATGAAATAACTTGATTTTTTACATGAATTATTGAACACATTTGTATGCAACTTCTAGGATGCTGAAATATTTTTTCATCTGGAACATTAACTCTGTATATAGGATCCTGCATGAATCGCCAGTTTTATGTTCCTCTGGTGAAATGAATGATGGGAAACAATAGAAACAGAGCAGCACTGCTGGCCCTGTGGTGGCACAAGAGGAAGCTAGATGGGCCGTTTGTTTTATTTTGCTGTAACTAATGCCTTTTTTGTTCATTTATGTTTTGTATCTATTTTATAATAAAGGCATTTCACTTCTTAATGATGATTCCATTTATTTCACAACTAAAGCGTGAAAGCCCGACCGCGTGTTGCTGTCAACTTATTGTGGTGAAATGGAAAGAAAAAGGAACAGTAGCAGCGGCAATCGAATTGCAGAAGGCCAGCAGTTAGATTGCTCATTGCAAACCGCGCATAGCCCGATGCCACTGTCGCGATGTCAGTGATGTGTATGTGCTTACATTTCTTTGGGGGGGGGAATGGAAAGAGCACCCACATCCCACACATCTAAGAACTGGCTGGTCATGATCCTTTACCTGGGAAGTAAAGTTTGGTTTGGTGGCAATGGGTGGTGGCTTACTGAGGAAATCCTCTGAGGGAGTGCAGCGTAGCAATACATTCAAAAGTATGTCAACGATTATTTGTACCAAAGCTACTCCTGAGTAAGGCAAATCTTGCGGTCCACCTGGTTTTTTCTTAACTGTAACCACAGTATTCCAGGAATCTAGAAGATTGCTGGCCTCTCCGTCGCATCCCGTAGCCAGCCCCTCACTCTCTTCCCTCCCTCACTTCTCTTCCCTTGCACCCCTCCCCCTCCTTCACTTCCCTTTCCCTCCGCTAGGGTGGGTGGGTCATATCAAGATGCTGAGCCCCTGCCTCCCCTCCCTTGCACGCCACCCCTCACTCTCTCCCCTCTCTCACTTCTCTTCCCTTGCATGCCACCCCTCCCTCTCCCTCCCTTTCCTCTCCCTCGTGTGTATTATTATTATTATTATTATTATTTATTCAATTTCTATACCGCCCGATCCCCAAAGGGCTCCGGGCGGTGAACAACATAATATATAAACAATAAAAAGGAGCAAATCCGGTAAAATACAAACATAGGCTCCGTCAATAAAACATCTTAAAATACATAAAAAACAAGGCATGGCTAACAATTAGCAAAGATTAAACAAGAAGTGCGTCCAGGCTCAATTTAAAAACCACCCCAAGAAGGGGGGGACGGCAGGCCCCTCAATATGAGGAGCTCTGTTGTACCAGTGCCAAAGCAGGAGCAGTATGTGTGTGTATATGTTTCAGTTCCACTCGAGTTACTGCCAATGTACTGTTTTCACTGCTCATATCTGGCCATCTGAGTGAACATTCTAAGCTGCACGAACATTCTAAGGGTGACAGTTACACACAGGCAGCTGCATGTTCTTCACCATGGAGCACTGGGAAAAAGGCATTTTACCTGGGTCAGGTGTGAAATTTCAGGTATGTGAACATCTATAAACACTCTCACCTGGCTGAGTATAGTGGCTGGGAATTTTCAGAGGAATTCGCCCAGCAGTTACTGAGGTATGCTGTCATTAACAAATACACGGTTAGCTTTTTATATACATAGATGTGGAAATACTTACAAGGAAAATGCCAAATAAAGGAAGCAGAATATACGTTTCACTTATATAGTGCTTTTGAGCATCCATAATGCCTCATGCACATTCTCTGAGCAATACATACAACAACTCTGAAAACTGGGTCACTGCTGATATCCCCTTACTGCTTATGGAATGCAGGATGTGGTTTTAGACTATGTAATAAATTTATGACTGATGCAAAACTTGAATTGGGGACTTTGCAGCAAGACTCACAGCATAACAGTGCTTTCTTTGAAGCTAGAATGTCACTAATTATGAGTACAATTTATATTTAAAAGATGGAAGAATCTGGGCTTGTAGATTTCACGGCTGAAGTACTTATTTACATATGAGAAACAGTTCTCAATTACATGTCCTGTTGAAAGAAAAAGTTGATAATCTTACATGTACATCCCCCGTTTCTGGGCTCAATTTAATGTGCTGGTATTGATCTTTAAAACCCTGTGCTTTCTAGGACCAGCATACATTAGGGACTGCCTTCCCTCATACGAACTTACTTGATTTACTGTGATCATTTTCAGAGGCCCTGCTTTGGTCACCCCACCATCTGAGACTACAGGGGTGGTCTCCCTTTATCAGTGTCTGCTGTCAGCAGTAGAAGACTTCTGTTTGTTTGTTTCATTTGGCATACCCTCCTCCCTGGTTCGGGGGCTATCTGCTTTTATTGAATTATTTTATAAGTGTTCAAATATTTTAGCCATTTTATGTTGCTGATTTGGAAACTGTGATAGGTAGAAAGGTATTGCATGAGGACAGATGATGTGTAAGATGCAAAATGTTAAAAATAGAAAACTTGTACTCTGATAGATTTCTACCCATTAGTTGCCAGGTTCAATTCAAGGTATTGGCCATCACATACAAAGCCCTCCATGGCCTTAGTCCATCATGTCTGCAGTCACTTCTCTGCTCATGAGAACAGGGTGCCACCCTGCAGATGTGCAAGATCAGCAATTATACATATGCATTCTCTGTAGTGCCCTCCACTCTAAGGCTGATTCCGCATGGGCCAAAAACAGTGGTGTGAAAATGGTGTGAAAACAGTATAAACCCTTTAACCCTGTTTTTGGCCCATGGAAGATGTCATATTCATACAATGGTGTAGAAAATGGTGTAGCGAAAGCACTTTCAAACTGCTTTAACGAAGTGCTTGCTTTGAAGCAACAAAATCATTCGCGCATGCAATCAAGCGCACCAGGCCATACCGTTATGTGTGGAAACGTATTGGCACAAATCCACTTACAAACAGTTGTAGAGAAAGTGGTTTTGAAAATGCGATGATATTATTTTGTGTTAGTAGCGAGGAAGGGGCCTAAGGAATGAAACGCACCAGAAATGAAGGAAGTCAGGAAGGTTCCCATGCTTTTGGCTTTCAGCAAACTATGTAAAACAACTGTTTGGAGGGACTGTGAACTATATTACTAATATTTATTATGTTGCTATATGTTTTTATCTTGTTTTCACTTCATTTTATTTCTGTTTATGTAATACCATTTCTTGCATAGTTAAACATATGTTTAATACTTACGACTTGTTTCAGATTTCATCTGTCCTAATCCTATTACACTGATTGTCAGATGTCTCCTTAGCGTGTAATACTGACTTAGTATTTTTATTATGAAGATATTCACCTTGCTTCTGATTAAGAAACGCAGACTACAAATAACAAATAAATATTCCTTAATTGGTTGGTTTGGTTTTTAAATGATCACTACCATATATCATGCAAGCTGATCCTTTGCAGGTTGTACAATGTTACAAAGGGTTTAGAAATCAGTGGGTTCAGTTGTACACTGTGGCTTTATTGTAAGATAACAACTGGTGAGTTTGCAGTGTTGCTATTGTGCTATAATATAACAAAATTATTTAATCATGCCACATTTTCTAATGTAAAATGAACTGACTAAAACCTGCTACATTCAAATCTTAATTTTTTAAAGGGAAATAAGATTAAAAACTTCAGAATTTGGTTATGGAAAACTGCATATGTTTGACTAGACTGTTTCTGGACAAAGGCTGTGGTTCATCCTTGATTTTGTTAGATTTTTCAGCAACCTTTGATACAGTTCACCATGCAGTTCTATTCCAATGGTGAGAAGTGGCAGTTATGTAATATTTAATTTCTATACCACCCTCCCCTGAAGGGCTCAGGGTGGTGCACAAGATAATAATACAGTACATATATAGTGGTCATGACATCGGCAACATCCGTAATAAACAACAATAAATAAATCATGGACAATATTTCAATATCAGCAATACTCAACATAATCCACATAACATATTATAACAACCCTCATAACAAAACATAATCAACATCATAGTTTCAATAATGCATTTCATTTACTCAAGGGGAATGCCTTGAAATTCCTTTAATGACAGTGTTCAGAGGATTGGTGATAAAAAAATATGGAGCCAGCAGCATATGAGCTGCCTTATGGAACTATCTGTAGTTGAGTTACTCCAATGGGTTTTAGTCTTTATGCAGGGGGGAGGGGCAGTTAAGTGGCACCAATATGCTGTATTTGATATAACATTTGGTTTATGTAAGAGTTTTGCCCAGTCTGAGAAGTGTGGTATTGAGCACAGTAAATCAATCTTGCCAAGATTGCAAAAAGTAAATTGCTAAAAGTAAAACTTATATTGAAGCAGATTCTGTGTACATTCTTGTTACAGTTGATAGAAGGATGGAAACGTAATATAAAGAAGACATTTTGTGAGTGCAACTGTGAGATGTTTGTCAGCTGCAGAAATGTCTGTCTCCATTTCAATCTATGTGAGAAAAGGAGGCAAAGAAATAGTGGCTTCTAAGAGAGGAGGAGGGGTCAGAGGGCAGCTCCCAGGTTTGGACAAAAAGATGAATATCCCATTCGAAAAATAGCACTTTTACACTTTGAGTGATTTGGTGCTCCACCCTCCAATGTCCAGGCATGCTATTTGCTCGCTCCAATATACTGATTGTATATTGTATATTGCTCCATATTTTCTTATTTAGACATCAAAACTGTGGTCTCTGTCCTGGGAATGCCTGACAGCTGTGGGTAGTGGGTAAACAAACTGAAGTTCAATCTAGATACAGAGGTGATATTGATCAGAAGGGTTGAGCTTCTCAGGATTAGTTTTATATCCTCCGGCATACGGTCGTTGGAAAGACCTTAAGCATAAGCATTTATTGTCATTGTGCACGCACTACTTGAAGTTACAGCAGCGTTCGCCGATGCACGCAGTTTCAGACTCATACCCCATGTCGCCGCTTCCTCCACGCGTCGCTATTGAGCCCCAAACACATCAGCGAAGTACGGGAGTTCAGCGTAAAGCGCAGCCACAGAGTAGAAGCTGTCCCTAAATCATACCTAGGTTTTATAGACCTGTAACTTCTGGCGGATAGTACCAGTTCAAAAAGAGAGTGTGCTGGATGAGGCGGATCTCTCAGAATATTTTGGGCTTTCTTTGGAAGCACCAGAATTATAGAGTTCTTCAAAAGGAGGGGAGAGAGCGCCGATAATCCTCTGTGCAGTAGTGATAAGCCCTTTGGAGCGTCTTCGCTTTCCGCCACTGTGCCACTGGAGAATACATACACAGGTACTATTGAGTTAAAGACCACTCTCTCTAGCTTTTTAGTAAAGGGACGCCAGGGGTTTTCCATTCAGTTATTGTTGTTTGTAACGATCTAAGACGGTGGCGGGCAGGAACCTTTTTGAGACCGAGTGCCCAAATTGCAACCCAAACCCCACTTATTTGCTTCGCCAAAGAAGTGCCAACCCGTAATTTAGCGCGCAAATGCTGAGGTTTTAGTTTAGAAAAAACCAGTTGGCTCCCTCTTCCTCCGCCCCACTCAAGAAGGGGCCAGCCTGCTGTTGCCTCCAGCAAGTCCCACGCGCACCGCTCTGTGCCTCTCAAGCATCTCTGCCTCCTTTGCCCCCCCCCCCCCCCGGCAGCAATCACCTGGAGCACAGGCACCAGGTCCGCTAGCCAAGTCTTCCCTGATCACCGCAAAGTGTGCACATCGTGCTCAGTGCCCCAGGCCAGCCTAGATATGTATGTGTGTGGGGTGTATGTGTGATTTTCCGCACCCACATAACAAACTCTGTGTGCGTGTGCCCACAGAGAGGGCTCCGAGTGCCACCTCTAACACCCGTGCCAAAGGTTCGCCATCACTGGTCTAAGATAGTACAGTCTTTGCTGGGCCTTCTTAACCACCGCGGCAGTCTGTACTCCCCAGGTCAAGTCCTCTTTAATCATAACGCCCAGAAATTTAAAACTAGCCACCCGCTCTACTTGATCTCCATTTATAGTCAAGGGCTGAATTCCTGAGCTATTCCTTCTATAGTCCACTATAAGCTCCTTTGTCTTGTTGGTATTAAGAACCAGGTTATTTTCCCTGCACCATGAGAGCAATCGGTTCACCTCACTCCGATAGGCAGACTCATCCTCTCCAGAGATGAGCTTACTCACTTCAGAAACTGGGAGTTATAGTGTGCCCTTCACTCTTCCTGAAGCTGTCAATGAAGTTTGCACTCAGAAGAGCTTTTAAAAAAAATTCTTATGAGGTTTGAAAAGTTGCCTCCCACTTGGGCTCAGTTGAGTTAGCGTAGCCATACTGATCCATGCAACAATAATGTCAAGGCTACTGTCATAGTGGATGGCTCATTATTATACAGTTGTTAGTGATCTGTCAAAAGTCCCTGAATAGAGGAAAAAACAATTTATAAATACAATCAATAAGTATTGCAACCTGGTATGATTTAAGCCATTTATGGCTTTCAGTTGTGTGCACTGGCTGGGATAAGTGGGAGTATGGACAAAGCCTCTGGGGAAGAATATTGAATTCCAAATTCTATCTCCATCCTATTGTAAGACAAACTCATGATATCAATACTTATGAATTACAGTGGTGCCTAGTTGGTCTCTGATCAACTTTATTTCACACACTTAGGCAACGGTACAAAAATACCAAATCAGTTCACTCCTTGTTTTTCAGTGGCTGCTTGAAGATTCTGTAATATAACGTCGTGCACCGGCTTCTGGAATACTGAGAGCTGAGAATCAGATCTTCATGGGCCAATGATCTGACTCGATAAAAGACAGTTTAATGTATCCCTTATCCCTTTTAGAAACAATCACATGTAATTTTACAATGAATCTGATTGCACTTATTAAATGCAATCCTTATTAAATGAGCTCTTCGGGGATAGAGCGGTCTATCAAATAAATAAATAAATAAATAAATAAATAAATAAATGTGGAAAGTCAAATACGTCCATCAACATTTACTGTGGACAGACTACTCTGAAGGGCAGTCAATAGAAAGCTACCAGTCCACCAGTTTCTGCATCTCTGCACACACTCACAATACACAAAGTTGTAGATTTCCGCCCAAATACGGCCAACGACGATATTAGTCTGCTTTCAGAAAAAAACCTCTTCTGATAAGTTGGGGATGGCTGGGTGGAACAGTCGTTCGGTTTGCAGGCCACGAATCTTTTTGTTGCCTGGCTACCCCGCGCATGGCGGAAGTGGCTGAGGCGGGGCGGGTCTTCCGGACACGCTGTGGTTGCATCAGACTGTGTGGTGCATCTGCATTTGTTAAGGGACGAAGGAGCGGAGGAAGACACGGTCAGGCATGGCAGCAGCTGGTGAGTTTCGGTTTCTGATTGTGAGGCGTTGCCGGCCCCTTGGAAAGACACCGGGGCTTGGCGAAGGGTAGGGACGCTGTTTGTTCTGTCAGGTGGGGGAGTGAGATTGTGATGTCACAGTGATTGTCTCCCAGCCAGGACCGTGAGATGGAATTCGGGACGCCAAACGCGTTACAATAGGGGACACCGCACTGTAGGCTAAAATCTCATAGTGATCTAGGGATCTGTTTTTTAGGTGGAGCTGTCACCTGGGTCTTATCATAGACCTTCGGGTAGCCCTGCGGTTTTGATGCCTGCTTTTTCTGATGGGACCCACAGTGGAGCCTGGTAAAGCTGGGAGACGTGTCTTTAGATCCCAGGAGAGCCATGCCATGCTCTCACTTTTAAGTTCTTTTTCCGATTGTTTGCAAATGGTCTGAGAGTTTACTTGAGGTGGGTGTTAGGAGCAGTAATTGTTTAGACCAAGCATTCCATCTAGTCTAGTATCCTGTTTCCATTTCCACACCAGATGGAGCGCCTCTGAAATGTCTAGCGGGGGTTGGATGTGTCTCTGTGTGACAGCAAAAGTCATTTTCCCCTCAGGACCATATGATTTTGAGGTATACTGCCCCTGAAGTCTCCATTTAGCTATCATTGAGAGTCAGATCCTTCCTGGTTTTCTCTAACCTTTTTAAAAATCTATCCAGTGGCCGTCATCACATCCTTTGGATTCCCTGTGTTGTGTGAGGCCAAGAGACATCTGATTCCATACCATTAATACTTCCTTAAAAACTTCTATCGTCTCCTTTTTAAAAATCTGAACACCCCCACCCTGTTTTAACTTACCTATTAGGAAAAGGCGAAACTATGCAACTTGTAGGCTTTGAAACAATGCTCATTTGCCTGATGAGCACAGTGAGAATTACTTCTGAGCAGATGTGGATGTTGGTACGTTTTTTTTGAGACAGAGCAACCAGCAACTACATATTTAACAGCATTTAATTATTGATTGTAATAATTAAAGGAGTAGTTATAAAATACAGCATCCATCAAATAGAAAATGCTGTGAAAAGGAGTCTGTAATTTTATGGCCATCTCAAATGACTAGTGATGAATTTGTGCCGAGTAGGTTGGAAGATAATCAACTAATTGTGTGACTGTCTTGTACCTAAACAGGTACTTAGCATTTACCAAACAAGGTCCTTAATGTGAGCTGAGTGGTGACATGGTAAATACGAATTAAACTGGCAGGGTCTTTTGCTGAAGCCACCTTATGACTTCTTTGAACATGCTACTTGTCGCCTGGATCTGATGACCTGAACAATACCAGACCACAAAATGGTCAGTTGGGATATCCATAAATTGCTGGTCATGTCTAACAACTGTCAGTGTTTGACTACATTAAGATTATGGGGTTTGGATGGAGTCCGTGCTGTTGTTACATTTTTAAATCATTGTTGTGGATGTCACATCAGAGCTTAATCAAAATTAGCCAATTATTGCCCCAGAGCATATGCGATATTACATTGTGGTCTGGTATTGTTCAGGTCATCAGATGCTCTGTTATAACCTAGGGTTATATTGAATGGAGATGTTTATTTCTCGAAGAGATGCCAAGAGAAGTTCTCAGTGTGTTTACTATATTTTGGGCTTTGCACAGGTCAGTTTACTTCATGTGATAGTAAGCCAAATCACCATGTTACAAAATAATCACTGTGACAGAGGTATGCAAAAGCATTGGGTCCATATTTTGTTTTGCTTTTAAAGTAGTACATAGGTTTGGAGAACATGCACAGCATTAGCTGTATTACAAATAGTAAAACTTTTCAAAGGTTTCTAAATGTACTTGTGGAATGTTGAAAAGCCTTTGTAGGCAATGGGAATTTGCAGGCTTCACATGTCCCACACTTATGGTTCCGTTTAATACTCAGGTTAAGAGGCTTGACCTGTTGAATATCAGAATGTATCAAATAGTTAGTGAGGCTTTTAATTATTCTAAAACCAATCACTGGAGGTTCACTGCTGCCTGAGATGTCATTAATTACTGCTGCCTGAGATGTCATTTAATTACTTTTAAAAAATTTGCTTCTTACTGGTGAGAAATCCAAACCCCATATAATATGTCATAATTTGGCCTTGTCAAAAGTTGGGTGTGGGTCGCACTGTATGCCCAGTTAAAAATACATTTTTGAACATTATTCTAGACTGAAGAATCATATTATGGGAGCCCATCATGAACCAGCCCATCATGAACCAGAAGATATGAATTTTATGGTTATTTCTGTTTTTAGACAGTAAATGTCTAAATACAACAAAATTAATGTTATGAAATGGCTCCAACAGCAGACTCCATCAGTCTTGGGCAATGTATTTCATTCTTGTGCCAAGGAATCTGAAAAGAACTCAGGGCCTATTTTACATTTTGACTGGAGGGTCGCTATGGTATAAATTAACAGACTTGAACTGCAGAAGCCTGAATTCAGATCCCCAATCTGCCATGAAAGCTTGCTAGATAAGGTTGGGCCAGTTACTTTTTTTGCTCAGCCTAATCGACCTGATGTTGTTTTGAGGATAAAATGAAGGAGAGGATAATCGTGTATACCAACCCCCACTGGAGGAAGGGTGGGGATACAAACACACTAACTAAATAGAATAAGTACATTTTGTGAAAATATTTGTTACCAGTGGTGGGATCCAAAAATTTTAATAACAGGTTTCGATGGTGGTGGGATTCAAACAGTGGCGCAGCCACACGCACGCACTTCCAGTCCCAATTGGGCAGGGAGGTTACTTCAGTAACCCCTTCTCGGCACTCAGAAAAAATTAGTAACCACTTCTAGAGAAGTGGTGAGAACTAGTTGGATCCCACCTCTGCTTGTTACTCTTTTTCCTCTTGCATCCCTCCGTCAGATTATCAGATTGAGCACACAAAGTGAGCACACAATTTTCTTAAGCCTAATTCTTGGCATTTCCCTTTAAATGGGTTGTTAACACGTACTTGGGTAGAACCAATAATTAAAAAAAAGGAAATGGCTTCCAGTTTGCATTCCAGAGCCTGTATGTTAAAGCTAGATGATGAACAGAGAGTTGCAAGCCTGGTGCTTTTAGTAGCCTCTGGCAGATGTCACTACAGAGTTCGTGTTGTGTCAAATACATTTATATCCCTTCCATTCTTTAAGGAGCTCAAGATGGCATATGTTAAATTATATCATATTTACAGCCCATCTAGAGGGCTGGATAAATCCCCCTCTGGAGGTGGCATGGGCCTACGCCAATGGAAATGCCCTCCCTGGGACACTCACCCCAGTGGAGGGGCAAACCCACTGGCACTAAGCTGCTGCGGTACCTGCAACGGCCTGCCGCTATGCCCGACCTCATGTCAGCATTCCCGTGCCACCCTCAGCTACATTGACATGGTAGGGGCAACCCAGGGGCAGGCCAGCGGGTGGAGCACACCTTAGTTGGCTTCCATTGCTCTCCCAGCCCCCTTTATGCTGGCAGGGACTGGCTCAGAGATATCACGTTGTCCATGGTGTATCTCTGCTACTTCCTATGGGGGATTCTCCAGAGTTTTGAGGTTTTTTTAGAAAATTAACTTTTGGGGCTTCTAGCTTCAGGAAACTTTGGAAAGTGTGAAGCAGCACTAAAGTAGCACTGCCCTCGCCCATGACCTGCTCCGGTTTGGGCTCTAGGTTGGACTAGGATGAAAAATTGTGACATGCCCACACAGTATTAATTTGATTGATTAGATTCATGCACTCGTCCAGAGTGGAGTTCTCTGAGAGGTTATCAATAAAACATAAAATTAGTGAAAGCATCAGTGTACATTAAAAGAAGAACAGTTCTGACTTGAATAAAAGCACTCTGAATTAAGGTTTTCATTTGCTACCTGAACTCCTGTAAGGAAGATGCCAGGTAAACTTCCTTCAGCAGGAAATGGGGCTCCCCCTGTGCATGAATCTGCTAAATTTTTGATGGTGGGTTACTCATAAAAGTTTCCCCATTCATGATCTCAGACCTAAGTAACCCAGCTTTTAAGAAAAAAATTGGTAGGAGGTTAAGAGCTTGTGTATCTAATCTGGAGGAACTGGGTTTGATTCCCAGCTCTGCCGCCTGAGCTGTGGAGGATTATCTGGGGAATTCAAATTAGCCTGTACACTCCCACACACGCCAGCTGGGTGACCTTGGACTAGTCACAGCTTCTCGGAGCTCTCTCCGCCCCACCTACCTCACAGGGTGTTTGTTGTGAGGGGGGAAGGGCAAGGAGATTGTAAGCCCCTTTGAGTCTCCTACAGGAGAGAAAGGGGGGATATAAATCCAAACTCTTCTTCTTCTTTTATAAAGAAATTAAAGGCATTGCTCTAAGTTGCAGGTGTATTTCTGTCCACATGAAACTATATCCATGCTCAGGGTCTTCTCTTCTAGTACAGCATCTATGATCAGCACATAAGAAGACTAAAAAAGATAAGTTTTCTGACTTATTTCTTTGAAGAGTGTTCCGGTAATTAGAAAAAGATTTCTGTATTCTTTCAGATAGTACAATGGGTCATGTGCATTTTCTTGGACTTGTCTACCACTCTGGCTGGCTAAAAGTATCTATTAGTGTTGGTACCCTCTTTCAAGATAGAAGAGCTTCAACTATAAATAAGCTAACCCCAGAAGTGTAACTTAAATACACTTATTTTGGACTGCCTGGATCTTTCCAGCTTGAAATTTTAGAGGATATAATTGTCAGGGTTGTGTCTTATATGCTTTTAATATATGTAACCATTGCTGTCTGAACCTTATTCACTATATTCTGTCTTGACTTGAGTTCATGGCTTCCTTGCCGCTTCTAGACAACTAGGCCTCCCCTGACATGTTGGCAACATGGGAAAGAATAATTGTTTTTATCTAGTCTCTGTACTGGCAGCCAGGTGACTCCATATTGTTATCTGCTACTGATAGAATAACCTTGGTGCTGGGTACAACTGAAAGTAACTACTGCTGGATGTTCTGCTCTGAGAAAATGGGAGGGGGATTATGTGGGGATAAATGAGTGTCTATTTATTTATTTATTCAACTTCCTATACCACCCACCCCCGGAGGGCTCTTCAGAACTGGCTTTGAACCTGTATGCCCAATCTGTGTATCCATAATAAAGGCTACTGAGCAATATACCAGAGTCTGATTATTAGAACAGGATTCAGGGATCAAACAATAATTTAGCAGATGTGTTAGTTTTTTGTTTGCCAAACAAATATCAAAATTCAATTTGATAAGGAGGGATAGTATTTTGTGATTGAACAAAAACAATGAATTCTGGACTAACATGTTAGGTGAGGTATCTGATTGGATTGTGCAACACTTTTTTGTAATTGAAATGCTTGCAGTAGGCTGTGGTTCTACATGCAGCAGAGATGTGTGTTTGATTAATATTTCTCTTTGCAATTAAAAAAAAGCTGGGAGAGGCATTCATGGACTTCCTGTATATAGCTAGGTTCTAGAACTACTAATTCGAAGATTCCTGCCATGATTCAAGCTTGTTCAAATAGAGCGAGTGCTGGTGTAAGGGCCTCTCCTGTGTGTTCAGTTTGCAGTTTACTACTTTAGTGCGTTTTTCACTTTCTGTGTTCAGTCTGCAAAGCCCGGGTTGTAGATAAATTTTTGGTGCAGCAGCAAAGCATTGTTCTAACCTATTGTCTCACCTGGTGTTCAGAGTACGATAGCTGAGCATGCCCCCTGATCATAAGGACTGTTTTACCTAGACTGAGGCTACTGTGTGGTAGTGACGGTTGCACTAGAGTGCTTCATCGGCTTGTTGTCTGATGGAGGGAGAAATTGCAGTTCTACAATGGCTATATTTAAGATTAAATTGCAAAACAGCAGTGTATTTTAAAAGCATTGTTTGTGCCTCTGTTCAGTACTTCATAATAACATTCTCAGATTTGGTTATTAAAAGAAAGGGAATCATGCTTTTAGCATGTGTACCTCTCATGCAATAACACCTGTCGATATTTATAACCATAATCACTTGCAGCCCTAACCATATACACCCCAAATTAATCAGTGAGCAGCCTCAGTATGTGTCTAAACCAGTGGTGGCGAACCTTTTGCACTCCAGATGTTATGGACTACAATTCCCATCAGCCCCTGCCACCATGGCCAATTGGCCATCCGCAAGGGCTGATGGGAATTGTAGTCCATAACATCTGGAGTGCAAAAGGTTCGCCACCACAGGTCTAAACCAATGAGCTGGCTATAAGTCCCGGTGTTCTTTAGCAAGGATCATGTGCAGTCAGAAACATAACAGTGGAGATGCCCCCTTCTTAATTGATTCCCTGCCACTGTCAAGTGCTCTCATTAGACATTTTTGCAATGTGAATGCTGAGGAACAATTCAACTTCTCCCCAACTACAGCATCCATACTATTTTGAGTCCTTTGATTCAGGTGGGTAAGCGTGTTGGTTTGAAGCAGCAGAAAAACAGTTTGAGTCAAGTGTCTCCTTTAAGACCAACCAAGTTTTATTCTTGGTATCAGCTTTCATGTACGTCTGAAGAAGCCTGCATGCATACAAATGGTCTTAAAGGTGCCACACTTTTTTCATTTTGTGACCTTTATTGTTTGTTTGTTTGTTTAATTTGGTATACCACCCACCCCTGAAGGCCTCTGGGCAGTGTACAAATAAAAATCAAACAAATAATCAATACAGGATAAAACCAATACACAATACGACACAATAAAATTAAATACATTTTAAAATTTCCAGGATCCATCCACATCATAAAAATCCCACTTTAGGTGGCGCCCGATAACTTCTATCCCCCCCCCCCCAGGTTTAAATTTATCTTTGTAGAGGTATCATATTCCTACTGTCTAATACTAGCATCACATTTCTATGTTTGTATTTTTTAAAGGTGCAAATGACAACAAGGTTATTCTCTTCCTTGCTGTGACTGTAGTGCCATGTCAGAGTTTATAAACTGCTTCTTCTGTTCATGGGTCCACACTTGGGGTAACTGGCAAAATTCGGGGGGGGGGGATGGATATATTTTTGCAATACAAATTTGAAATTTGATGGAATTCTTTTAAAGACAATGTTTTACTCACTCAGTGTGTCTTGAAAATAAATCCTAAGCATTTCTTGAGTTTCCTACAGATATATTAAAACATATTTTCAATTATATGTTTATTGTTTAAATGTAAATAATTTTGGCAACAGTTAATATGCTGTGATGTATGATGAAATGTCATTGAATAGGTCAATGTGATAGTGTTTTATTCTGTATTCTAATATACTGCTCTCACTGTTGAGATTGCTTTGTCCATATAACACCTCTTTGTCACCTTTTTTTCTGTTTTCATGTGCTGAGATAGCATTGGGTGCAGCAGTTTGGATCGTTCACTGTTGTTGAATCTGTTGTAGAAAACTAAAGCAGTTACAGTACAATTCTGTGCAGTTATTCCAGTTTAAACCCAAACCCATTGATTCAAATGGAATTAGATTGGAGCGACTCTGTTTAGGATTACATTGTTATGCTTTTAAATTCCATATACATTCTATATGAACAGTTTTACACTACCTACGTAACTATGTGTTTCACATTAAATCAGCAAAATAAGTTTAGACTTGGTAAGAAAGTATTGCATATTTAATTTTTTTCTGTAACAATTTGTTTCGTTCTCCCAAAAAAAGTGGTTTTCCATGCCTGTGAAATTTTTGCAAGTTTGTATACATCTAGCCAGATTTTACTGACAAAAGAAGTGAACATTTGGTATTCCCCACTCTCAGGCTGATTCCGCATGGACCAAAAACAGCAGTGTGAAAACGGTGTGAAATGATGTAAAAGGGTTTAAAATGGTGTAAAAGGGTTTATACTGTTTTCACACCGTTTTCACACCACTGTTTTTGGCCCATGCAGAATCAGACAGAAGAGAGGTGTCATTTGAAGTGCCTAACCACTGGATGCCTTCACCTGATCCATCTCCTAAAGATGGATTATTGGCATTGCAAATCCTGTTTGTTGAATTAGGTTACAAATGCTAAGCTGCAGTTGGGCCATGCTTTGACTCACTATGGCCCCTTCCACACATGCATAGTAATGCACTTTTAATCCACTTTCACAGTTGTTTGCAAGTGGATTTTGCTATTCTGCACAGCTGCAAAGTGCATTGAAAGTGGATTGAAAGTGCATTGTTATGTATGTGCGCAAGGAGGCCATGTGGAAAGGCTCAAATAAGAGGTGGTGTGAGGGCCTGTGATGTATTCACTTTGGCCAGTGCTTGGATAGGTCGTCTCTTGGAAACAATGTCTTCTTGAGTTCCATGGAAGAAAGGCGCAATATAAACATAAAAATATATGTTAATGTTTAGGTAGGCACACGTTTTCTTTTTAGCAAGCACAAATAAGGAATTGCACTTGATTTTTTTTCTTGCTATGCACAAGATTTCAGCACCTCTTCATGGTCTACAAGTATTGGCTTAGCCCTAAGGCGCATCAGACCAAAAATATTGCCTCCATAACCCACTTTTGCTTCTTTCCTTATTGATAGTGAAAGCTGAATTGAAAGTGAGTGGCTGTTCATGGAGGAGGGAGTCTCTGTGCCCTCAACAGACTATCAGTGAGGATTTTGGAACATGTAGTTCGTCATTCACTGAAGAGAGAAGCTGCACCAGCTGAAGCTCCCTTTTTGAATGGCTGTTATATCACCCTAGATAGAGAAAGCATAGAGACAAGGTAACATTAATTGTGGGCCTTGTGTTGTAGGTCATGGTTAACTGAATCCCAGGCGCTGAAAGATTTTTAGGTAATTGCACTAGGTTCCCTTCCTCTCTACACGCCCTCCTTGAATTCTTTCCATTCTTGCGGCATTAAATTTGCACTTGATGACTAAAGAGGTAAGGTGCTGGATTCTGATGCAAACACACAGCTTTTATTCAGGAGCATTGTGTTTTCTTCAAATATTTGTCAAAGGCAGCATGGAGGCAAAAATGATAGTAGCTAAATACTTGGGCAGTGATGCCTAGATGAAACAAATGTATGTGCTACAAATATTGCATCCGAACTTAGAATTTTAAATAGACTGATTGGGAGGCTGTTATAAGTAGGTTTCTCAATGTTGAGTTCATTTTATGAGATGAACACTAGTTTGCACCTAGCAATCCACAAAATCCTCTTCCACAGCCTTCTATATCATCTATACTGCTTTTTTTTTCATTTGTTATCTATCACTAACTTTGTACCGGTGCTGCGTTTTTTTTAAGAACTTGACTTACCTGTGTTTACATTTCCATTCTTATCCCCTCATTTTCAACAAATCCAGTTAATGCAGCCTCCCTTAATTAGCATGATATCTATTCTTAAATTCAAGAGCAGGGTTTGGCTCCTTTGCAGTTTGTTGTTAGGGTTGAAATACCTAAGATGATTTTCTGAGTGTCATGTCTGAATTACCCCAGACCAGTGGTTCTCAACCTGGGTGTCGGGGTCGAACGACCCTTCCACAGGGATCGCCTAAGACTCTCTGCATCAGTGTTCTTCATCTGTAAAATGGATAAATGTTAGGGTTGGGGGTCACCACAACATGAGGAAATGTATTAAAGGGTCAAGGCATTAGGAAGGTTGAGAACCACTGCCCCAAACCAATTGTGGGGATATTTGGGTTGGAGGAATTCAGACATGACACTCAGAAAATCCCCCAACCCAGCTTACACAAAACCAGCCCTATATTATACTGCTGGGAGCTCAGCTCCCAAGTGTATGAGCTCCAATTAGTACTGAAATCACAATACTTAAGAAGAAGAGGTTTCAACCTTCCTCCTATTTTCTCATCCCAAAACAGCTCTGGGGTTGCTATTTCCCCCACTGGGGTTGGGGAGCTGTGGGTCCAGCAACATGATGTGCAGGTGATGATATCATCATCAGGTTAGGGAACCCAGACCCAAGTCTTAAGAAATAATCTCATATTGTTCAGCTCTGAGCCTTACACAGGCCAAAGGACCTGTACCTCATGGCACACACAACAAAACAGCAGCTCATCAGACCATTTTGTCTGCTGTTGAAGGTCCTTAGTGTCCTAGGTGGCTGACTTTGACCCCCACTTTCAATTGAGAGAGAAATGAAAAGTCTAGAATAAACTTTCATTTCTGTTTAAACAATGTAAACATAAAATGGGTATGTAAATTGATATTTTAAAACTTTTTCATTAGTTCAGACATAGTATTTGAGTTGCAACCCTTTTGCTTTATTCCATCAGTTTGTGTAAATAAGTACATCATTACATTATGTGCTTTTGCTTTCACAAAACAGGTAATAAGTTCCCAAGTTTTTTTGAGACAAAGTTTTGAAGCTGTTTTGAGTTCTGTTAACATGGTGGCCAATTCAACAAGTATCTGTGCAGCTGGTAAGAAAACCATTTTTAGTACTTATAATATCTGCTGACTCCCTCATTAACAATCCCAAGCCTACTTCAGCTTTCTCTTTCATTGAATAGATTAGAAATTTGCATAGCAAAGATTCTGAATAGGTCAACTCAAAGTTTGCAATCCTTCTTTTAATTAGGATGTTGTGGGTTTTCTGGGTTGTGTGGCCATGTTCCAGTAGTATTTTCTGCTGATGTTTCACCTGCATCTGTGGCTGACTTCGATGCCAGCCACAGATGCAGGCGAAATGTCAGGAGAAAATACTACTGGAACATGGCCATACAATCTGGAAAACCACAACATCCTACTGATTCTGGCTGTGGTAGCCTTTGACAATACCTTCTTTTAATGTCCATCGTCACTCCAGGATGTAGAACATAGTTACATGCCTGTATCTTCCTGATACTGAACCAGACCACAGGTCCATCAAGGTCAGTATTGTCAATTCAGTCTCAGGCAGAGGTCTTTCACATCATGTAATGCCTGGTCCTTTTAGACTGGAGATGCTGAGGCTTGA
This sequence comes from Sphaerodactylus townsendi, assembly GCF_021028975.2. Classification (NCBI taxonomy): domain Eukaryota; kingdom Metazoa; phylum Chordata; class Lepidosauria; order Squamata; family Sphaerodactylidae; genus Sphaerodactylus; species Sphaerodactylus townsendi. The sequence continues at coordinate 82,933,988 of NC_059426.1, read as the reverse complement.
ACTTGGGACCTTCTGCATGCAAATACAGCAAATACACAGCCCTCAGCAATGGCCCCTCCCACCACCAGCACCACCCACTTAAAGAAATTTTGGATGAAGTGGAAAAGGCAAAACTAGAAATTTTAGGTAGGAAAGTGCTGTTAAAGTCATAGCAAGATTTTGATCAGGCAAGAATGATTGGGAAACAATACAAATGCTTCCTCAAGAGGTCAAGAAGATTGGCTTGTAATTTCTCAGTCTATCTGAACTTCTTCCCTCTGCTCCTCCAAATGAAGCTTCCAGTTCCCTGTTGTGAGAGGACAACCCCTTCCCCCACCTCAAACTTGCCAACTCTGCCTAAGGAAGAGCATCTCACCGTGGGGTGGGCTTTTTGGTGCTCCAGATGAGTCTGTGCTTTAGGAGGCTTAATATGGTTGGGTGACCCTGCTTGGCTTTCAGGCTCTGACCAAGTATCTGAGACAGGCTCCTAAAGCTGATGGCAGAACCCCTGAGTATAGAGGCATCTGAGCACGCCTTATGCCTACTATTGTGTTCTCAATCTGCCCAGACACTACCTGATCCTGAGTTGAGCCCCTGAGGCACTGGCTCTGTTGCTGGGGCTTGGCTTCCTCCCAGTGAGTCTGGCCAAGTACAATTCTTAGGTCTCCTCCCCTCCCACATTTGTTGGCAAGCCAAAAACTGAGTGAGTGAGTGAGAGAGAGAGAGAGAGAGAGAGAGAGAGAGAGAGAGAGAGAGGTTTAAAGTGTTGCCTACTTTTTGACAACATTCAGTTTTCAATTCATAGAATAATGATGTGTGTTTGTTTAAGGGTTAAATCTAAGATTTCTCATAACGTTGCAGAGAAAAAATGTGCCTGGCAAATTATTTTGAATGTCGTATTATGGCAAATTATTATGAATGGCTATGGCTTGCATTTATGCTCCAGCCTGTTAAATAAGGCTAACAAACAAGAGCTTTGACTACCTCACCTGTCTATCTGCATGTCTAGTCATCTGTAATCTGGAAATTTTCTTGGCTGGTCACCTGGAGGCAGTTCATCCACCACAGGTGACTGAAGTTTAATTTAACAAAAAAAAAATCCGTTTTGGCTTATTCTTGTGTTTGTTGCTTTTCAACTTGTTTTGGATGCTGGTTAGTGCTGTGTGGCCTAGCTGCTGCCATTGCATAGAGCTCATAAGGTCTTAATCTAGACTAAGGGATTCTTTGCTTCTGGCTGTTTTTGAGCTAGGAGACCTTACCACTTGTCATCTGCCTCTGTCTTTGCAGCTTCTGACTACAGTTGTATTCTGAGCATTAGTGAAGAGGAAGCCAGGTGGAAGGCTCTGAATGAGTACCTCAGCACTCGTAGTTATGTCCAGGGGTTCACATTTTCCCAGGCAGATGTGGAAGTTTTCAGACAGCTTCTGAGCCCACCTGGGGACCCGCACTTCCATGTGATTCGTTGGTACAGGCACATAGAAGCAATCTATGGTGGCAGCAGAGAAAAGCATGACTCCTGTCAACTCCAAACAAGTGAGTAATGGCAGGGGCTAGTGGGCAGGGAGTCAATTACATGTTTTATTTCTACATTTGATTATTCTTAAATACCTGATCAGAAGTTACTTTGCCTCTGAGTCCTGACACTGGCTAGCCAAAGGTTTTGAGGGACTCCCTTCCTTCTGATACTGAAAAATAAGGATATAATGTCAAAACAAAACAAAAAAGCGTCAGAAGCTGTATGGTTGCTGTCTTTAGCTGTCCCTTCCTGCTTGTCACATCCACAGTTTATTCCTATATGGAGAGACTCCGGTCTAAGCCCATTGAAATCACTGGGCTTTGGAGTCACTATGCCAAGGACTTCACTGTTGTAGAACACTGACTCCTTAAGGCTGAATAAAGAGGAAACGGAAAGGGTGGGGGAGAGCTCTGCACACACATGTGGTGCTTTCGGCAGGTCACCTCCAGGACATTTAATGTAATAAGAGGAGGAGGTGTACATGGTAAGAGGTGCCTGGATATGTAACTTCCTCTTCCACGGCTAAACTCAAATTTTCTTTTGTAATTATTAGTGACATGTAGAGTGTAAGTGAATAATAGATTTAAGCCAAAGAGAATGAAGAAATAGTAATCTTGAACTTTAGCAAGACATAATGTGAGCTAGTATACTTCCCATTTCAACATTTGACTAATTCTGCCATTTTCTTATGGATGAGACTTTAGCGAAGCAGGCTTTTCTGTTAAGATGCTGGGTTTTGAACTCTCTTTAGGAGGTGGTTCATCAGTTACACTCCACAAAATGTGTTCTGCAGGCCCTCCCTCCCTCCTTCCCTCCCGGTAGTCTTATAGCCAGAAGTAAATAAGAAAGAAACTGAGGGGAGAAGAGTCTTTATTACACATAGTGTAAATTTCCTCAGGACTGACAAGCAAGAATGACTCCATGTAGTGACTCCAGGGAGTGTCACTGCGTTCATGTTTGGTTGACTGCAGGTGTGCCCTCCCACACCCTACATCTGTCCTACATTTTCAGTGCTTAAACCCCTAATATAGAATGGGGTGGACAAAGTCTACTTACAAAACATTATGTTCCATGGTAAGAGACTATGGTGGTCAGCTTTCTAAGAATGTAACCGAGTGATGACATTTTCTCTGAGGATACAAGAGGAAGAGCTGGGAAAACATTAGATTTCTAGTTTCAGATTTCTTCTGAAAATGCTTTTCAGGAATTATGCATTCATTTTGCCCCGACTGAGCAAGATTCTTGTTTGATTAGAGTGTGTGCTCAACGCTGGTGAGGACAGCCTGAAATAGTTCCAATTCTTTTAGATTTTTTTACTGTATTCCAACGATGTGCATGTGAGACAAGATGCAGAATTTGAAATGACGACAACAGTGTTTATTTACAAAGTCCAGATTTTTTTTGTATTCTGTGTACCTGCCGGGCTCCAAAGAACCATGCCACTAGCTCTGTGCACCCAAGGAGCTTTGGGGGTTTGTGTTGCTCCTGCTGCAGCCCTTGTGTCACGTGGCAAAACTGCCTTTGAAATAGGAAAGGTTCTACTGCTCAAAGGGAAATGCTAAAAATTCTACTGGTCATTCTGAAGATCAGGAGTGTGCATAAAAGTAATTCTTTGGATCCTAGCCAGTGTTCCCTGCAATTTCCTCAGTATTTCTAACAATCTGTCTTCCTGTTTATCTCTGCTTTTCTCACTGAGGTAAATTACACAATTTTAACATCCACCCCACCCCAAAATTCAATCACTGGCTTTTTGTTGGTTCACATCACAAGCTTGTTTTGAATAATTCCTGATTAAATCTGCTGTATGGTTTTATGACATTAATGTTCTGTTAACAGTGAAAGAATATAGAACAAAAAAACTCTAGATGTAGAATAATGAGAGAAACCTATGGTTAGTGGAAATATCATTATCCTTTCCAAGTATTCTTCTTTTTCATCCAGTTAGTTGGATGCAGCAATAACTTTAGATAGGAAGCACTGTCCTTATATACTCTTCTGGGCACCTGTGGAGGTTATGCACATATGAGCTTCAATTGACAAGGGCCTCTGAGTGATCAAATGAAATGCACATGCAGAATGGACTCCTCTACTTAAGTGAATGGGAAAGACTTTTTAGATGGAACCAAGAAGGACTTGAGAGAGGCATCTCATCTTGCCTCCACTATTTCACCTTTTCCTTTCCTGAAAGCTCCCATCGCCTGTCCCCTTTTTTTCTGCTTTCTTCTTCTCTTCCCACCCAAACGACCAACTTACACCAACCACCATCTATCTGCCCCTTTGCCTTTAGGTTTCCCACTTTTAAATGTACCAACTAAGCAGCTCATAGATTAATGTATTGTCGAAGGGTTTCACGGCCGGAATCACTAAGGTGCTGTGTTGTTTCCAGGCTGTATGGTCGTGTTCTAGCAGCAGGAGAGAATGCTGCTAGAACACGGCCATACAGCCCGGAAACAACACAGCACCCCAGCTCATAGATTTCCCACATAAATTGGGGCCCATTGGTTATATCTGATATCTAGGATTAGCATCAAGATTTTGACATGGTGGGACCTGGCAGATCATCTATTGCTGAATAAAATACATTTGGCACATCTACCCCCATGATGCATAGGGGATTGTGCCCAAACCTCCTGCAGTCTTTCGTTTCATGTTCAGGGAGGCATCTGTAGGAAATAGGGTACAACTGTAGTACATTCTCCATTTATTGGAACATGAAGGGACATGGTCTGGTCCTCCATGGACTTACTAAAAGGAGGGGGCGGGGGTTGACAGAAGGAGCTGGATTGCAGAATTGTTGCCTCTGCACTTAAGGACATCTTAACAGGTAGTTTTATTAATTGTCTTCTTAGAGTCTTGCAGCCTTGCAGACATTCTTGTTGGCTCTCCTGTCAAAGATTAAATTCCATCTCACTTCATTTAAGTATTCTATTCTGAATTTTAAAAATCCAGTGGCACATTAAAGACTAGCAACATTCCCTGAAATATGAACTTTTGAATATTCTGATGTTTGGCTAACAAGAAATGTTTTCTACATGGGGTTCAGAGGACAGCAATGCTGTGTTACGTTGAAGTGTGAAGTTTCATAGGCAGTGCCTGTCCCATTTTTGTGGGTGTGCATGAATGTAATGGCAGCAGATCTCTCTGTTCAAATGTGGGTCTGCCTTAGTCATATATGAGGCATGGAAGGGACCTTTTTGACTTCAAGAGCAATAGAGGCATGAGGGTGAAGGGCTCTCCCTGCCCTCCCCAGCCAATTACCTCTCTGAAGACTGATTCCCCTCAGCCCGGCTTCAGTGTTAAAACTGAGCTGTGTGACAGGTGTACAGGTGATGGAGTAAGCTGTGTAGATGAGGGCAGCCAATATAATTAAAGGATGGAGAACCTTTCCTGTGAGGAAAAGCTAAACAGTCTGGAACTTTTCTATTTAGAAAACTATAACAGCTAATGAGGGAGCACCTGGTAGAGGTTTAAAATTATGCCTGGGTAGAGAGTGGATGGAGAGAGCTTCTCCCCCTCCCATAACACTAGTACTTGGCATCAATGAAGTGATGGGTGATTGATTCAGTATGGACAAAAGGAAGTACTGTTTTATTGAACACCTTGACATGGACGGCCCAAATTAGGCTAATCTTGTCAGACCTCAGAAGGCCAGTAGGCCCTGCTTAGTATTTGTATGGGAGACCAGTAAGGAATTTTATTTTTGTATTCACATTTTTTATAGTCTACCTTCATATAGGGACTCAAGACAGATTACAGAGACTGAGGCAGTACAATCAAATGAGACATTTAAAAAGCAATAAATTAGGATTGTAGAAGACTGAAAACCACTTGTAAGAACTGGAACATGGCATAAGTATAAACATGATTCATTAAATGGTACAGTAATTAGGAATAGGATCTTACAATAATGGGATCTTACTTAGTCAGTTATACAGAGTGGTGTAGACCACTGTTTGTAAACCATCTTGTACAGCAAAAATCTTATTCTCTGCACAGAAAAGTTCCCATGAATAATTCAGTTTTGTATGGTTTGTAGAAACCAGGAGAGAGGAAGTTTTCCTGACCTCAGGCAGACCACTCCACAAAGTGTGGGCTACAACAGAGAAAGTGCAGGTACAGGCAGTTGTTGATTCCACCCATTTGCATGTTGAGACCTGCAGAAGACCCTTCTCAAATGTAAGAAGCTGTTGTGGCAGAATATAGAGGGAGAGATGGCCTTGCAAATAAGGGGGCCTGGCAGTCCAATCCAGAGCCCTGGGACAACAAGGGTCAGTTCTACTGTGGGGCCACCCCTCTGGGCTTTTTGACAACGGGGGGTGAGGTGGGAAATATAAAAAAAACCCATCCCGCTGTCAAAACAACCCTCCATTGGACTCCATGGGCTAATGCCACCCAAAAGGGTGGTGTAAGTCCATGCTCCCAAGTTCCGGCATTCTGGAAGGCAAAGCTGGGGTGGAAGCTGACTAAGGCCAGTTCCATCCCTGGCTGGATCCCTGGAACACCTCCCTTCTCTCCCCCCACCCCTCCGGGTCTGGATTGGGCCATAAGGAGTTGAACAATTAATGTTAAAATATAAATATGTATAAAATATTTGAACCAATGTAAACACATAGTATCTGTGATAAGTTTGATCCTCAGACCATATTCTGCAAATGTAAGAGAGTTTCCCCACATGACTAAAATAAAGCCACTGTGCATCACCCAACTTACTGTGTTGACTGCTACTGATGGCGGCCACAGTGCCTAGACATGCCTGCATTTAAATATCTGAAGTTCTCTCCTTGGGTACCTCAAGATCAATCTTGTTTTATGTAAATAAATATGGAGGTAAATGAAGAAATTTGTTTCATATAGCATATAGTAACTTAATCCTTGGTTGATCCTAGTAAAGTATTGTTTAGTTCTATAATAAAACTTCATAAATACTGAGTTATTAATTTATCAGCTGAATTATCCTTTGCAGTCAGGGAGTCTAGGTTAGGGACAGAATGTCCAATAAATGTTGAGGAAAGCTTCACAAAGGGAGATGCACTGATAAAAAAAGAAGAGGAACGGAATGTGTTGGCATTGTTTAGAATGCATTATTTCCTGGGCTTTCTAGCTGCTTCACGACATAAGACTGGCTTCCTCCCTAGAATTGCATTTGTTCAGTTTGTTTGAGGTAACAGCATGCAGTGACTGATTGACTTCACTCAGATATAATGTCCTTGGGCAATGGGGTTGCCATCAACCCAGTGGAAATTACTTGGAGATTTTTGGGGGGGGCGGGGTGGAGCCTAAAGGGAAACCATTTCAATCTGGTATAATATCATAAAGTCTGCCTTCCAAAGCTATTTTCTCCAGGTGATCAATGTCATCTGGAGATCAGTTGTAATCCCTGCAGAGTTGTAATCACCTGGAGGTAGGCAAGCCTGCTGGGGAAGGATTTCCTTTTAATGGGGGTGGGGGGGGGTGGAGAGTGTTGAATATCTAGCAAACTCCTTCCACTTTACATGCAGTCTGGATGAACTGTGTACTGCATTGTGCTAGGAACTTCTGTATTGCTCCCAGTCCTTTTTTAAAATATAGCACCATCAAGATCATTATGTACTTTAAATAAGCAGTGGCGTTCCTGCCTAGGGACAGGGGGTACCCTATGTCCCCGGGCGTCCCCCATTTAGTCACGCGGGGGGGGGGGGCGCCAACATTTTAGGGTCGTTTGTGTGTTTTTGAATTTTTAAGTGTTGTTTCACGTTCCGGCCTGCAGGGGGCGCATTTTTGAGGCTAGCGGCACCAAAATTTCAGGGAACCATCCAGAGATTGTCCTGATGATACCACCCAAATTTGGTGATGTTTGGTTCAGGGGAAGCAAAGTTATGGACCCCCAAAGGGGTGCCCCCATCCCCATTGTTTTCAATGGGAGCTAACCTGAGATGGGGGCTACCCATTTGAGGGACCATAACTTTGGTCCCCCAGAACATAACTTCACCAACTTGGGTGGCATCATAAGAATAGTTAACAGATGATACCCTGAAAATTTGGTGTCACTAGCTTTAAAAATACACCCCTTCCAGGCACCCCAAGAAATTTGCCCAAGATTCTTTGTTTTGCAGTGATTTTGCTCCATTGTAGCCAATGCGGAATTTCTGAGTGTGTAGGCAGGCTGCACATTTTTGAAGATAGAGGCACCAGACTTTCAGGGTGGCTCCAGGAGGGCCTCCTGGTAATAGCATCCAGGTTTGGAGACCTTTGCTTTTGGGGGTTCAATTTTATGGGCCCCCAAAAGGCTTATTTTGTTTCCCCGCTCCTGTACATGAAAGCCTGTGGACTGAGTTCTCTCAGAACTCTCTCAACCCCCCCCCCCCCACTCCAGAAGCAAAGCTCACCAAGCTTGGATGCTATTACTCAAGGCCTCTTGGAGCCACCTTGAAAGTCTGGCGCCTCTATCTTCAAAAATGTGCAGCCTGCCTCAGAAATTCCTCATTAGCTACAATGGAGCAAAGTCACTGCAAAACAAAGAATCTTGGGCAAATTTCTTGGGGTGCCTAGAAGGGGTGTATTTTTAAAGCTAGTGACACCAAAATTTCAGGGTATCATCTGGTAACTATTCTTATGATGCCACCCAAGTTTGGTGAAGTTATGTTCAGGGGAACCAAAGTTATGGTCCCTCAAATGGGTAGCCCCCATCTCAGGTTAGCTCCCATTGAAAACATTGGGGATGGGGGCACCCCCTTTGGGGGTCCATAACTTTGCTTCCCCTGAACCAAACGTCACCAAATTTGGGTGGTATCATCAGGACAGTCTCTGGATGATGCCATAAAATCATGGTGCTGCTAGCTTTAAAAATGTGCTTCCTGCAGGGTGAAAAAACACCAAAAATACCCCCCAAAAAACCAAATACCTTGCATTCGCATTTGTTCATATTTGGGCAGGACATAATCGGACACTTTTTGTCCAAATGTGCCCAAAAGTTGCCCAGATTCCAGCCAAATCTGCTATTTGTTCATCTGAATCTCCAACCCTCAAAAGTGATGCTGATGGGGGGAGAATCCACCCCCAAACAGCATCACTTTCAATTTTGTTTTAACCGGGGACCCCAGATTCTCCCTTTAAGGTAGATTTAAAAGAAGAATCTGAGCTCCCTAGTTTAAACACCATTGAAAGTGATGTTGTTTGGGGGTGTATTCCACTGGAGGTGTTTTGTGAGAGATGATGCTGACATTTGTTTGGTAAATGTTTTGCTGGGGGTGATTTGTGAGAGATTTACATGCTTAATACCCACTTGCACTGGCTTGGAGTTGTTTCTCAGGCTAGCAACCTACCTCATAGGGTTGTTGTGATTAGGAAATTAGGAAAAGAATTGGTGGGGAGAGAGCCATGTATGTTTTGATGAGAGTGGGAGGTGTTTTGTGAGCTGGTACAAAAAATCATTGTTTGTTCATGGTGGAGGAGGGTGGCCGCCCATACGCCGGGGGGGGGGGGGGGGAAACTCAGGTTTTGTCCCCGGGCACCAGTTTGCCTAGGTACGCCCCTGTAAATAAGAACTTGCTTTTGAAAGTGACTTTTCAACCGTTCTTTTCCTTTGGAATAGTTAATGACAAGCCATGGTATTTTGTGTTTGTTTGCTGTAACAGTATCTCTTGGTGATTATTTATGAAACTTTAATCCAGAGTTTTGAAATAATTTCTAGGTAAAAGCAGGCGTACTCAGCCTCCCTGGTCTCCACCACAAGGAACAAAGCAACCCAAACTCTGCCTGTACAACAGCCTCACACGCAATAAGGTACATCTTTCAGTTCTTGGTAGCAGCTAACATTCTCTGAATCATTCTGACTTACCAAGCTGTCTTGGCTTGGAAATAATTTTTGAGACATCAAATGGGGGGAAAGGCCTGTATGTTATCTTACTGTAGCAAAGTGGGCTCAGTACAAAATTTACATCAATCTGTGATTTACATTAAGATCAGTAGCCGTGCTGATCTGAAGCAGCAGAAAAAAAGTTTTGAATCCTGTGGCTCCTTTAAAACCAACAAAGTTTTATTCGTGGTATAAGCTGTCATGTGCATGCACTCTTGTTGTGATTTGCATTAATCATTGTTCAGGAACCAAACCATTGTTTTTAGCTTCTATATGCACAGGTAAACCATAGTTCCAAACTCCTTGACTAGTTTCTGCTTTGCATTCCTTGTTTAGGCCCAGAGGTGGAGCAACAGCCATAATTGCAGTTAAACATCATGTCAAACTGTAGCTCAGCTTCTTTGGTTTAACATGATGTCTGAACTGAGTAGGGAGTCAGTAGTGCTGTTCTGATTAAAAATGAAAGCACAGCACAATATGCCATTTTATCTTAGTATACCGGCTGCTGTTCTTGTGGCACTAGCATGGAGCTTTTTATAACTCCCCTGCCTCTCATTCCTCCTAAGGAAGTGTTTCAGCCCCAGAATGGAAACTTGGTGACATGGTATTGCTGTGGTCCAACAGTGTATGATGCATCCCACATGGGACATGCAAGGTATAGTAATTTTTGAATCACTGATGATCTTAGCAGTTAAATAGCAAAACTGAAAATGAATTTGCTAGACAAATGAATGCTACTGTCTATATTAAATCTATCAAGAAGCCAGAGTTTACAAAAAGAAATATTATTTTTCATTACGTGTGAGGAATATTATCTGAAATTAATGCAGTATTTCGACTGGATATTCATTCTGATCCATAAGCAAAAACATTGGGCCATTGTCAGAGAATGTGAACCTCTTGCTGGATTTCACTTCTCTAATTCTGAATAAATTTAACAGAAAAAAGAACCTCTGGTAAACATTTAACTGAAAATGAACTGTGTTCCTGTTGGATTTAAAGTGATAGAATCATTTCCAATATAATTGCATGGTTCTTATTTGGGACCCATTTTTTTAATACCTAAAGATCACCCAGTATTTTATTTTCAAGCAATAATTATAAACATGGTTTTATAAACATGGTCAGTCCACTACACTGTACAGGTCATCAGTTTGGTGGGGGTTACCTTTTGCTTTTTACCTTTGGATATTTCAAACTGTGACTCATTTTTCTTGGAGAACAAGATGGCCTTGAACTAATGTGAAAGCATCTCCAGCTCATTTGTTACTTTTGGGGGGTAAGCCTACTGGTGATTTCTCATCATCTTTTTGACTTTGCAAAGCTGTTGTGTATGTTTGTGTATGTGGACCTGCCCTGTGTTTTCCCTCCCTCACCAGCAGCCATCTTAAATGAGAAAAATTGTTCCCCAAGTGCATGAGCTGCCCATGTGGCCAGATTCATCCAAGCAGCTAGAATGAGGAAGAGGAAGGAGCAAAACTGTCTCTCTACCTCTTAAGTCACTGAAGTCTGTTGCATCAACAGGTGGAAGAATCAGGAAAATAAATTTTACCTGGTTCCCTCCTCCTCGCTGCAGCCCCGTGTCCCTTTGACATTTATGACACAGGGAAAAGCAAGCATCTTCTGCTTCACGTTGCAGGATTCAGCCCACTGGGCCTGGCATGTAATCCACAGCCTGTGTTATGTCTTCCCCTGCCATGTCTTGCAGTGAACAACTGTGTTGTCTTTTTAATTATTTTAGGTCATACATCTCATTTGATATCCTGAGAAGAGTTTTGAGAGACTATTTCAAATATGATGTCTTCTACTGTATGAATATTACGGATATTGATGATAAGGTAAATGTAAAATGTAGCTGCTTTCATATAAAATTATGCATGAGGTGGAGAAAGTGGATAGAAATAATTCTTTCTCCCTCTCCTATACAATTAGAACTTGGGGACACCTAATGAATATTCAGTATATTCAGGAAAGACAAGAGGAAATACTTCTTTACTCAGTGGGTAATTAATGGATGGATGCATGGAGGATAATGGGAAACTCCATGTTCAGAAGAGGTGGTTCTCTGAGTGCCAGTACTAGGAGGCAACATCAAAGGAAAGCCTTGAACTTAATGCTCTGTTTGTTGGCCCTCCAGGGGAACTGGGTGGCTGCTGTATGTTAAAAGATACTAGACCAAATGGACCACTAGCCTGATCCTGTGGGGCTGCTTTTTATGTATATAATATTCCAGCTATTTGTAGACTTGTTGTAGTGATACCAGATTTAATTAATTTAAATGATAGTGTCTCACATGCCACTTCAAAATAAATGTACAGATAGTGATGCTCCCAACTGCAGAACCATTCTATTTCAGACATGGGAAGGAGGAGGCCAGTTCTGCACATGGCGACTCCTGAATTTTCATTAAAATACAATCATTGTGTATAATTTGATCTGTCAGAGTCCCCCCTGGCTATTTTTTTTAAGTTGGAAGTGTTCTGCAAACTAAAGCAGTTCTGATTTTCACCTTCAGAATGGATTTCCTTTTGTGTTGCAGATCATAAAAAGAGCAAGGCAAAACTATCTCTTTGAACAGTACAGAGAGAAGAAACCATCGGCAGTGCAGCTACTTGAAGATGTTCACGTGGCCTCTGAGGTAAGTTCATGGCCAGCTCATCCTCCCCCATTTCTCTCTCTTAGCTGTCTTCCAGCCTTACACCTCTTTAGAAACTGTGGGGTCAGATGAGAAATCCTCCTCTGCCAGCTGCTTCTCCTGCTTCTTTTATCCCTCTCTTCATCTTGTTTCCCTCCATGGGGCAGCTCTAACGCTAGCCTGGCCATGCCTAGCAGGCATGAAATCTGGAGGTTCCTGTAGTGCTGTTTAAGACTTGCTTGCTCCCAGAAGCATCACTGGCCAGGACAGCTGGAGTCTTGGACAATAATGGCTATTCCTGACTCAGTCATCCTGGCTTTTTGCTGTCTCTACCCACCCCTCCGCCCATCCTCTTCCCCCATTCCCAGAGCATCCCAGTTCCATCACACTCCCTGCACTTGCATCCTCACTCTACAATCTAATAGAAGATCTTGAGAATCTCATCTAGGGCAGCAAACTAACCCCCCTTGTACTTTCCCCTTATCATATATTTCTATACACCTCCTGTCTTCACCCTGTATATGGTAAACAAACCTCATTTATTTTTTATTGATACATTTGGGAAGCAAAACAATTTGTGTGGTTTTATTGATTAATTTGTCTTAATTTGAGTGATCCTGACAAGTTTTCCTGGCTTAAGAAATGTGTGTGTTGTTGAGATGGAATGGCTGCGTATTTACTGGCCTGTGTGTTATGTGGCTGATGCCAGTGAAAGCACTTGAAATTTTTTTTTATTGAAAAGGGCATACTTATCCAGTATGGGCACCAGCATCAGAGAATCTGCCTAGCATAGTGGTTGGAGTGTTGACCTAGGACAGTGGTGGCGAACCTTTGGCACTCCAGATGTTATGGACTACAATTCCCATCAGCCCCTGCCAGCATGGCCAATAACATCTGGAGTGCCAAAGGTTTGCCACCACGGACCAAGGATCTGGGAGAACCTGGTTCAAATCAGCACTCAGCCAGGAAGCCAGCTGGTGACTGCAAGTCAGTCACTCTCTCTGCCCAACCTACGTCAGAGACTAGTTGGTGGAGGGAAGGGGGAGAAGTATGTATGCCACACTGAGCTCCTGGGAAGAAGTGGGATAAATATAAACTATATTAATTAGATGTTTTAGTTTTTTAAAAGTATACCTTCTGAGACTGCATTTACACAGAGATTTTGTCATTAATGCTTAAATATTTAATAAGATGGCTTTTAGATTCTGTGGTGCTAGTTTGTTTTTAGAAACTTCTACACAGTTTTATTAATTGTTTTTGTTCCCTTTTTGTCAGCCTTTTTCAGTTAAGCTACATGAAACATCAGACCCTGACAAGAAGCAGATGCTGGAAAGGATTCAGAATGCAGTAAAAGGTGCTGTGGAGCCTCTTGAAAAAGCACTAGAAAAGAGAGTCTCTGAAGAGGAGATCAATGAACTTTCTGTGGTTTGTACACTGAATGTATTCAACCTTATAAGCTTGGTGAGATGTTTCTGAAACAGCTCATTATGAAAGATGTTATGGCCGAGAGATCTAAGATTCCTTCAGTACTGTAGAAGAAGAAGAAGAAGAAGAGTTTGGATTTATATCCCCCCTTTCTCTCCTGCAGGAGACTCAAAGGGGCTTACAATCTCCTTGCCCTTCCCCCCTCACAACAAACACCCTGTGAGGTAGGTGGGGCTGAGAGAGCTCCAAGAAGCTGTGACTAGCCCAAGGTCACCCAGCTGGCATGTGTGGGAGTGTACAGGCTAATTTGAATTCCCCAGATAATCCTCCACAGCTCAGGCGGCAGAGCTGGGAATCAAACCCAGTTCCTCCAGATTAGATACACAAGCTCTTAACCTCCTACACCACTGCTGCTCCTGTAAAAGCCCCTCCTTTAATCCTGGAGGCTCCCCAGTTCTCTGACAAAGTTTGATGGTCCCTCTTTGCTGGTTTTCATGAATCTGAAAGAGCTGCAGTCAGAAGAGGGAAATCAGCAACATACACAAATACTCCACATGTATAGGAATGATCTGTGCATGTATGAGGACCTTCTTGTGTCTGTTCCAAATACATTACTATCTTGAATTTGTTTAAACCCTTTGGAATTTATCATGCAACGTATCCATTTGGTGTTCTATACATTTAATATTCCAGGTGGTGCTACAAGAAGCAAAAGATATACTTTCTGAGTGGCTGGATACAAAATTGTGCAGCCAGGTGACTGACAACTCTATCTTCTCAAAGCTTCCAACATTCTGGGAAGAAGAGTACCATAAAGATATGGCAGCTCTCAATGTAAGTAAGCGTGTTGATTCTGCAGATCAGAAAAATATAGGGAAATCTAGTATTATGCTGATTTGTCTTACATATTGCTCAGAAGGCTTAGAAATCGAACCTATAATGATGGCAGTGACAGGTTTCAAACCACAGCTTCTGTGGTAGACTTAAACATGTAATTGATTTGTCATCTAGTTGAATAACATGGTATGGCTTGCTCCTGGAAACCTCACCGCTTAAGTGAGAAACATTCTCCTAGTATTTATTGGAGAACTAGTATTTATTTTTCGGGTAGTAAATTGTGAAAAGTTGTTTTTCATCCCAAGAAAATTAGAAAAAAATAAAACTTCGCTTAGCCAGAATGATACAATTTTGGAATTACTCTACTTTCATCTGCAGTTACTTTCTGGCCTTACTTCATTGTAGTCCTTGGGAACATCTGCTGTGCTCTCACTTTTTGTTAATTATATCAGATGCCTGGAAAACCAGGGCTTCTGATTTCAGCTTCAAGCTTCCTCTGTGTATTCTGTTGGGCAAATCCTAGTTAATTTTGGCTGTCTGATCAATAGACCATTAGAGAATCATTAAAAAGTCTGAAAGGTAGAAGAAACTGAGAACCTGGTGGAAGAAAAACTACACAATGGAATGCTTATATGATGTCTTTGTTGCTTGTAGGTGTTACCTCCAGATGTCTTAACTCGTGTTAGTGAATATGTACCAGAAATTGTGGACTTTGTTCAAAGAATTGTAGATAATGGTTATGGGTGAGTATAGATTATTCTGGATTTTTCTTTTGTTTCTCACACATAACACACACACACACACCTGTCTGTGTTTATCACCAAACTCACCAAAGAAATGTTTTTCCTTTATCCCAAGATGATGTGGTGGCCTGCCTTGAAATTATTTGTTTGCTTTGTTATTAGTGACAAAAATGCTATTTGTATAATTACTTGTATTGGTTGAGCTTTCGTAATAATTAATAGTCTTTGCTATACAAAGTTAAGAACTGTAATAAAGTCATTAGGTTTCACCAGTGCATTAGGTGCAAGTGATCCAGTATGAGCATGATTAGATGTTTGTCAGCTTATCAGTACTTGAGGGTTTTGGTTTCTTCTAGTGGTTCTCATGAACCAACCCTTTTTGCCTTTAGGGTCCAAAGTGGTGCTTCTGCTCAAATGCTTGCTGTGTTCAAACTGGCAAAGATTTGCATAATTATCCAAAATATGGTTTTGCATGAATTCAGAATTGCCAACAGGTTAAAATGGCTGCTTCATTGCTGGATACTCAGGCATTGTAGAAATGGGAGTTCTACACAGATGGAGCCCCACCTGCAGCTCTCTTGTGCCCTTGAAACTGCCAGCATTGCCCATCGATCTCCCCCAGTCATACATGTGTACAAGTAGACGTTCCTACTGCTTTCACAGCCAGTTAAAACAGACAAACAGCTGGTTTACCTGTGCATATGGAAGCTCAAATCACAGCTTGGTGTGATACCTCAAGTGAGCCATTGCATCCATCTGAAATTGTACAAAGGGGTTTGAGCTATCATTTTACAATTGATATTCTTGCAAATACTGAATGGGAAAGTAACTTCAAGGCATGAAATTCAGTGACTCTTTACACTGGTATACCAGTTCAGATCTACATGTTCACCAGGGGAAATCTACTCTGAGACTCACCCCAACAAAAGCTATAGCAGTAGTACTAAGAATAAAACTATAAGAAAATTCTTCTGGTGTCTTTACGCTCTTTCTTCAATATGCTTGTTTTTTATATCCATGCTGTATACAATGGTTGTAGCAACAAAAAGAACATTATTTCAAAGTTGTTCCAGAATCTTCTTGGTCCTCTTGGAGTCTTGCTATAAACCCAGTGTAGAAGCAGTAAAAGAAATTGTCCTTTTATGTACAGTTGTAGCGACATGTTTGGTAGCAATAGTTGTCTGGTTACATTGTGTGTTTTGATCTTCTAGTTATGTGTCCAAAGGATCTGTCTATTTTGATACAGTGAAATTTGATGCTTCTGAGAAACACTCCTATGCAAAGTTGGTTCCTGAAGCTGTAGGAGATCAAAAAGCGCTTCAGGAGGGTGAAGGTAATTTAACTCAGACAGTTAATTTCTAGTGAACATACCCATTTAATTTTGAAAGATTTGTGCATATCACAAAATGGTTCCTCCTCTTTTCACAGGTGACCTGAGCATCTCAGCAGACCGCTTAAGTGAGAAACATTCTCCAAATGATTTTGCTTTATGGAAATCGTCCAAACCAGGAGAGCCCTCTTGGGATTCTCCTTGGGGAAGGGTAAGGATTGTGGCTTGTTTTTAGTGATCTTACTATGCAAGCAAATGCCGCTTTGGCGCGGAATGGAAATGGTCACTCCTTTTCCCCTCTGCTGCAACCTTTAAAAAATTGTTTTGGAGGCTGCCCTGACAATCTGGAGCCAGTTTTGCCCCACCTGCAGCTCTCTTGTGCCCTTGAAACTGCCAGCATTGCCCATCGATCTCCCCCAGTCATACATGTGTACAAGTAGACGTTCCTACTGCTTTCACAGCAGGAATTTGGATCCAAATTACTATCCCTGGGGCACTTAAAGTCATAGCTCCTGTGTATGTTTTCATGTAGATTAACAGTGAATACGTTACATAAGGTCCAGTCTAAGGACTGGTTCTGACATTTACTTTTTAAAGTAATTTATGTATACATTTGTATTTTAACATACACGTTTAATTCACAGAGAATGGGTAATGCAGACAATCTCTGAAAATAAGTATTATTGCCTGGAGGCTTTAGCCAAGGGGTTGTATTTCCTTTGTGGAAGTTGCCACTGATGAACATTTGCTAACTTTTTGAGCTATTTTGGTGAACTTTTTCTGTGACTTTTTCTGTGATATATATCTTGTATCTGTTCAGTTGCCACTTGAGCCCAGTCATGCCTTTTACATAGTTCTGCTGTCTTATTTTGATTGATTCTAGCACAACTATAGCGTAGTGGGAAGTGTTGCATAATTGCTAGCGGATCTTGGGTTCAGATTCCCATTCAGTCATGGGTGGGTTGGATAACTTTGGGTCAGCCAGCCTCTCAAAGCCTAACCAGTCAGGATTGCCATTCGGATGCAGTGGAGGAGGGGAGATCAAGCACATCTCCTTGAACTTTATGGAGGATAAAAATGTAACAGTAACAAATGCTGCCTTTTAAAATGTAGTGTCCAAAACCTAATATACCTTATCTAATAATAAGGAATGCTATATATTATCACAGGTTTTGTAAATAATGCCTTAATGGGTCAGGTATCTGGAGGCTACAGTCAAAATTAGAAACTGTGGTGGGGGGGGGGAAGAGGGGTGAAATATAGACCTCATGGTTTTAGCAAGTTTGTTTCTCCCTTAGAGAAGAATAAACTTGGCCAATTTTAAGAAGCTTTTTATAAAACCTGCAATATGAATAAAATTTGCAATATGAAGCACAGGAGTATAATGTATTTTTCTGTACTACTCAAAATAACATTTTTGCTGACTGATTTCCAAGAATGCAATCATGTCGTTGCCCCCCCCCCTCTCTCTCTCCCTCCCCACCCCTTTTTTTGTCATGATATTCCTTCAGTCATGTTAGAGTGAAGCTACTAAATACGATTGTGCAGTCTGGTCCTGCTAAGCAGGCAGTGGAGAGGGAAGTCTAGCGCCCAGCCTGAGGCCCTCTTAACAGAAGAACAGAATGTTCATGATGTTTGAAGGACATAAAACGCAAAATCTGCTTTTATGTCTGTTGAATTCTGTTCATTAATACTATTGATTAATTATGTATTTTATCAAATTTATATGTTGTTAAATAATGGAGATAACATTAACAGTGTTTATGTTTAAATAGGGCCGTCCAGGATGGCATATTGAATGTTCTGCAATGGCTGGATCTATTCTAGGAGATTCAATGGACATTCACGGAGGGGGCTTTGATCTTCGATTCCCCCACCATGACAATGAGTTGGCACAATCTGAGGTATGGGAGACATTTGCTTATTATTGTCAAACAGCCACCAAGTTTACATGGAGACATTTCTGCAGGGGAGAAGTCATTTTATAAAATAGCTTCTGTTGGCTGTTGAAGACAAAAACCTACAAATTCTCTAACTGTAATTTGCAACAACTCTGTTATTGTTCCTGCTTGAAACAGCAGAACTTAATTGCCATCAAGATTACATTCACAACTTTCAGATATTTCAAGTTAAGTCAGTTTCTGTAATTGCAGTAAAGTAGCTTATAACTCAGATGTTTAATAGATGCTTGCTGTAATCCATTCCACCTGCTCAACATTGCCTTCTCTGTGGGGCAGGGGGCTCCAGAGGTCAAGTAATGATCAGAACCGGCTCTGGCGATTCAGATATCAAACTGACTCATGGCTTGCAAACCTGTTTTTATGCAATGTTTTCTGATCCTTGTATACTCGCAGGTCATAAGCTTTGGCTTGTGAGTCTGAGCACCATACTGTGATATCTGAATTAAGTAACTGTAGATCAGCATTTGCGTAGTAAGAGCATAAGGTTAAAATAATTTAAGAGTTTCAACTGCATTTAGAAAATTGCTGATTTCAAAAAATCATTTAGTTATTAGTTATATTCTATCTAAAGGAGTCTATGGCCTCCCAAGCATTCATAGTCACATGGCAGATTTAAGTAGCCATGTAGACTTAATATGTTCCGTTAATCTTTTGGAAATGCTCAGTTGTAGTGGCAAAAATGTCCCAAAGTGAATGTCAGGATGTTATACCTCCTCCTTTTCCAATCTTGCAGTGAGATCAAGAGTGGACTTCCAGTTCTCATACTTATTCTCACATAGTATATGCACTGTGGATGAAATCTTTTGAGTATGTTTTGGGGCTTACCAGTGTATTACAGTGTATTACAGTCTACCAGCCTTATATGGAGGATTTAATTAATGTCAGCAGTTTTTCCTCTGTTTGGCTTATCATTTTTTTCTGGACTCGGTATTGGTCTCCACTTATTCCTCTGTGCATGCAGTGTTGCTTCCCCTTCAGAAGGGCATAACAGAGTGCTTATTTGCAAGAGAAGGGGAAAGGACAGGTTTTTTTGTTCACGTTGGAACTCCTTTTTTGTGTGTAATTGCTGAACTGGACTGGCTGTGTTAAATTGGGTCTATTAATCATGATGATGGAATCTTGGAATTGGTTGAAACCTGTATCAATGTGATCCAACTATATTTACTTGACCCACATTACTAGTTTCTAGTCTCTAACCACAGAGATTAAGAAAAGTGTGGAGCACGTGAAGGTGCCACAAAAGGAGCTGAAGAGTATCTTAAAAAGTTAACCCTGTGCGCTAAATGGCCTATGGAGATGAAACCCCATACAATACTGATTCCTTTTCTCTCTTACCCTCCCAATCCTGAGGAAAGGAATATGGCAGCAAGATTAATGCGGCCCATTCTAAAGCTGACAAGGATGGGCAAATATCAAAGGAACCTCCATTGCCCAGCAGGCATGGCCACACCTTTGAGGTACAGATGACTAGGTTAGGGAAGGCTGAGTACCCACATGGACTGACTGGGAGGTTCCATGGTTGCTCAGATACTTTGTACCTTTTCTTTTTTAGTGGTGAGTGAAGTAGTCTGTCAGTTTTAATCCAGAAAGGGGGGGGGGACCCGTGTTCGGTATCCAGAGTGTGGGAAGTGCTGATTTGGAGATACACTATCCCAACAGTGATAGAGTATCAGGACCTTGAGAGTCTTGTTTCTCTGATCGAAACTGAAATAATTTAGGGGTGGAGAAGATCATTGGTTTATTTGTCTTATTTCATGCCAGCGCAATCTGAGTGTTTGTGGTGAAACTATCTTTGTTATATATATTGTAGGCATACTTTGAAAATGATAACTGGGTCCGCTATTTCCTTCACACGGGGCATTTAACAATTGCTGGTTGTAAAATGTCCAAATCCTTAAAAAACTTCATCACTATCAAAGATGCACTGAAGAAGCATACAGGTAAGGTTTGTAAAGTATACACCTTTTTCAGTGTGTTGAAAAGATTTCTTTTGTTGTTGAGAAAATGGAGGAGATGAAAGGATGTCATTAACTTAATTAGTTGTTTTACTTGTGTATGTTTTCTGGCAAAAGTGGGTCATTGAGTTTTTTCCTTTCTTTTGTAATGGCATTTATGGTTTCTAAAGCAGTTGTATATTATGCTGCATTTTCCCACTTTTTAATTTTTGCATACCAACAGCTCGGCAATTACGGCTGGCTTTTCTCATGCATTCTTGGAAAGATACATTGGACTATTCAAACAACACTATGGAATCTGCTATTCAGTATGAAAAATTCATGAATGTAAGTTAGCTTCCTCTTTTCATGGTTTTATTCCAATCATATATTGGCACCAAATGTTGAACAGCACCAGATGCTTTCTTCTTTTAGTGTTATAAGAAATTAAGGCCCCTAATAATATATTCAGTTTCTTATATCACCTAAAGACTTCATGTTAGAACATTTGTGTTTTCAGAGCAAATCTTAGGATCTCATTCTGCCAACGCCTGTGGGTTCCTTCAGTGCAAGGCAGTTTGCTCTGCCTCAAGATGCATTTTACGTTAGTGGAAGATGGCAGTGAACCAGAGGAAGACACAGGCATCAGCAAAATCAGATGAGTTGAATTCAGTCAACTAGGGCCTAGTTGTGGAGAGCACGATAATTTGGACATTCACATCTGTGGCGGAACGTGCTTGCTTTGTCTGGCAGGCCCTATTCCATTCCCAAGCCTCTCCCATGGGTTGCCAACTTTTCCTGGGGAGGGCTAGCTTTCTCTCTGGGTAAACCACTGCCCCACCTGACCATTTGAGGAACTGCCCGCTGTGGAAGATCAGTATTCCCCAACTTCCTTTCCAACCGTGAGGCTTTGCCTCAGTTTCCCTTGGTTCCCCTCTCTTGGGTTCCACAGGGCAGATCGGAGGTCCCGGAGGAAAAGCAGATCGCCAGCTGCCAGCCTTCCTCCCCCCCTCCTATTTAGATAGCGCATCCTAGATGGTGGGGCATTCGTGGTACAGAAAACTGTTCTCTACATCTATGGTTTAAAAGTATTTATTACAAGTAAAATGACTACAAGTATATTTTAGCACTGCACTAGATTGAGCAAGGGTTTCCAAAGCAAAGGGGATATAAACCCAAAACCTCTGTCCCTCCCTAAACATACCCTAGAAGTTGTTGAAAATAGGCCATTAAAACTTAGAAGGCTGCAATTCTCAAAGAGTTCTCATTACCTGGCAGGCTGAGTGAGCTCCCTGGATGAGCACATGGTTCAAAAATGGCTGCTGTCTGCACAGCCCGGGCAAGAGGTCTGTTCCCTTCTGTGACCCGGCAGAAAGACAAAGAGAAGAAGAGACCTTGCCCCGCTCTTCCCACAGTTTTATCAGTTCCCAGACCCCACCATCTTTTGACCTGGTCAGGCTGGGTCAAGATATTTTTCCCCCTAGGTCAAGTAGCTCTTCCTGATGTCCCTCTGGCATTGTCTAAGTCCTCCAAATCTGAGCTACCTGATGGGAGAAAGGGGGGGGGGGAAACAGGGAAGGAGCCATTTCTCCACAACATCAAATATCTGGATTCTGCAGTAGTTGAACATTTAGATGCTGTAGTAGCTGACTCAGTGATGCAAATAAGGTCATATTCCTCAGCCCCTCTCTCTTTAGCCCCCTCCCCAAGTGGCTTTTCTTTCTTCTCACTTTTCTGTAAAGGAGATGTCCAGTAACAGAGGTACCTGAAAATAATACATTGACTTTTGGGGCTCAAAACACTAGTGTTTAGTGTCCTGAATTGTGGATTTGTTTTATTGTGGGCAACAGTGACTCAATTTAACAATTCTCAAGAAAGAAAGGAAAGAGAAAAACAGTAACACAAGAAGGAGTTAGTGGGTTATAAACATTTAGAAGTATTTAAACTAAAGCTGCATGTAGACAGGCATTAGAAAGAGATTCCGTGCACTGGGAATATGCTCATGCTAATTCTCATGTGAGAATAGTTTATGAATTAATTCTTACAGTCATTGACTGAGCACGCCCTGCGCCCCTGCCACAGCATCGCCTGACCCTGCCCCACCCCGAAACGCCCCCGCCATGCCCCCTCGGTGGCCCAGCCACGCCTCTGCTGCTACTCCGCTTGGGGCGTCACCCCCCCAACCCGTGGATGCTACGCCACTGCATGGTGGTGCAGCAGCACTCACCCTCTTCCTGTTCCTCACACACATGTGCTGCTACCTCCCTGCCCTCCTCATCTTTTAGTGCAGCAGTGAGGCACCAAGAGAAGGAACATGAAGGTCTACCCTGTCCTGCCCCTTCAAGAGGAGGCTCCCACAGTTGCCTGTTGGAGCTGGGGTTGGGGACCTCCTGGCTGCTGTTTGCCACATCTGACCTGAATGTTGTTGACAGATGATGAGGGGTCACAGGGCTCGTTTGTGCCACAGACCACACTTAATGTATCATCTTTACGCCAGATGCAGTTCAGACCAAATTAATTCATTAACTGGAGGAAGTTTAATAAAATACTCCTTTGTTTTCTTAAAAAGCCACCCCTTCAGGTTATTCTTCCAGCTTGACTGTGTAGATCAGAAAATATATATCTGCCTGCCTGTGTGACGTCATTCTCAAAAAAATTTTGAGGCTTGCAAAAAGGCCTTCAGTCTGGCCAAGTGAAAGAAATCAGTAGCTTTTTTGTTACTGTTTCATATTGTGCTATCCTAAGTCACAGCCCAGACAAAGGCTGCTTGATAGCAGGTAATAGAAAACCTGGCAGATGCTAGGTAGGTTCTGTTCTCTGAGTCTCTGGTGTGTGTGTTGAAATCGGTAGCTGGGCTGTATGCTTTGCAACAGATTGTGGGCTCTTTCCCGCCCCCTTTTAGGAGTTCTTTTTAAATGTGAAGGACATTCTTCGAGCTCCTGCTGACGTGACAGGCCAATTTGAAAAATGGGATAACCAGGAAATAGAGCTGAATAAAAGGTGAGTGACAGACTGGTTGTCTTTTTTCCTTTTCCTTTCTTCATGAATTGCTATTTGTATATTCATGTAATGCATCCCATTTTTATAACTGGCATTTTCTTTCGGTGCAAAGAGGGTCCTGATTATTTTTTTTTCTTTTGGATCGTAATTACTCACTAATTCCCAAAGCAATTTGGTGTATGTCTTTCTTTCTCACCACTTTTGCTTCTTGCCACCACTTGGCATGGATTCACTGACTTCACTCACCTCATGCTCTGTACTTTCTGTTGCACTTTGATTATTACAAAACTTGTGACCTGCCTTTCTTCCCAACAGAAAACCCAAAGCAGTTAATTGTCAATGAAAACTTTAAACAACTTTAAATTCAAACACTAAATTCCATGCACACAATCCATAAAACAGGAAAACACTGTCTCAGTGGAAGACTAAATAAATCAGTATAATCTGAATAAGCAAGATTGCCACACCCTTCTTAATTGAATTTCAGCTTCCAGATCCTGGACTGGATTCAAACTTGTCAGTTCCCCCTTCTCCTGCTGACCCCTACTGGGTCCTGCATTATCCCTGAGGGTTTTTTAAATCCCAAGAGAAGAGTTTGGGAAGTGAAGTAGGCTGCAATGGGCAGGCAGAGGTAGAAAATTTTGATTCTGTGAGTGGTGCTCTATTCCTGTCTTGCACTTGGCAGGAGATTTTTTTTTTTGCTACTGCTTTGCTACAAGAACAGTAGCAAGGGGGCCTTGCTCATTTCATGGGGAAAGATCCTGAGAGCCAGCTTCCTCTTTCTTCCAAGAAGTATTCTGCTATGCCCGTCAGGGGCTGCAGAAGGAAGCAGCCTGACCCCAGTCAGCTCCAAGTATCAACATGCATAATTGACAAGCTGCTCTCAAAATTACTGCCAGAGGGCAACAGGAGTTGGTGGAATCTTTAGGAGAACACGAAACATTGCTTCTTGAGCCTGTCTTTGCTGCCTCAAGAGCCAGAAACATGCTTTATAAAAATAAATGAAAGCACAAATTATTAAGATACTAAATCCTGCACTCACCAAATATGGGCACATGCATCAAGAGGCAATCTGTGAACCTCTCATAATTGATGGGATAGTTGTTGATTTCACTGGGGTCATCAGGATACCATGGTTTGTGGATGGCATCTTGTGATTATGACATTTTCAACAAACATGTTCTGCAATTCAGTTGTAGGAGCAGGGGTGTCACACTCATGGGTGTGATCAAGACAGTGTAAATAAATATAATGAAAATATGCTGCAAAATACATTTAAATATTTTTAGCTTTCTGAACCATCATTGTCAGCTGCCTGGTTCATTTATGTAAGGTGACTCTGTTCTCTTCTTATCTCTGATGTTTTTTCTTCTTTTCCCTTTTCACCTCCATAGCTATTCTGTTTGACACCTGCTTAATTCCTCCATAATGTCCCTATCTTTTTCCATTCTATTACTTGTTTCGGAAACTTTACCCACTCTGCACATGAAATGAATTGCCAGAATTGAAACCTGTGGTCCTTGGGCTGGATCATCCTTCACTGATGGAAGGCACTTCCATTTGCAGAAGGGGTACTTCTTTCCTGATTTTCCTCCTTGTTGTTCTGGACCCCTGAAGCATTGTCTCAGGGAACTCAGCAGCACCATTGGGTAGAAGGAAGATCCTGCTTTACAGCCCTTGTAATTTAATGGAGTCACTTAAGAAATAATACTTTTTGTGCAAATAAGGAGTACAGGTTGGAACAAGTAAGGTTCTGCCACTAGACTGTTCTGTTTCACGGGAGAGAAAAGGCTATATGTATATATAGGAGAGAGAATATATATATATTCTGTCCCTTTCATTAAAAATTATTGTGGACAAGAAAAGTGCGTAGGGGATTTATAGAGTTGCTGCAGAGAGCTCTATTGAAGGCACTGCATTCTTTTATTTCTGGCTGTAGTGGAAGGAAGGAATCATAGAAACTTAACAGTTTCATTGGCTAAAAATGCAAACAAGATTTGTCGGTGTGTGTGTTTGCAATTCATATATCTCCTATATAATTGATTTGTTCCTAAGTCAAGCTTTGCAGTTGAAGTAAAAAAAAAACCCCTATAATCAACAGTACTCTGTAGTGTGCTGGGGAGGAGAAGAGATTTCAACATCTGCCTAATAGGACCTAGTCCTCTATATTAAGTATTCTGTCATCTAATCAGAGGTTTATTGTTTTCTGAAGTTTGAGAATCCAGGATGGGCTTTTCTTTATTGCTGTCACTTTGTTTTGATAAAAGCTAGAGAAAAAATAAACTTGAGTTGCTTATGGCTTTCCTTTATTTACAGAATCCAGGGATCTTTGACTCAAGTGGGTTAGGCCTGAGACAAAAGATAAATGTTTTGTCTTTTTTCCTCCCTCTAATTAGTTTTTTTGACAAGAAGGCAGCAGTCAATGCAGCACTGTGTGACAACATTGATACACGCACAGTCTTGGAAGAAATGCGATCCCTGGTCAGCCAGTGTAATTCCTATATTGCTGCAAAGAAGAGTGCCAGACAGATGACAAACAGAATGCTTCTGGGAAATATAAGCATATATTTGACACAGATGTTCAAGGTACAATACGATTTCGGGTGAAAGCTTTGGAAGAGTTTTTAATGTTGTTTTTGATTAATATTAATATTTTTTATAACCCACCCACCCCCGGCACACTTTTTCATTGTTTCAGACTGTTAGAACTCTTTCAGTTGGAATGAAATTGCGGTGCTTTGTATAGAAGGATGATGTTTTGTTCTAAAGGTTCGGTTGTTTTCTTGAAATGGATAAGGGTTTTCTGGATCATTGACCAATACCATTTGAAAAGTTAAAAATGCCATAGTAGCCTCTTGTTCCAATATTTCATGACTTGAACAACACCAACTCTTTCTAGCAATCCTCATCGTCTACTTCTAGTGGTAGTTCTAGTCCAATGCAACCTGGAAAATAGCTTCCTATCCCATAAATGTCAGTAAAGGTTCCATTTGGTCCAGATTTCCTTCACGTGATAAACACATCTGTACAATATCTCCAAATTCTGTACGTGGGAGTTGCATGATTCAATAATGAAACTGCAAATTTCAGCTCTTTTAGTGGAAGAAAGTTTGTAAACAACATAGGGAATCAAAAGATCAATTCAGACTTCACTGATAATGCATGGGTGAATCTCTCTAGCTCTGTTTTTTTAAAAAAATAATTTCCTTGGAATCCTACTAAATGGCCACACCCTCTTTAAGACTGATTTAGGAAAGATTTGTCAACATCTGCTTTGAAAAAAAATTTGCATTCTATTTCTCTTGGATAGATCTTTGGTGCTATAGAAGGTGATGAGGCAAATATTGGCTTCCCGGTTGGAGGAAATGGCCAAACCTTCAATGTAAGTAGGGGGGGTGGGGGTGTACTGTGATCATTTCAGTGTTGTTTCTGGGTGCTATAAAATGTGTGCTACAAAAAATGTAGACATAAAACCAGATATTGTGTCTTCAGGTCATCACAATTGTGTGAATTTTGTTTGAATGGGACAGGTTAAAGCCAGTGTGGTATAGTGGTTAAGAGCAGGTGGATTCTAATCTGGAGAACCGGGTTTGATTCCCCACTCCTCCACCTGAGTGGCAGAGGCTTATCTGGTGAACCAGATGTGTTTCCCCATTCCTACATTCCTGCTGGGTGATCTTGGGCTAGTAACAGTTCTTCGAAACTCTCTCAGCCCCACCTACCTCACAAGGTTTCTGTTGTGGGAAGAGGAAGGGAAAGGAGCTTGTAATCCACCTTGAGTCTCCTTACAGGAGAGAGATGTGGGGTATAAATCCAAATTCCTTCTCCTCCTCCTCCTCTTCTTCTTCTTGATGCTATTTTACACAGTAGTATCATTATAGGGGAAGTGGTTTAAATGATTTTATGCTACTGAGGTCCTTTCCGCACAGCGGAAAGGGCACCTCTCCACCGGCAGAAATTATGCCAGTGGAGGGGAGGGGGCTGTTCGCACGGGAGCATGCGAGCAGCCCCCGCAGAGGCCGGTGCAAAAGAGGCGGCTCCGCATGGAGCCGCCTCTTCCTCGTCTCTCCCCCCCCCCCCACTTGTCCTCCAGCGTCAGTCTGGAGGGCTGCAGGGGCAGCGTGGGCGGGTCTCAGCAGCCCTCCAGACTGACGCTGGAGGACAAGGTGAGTGGGGGGGGATGGGAAAGCGGTGTCTGCACAGTGCTGTTCACACTGCGCCAACGTGATGGCGACGCTTTCCAAAAACCTCCCTCAGGAAGGGAGGTGCAAAGTGGCGCCTTCGCACCACTTGGGGCCACACATGATGGCACTGCTGCGTTGCAGCAGCGGCCCCTGTGCGAACAGCACCCCAGGGACCAGTGTTTTTCCGTCCTTGGGCCGCTGTTTTTGGCCCCATGCGGAAAGGGCCTGAATTTTTACTTGCTAAAATACACACTTCATGCATGTTCCCAATACAAAATATCTGCATGTATACATAGAGCTTTAACCTACCATTCCACTTAGCTAAGTGCAAGGTACATCCAGGTGATGCAACAGGTTCCTCTGCTGACAGGTTGTACTTTGTGCCAGCCAATGCCCTACCCTTAGCTAAGATGTCAGCACACAGTCTGGTTACCCTTCAAGGTATCCCATTTTCTCTGTCATATCTATTGGGAGCTGATTGTGAAACCTTCTTGTTTGAGATCAAGGGAGAATTACATGGTGCACATCAGTATTATAAGATCAATTTTTGCCAAAGAGCAGGGAGAGTAAGACCATAGATGAAATATTAAATAAATGATGGTACCCTGCACTCCCTGCAGTTTCAGACCTGCTGGACTTCCCATCTACTGTCTTACAGCTTTTTGAAGTCTGCGCTGACAACTATGCTAGAAGAGCCATATAGGGATAGACTTCTAGGCTTGGATTCAACAGAGGATTTCTATAAAGTGGTGTGGGAAGGGGTTCCAATTCCTCCCTTCTGCTACATACCTCCAAGTGCCTCAGTTGGGTGGCAGTGGGAGGAGAAGGGGAGGAAAGTGCAGTCCATAGACTGCCCTTCTGTGCACAGAAATCACTGGTGAATCCAAGCCTGTGAAGGAAAAAGGCTAAAAAAGTTGTGAGAAAAATGGTTGGACTCTCAGCTGACTGCCAAAATGTTCTGTTCTGCAGCTTGAATCTACAGTGATGCCATATCTACAGATTTTGTCTGAATTCAGAGAAGGTGTACGACAAATTGCCAGAGACAAGAAAGGTAAGTTTAAATATCTTACAAATAGAGGTTGACCAAAATGTGCAGACTTCTTACAAAACAAAATGCCTTATTTGTACTCTTCTTTGCCTTTCCCTCACATATATCATTTGCTTATTAACTCATTCATAACACCCACACCCACATACTTCATGGATCTTGCAATCAACAGCCTGGGGGGATTCAGAAGACTGCATAGAGCATTATACTTGCTTTATGCTCTAATCCAGAACCATCTTGTTTGTGAGTAGGTTTCTGGGTTTCATAAAGGCCCCAATACTTCAGCAGGATATGATTTTGGATTTCTTTGCTGATGTATATTGGAAGTCACTTTCTCTTTATAGTTGCTGGAATTGGTGTGTTTGCTCCAAATTTAACATAGATTTACTTTGAAAGTCGGCCTTTTTTTAGTTATAACTTTCTGGGTCACAAGAACACTCAATACTATTCTGTTGTGGTATACCTACAATATTTTTTTCTTTTTGAAAGCTGTGATTTTCTTCTTCTTACTGCATAGTAGGAATTGTACTGCAGTGGGTCAGATAGTTCTGTATTTCCTCACCACTGGTTGTACTTATTAATGAAGAGAAAGAGCAGATACTTATGTTGGTGCATGTGGTTCTATCCTGTGCAAAGCTGTGTGTATTCTTGACTGAGGGGTCAGTGTAACCGAACAAAGGCCCCTAACATGTTTTTACCTTTTGTGAAACTCTAAGTGAGGGAGTAATTTCTGTCTCTTGTTGCCTGTAGGCATTGTTCAGCCTCATTATTCCCATTCAGGAAACTTTTCCCCCCCAGTGGAATTAGAGTGAGTTATAACAAAGTGTTCATTCAGAAATTGTTAACCAAGCTGTATTGCTTTCTACCAGAAGGGCCTTAATTGTGGGATATTAAAATGCTATACAAGCAAAAGTTCTTTTCTGCATTGTACAAGATGAGTAGATACTGGAAACCCTGAGAATAGCATTGGTCATTTTTAACAGGGTATTTGTTTACTTTTTGAATGGTCTAGTGAGAACATGCTGTAAAAGAAAAGTACAAGAAATGTTTAATAACAGTACAGTGGAAAAAATTTTTCAAGATGAAACCTTTTCAAGAAATGTCAGTAGGTTTTTCAGCTACATCCTTTGAGATAAAGTTCACATCATGAAGCCTCTGAGTACTTGGCTGTAATTGCTGAGGGAGCTACACTGATTTCATTTTCAATGCCTATTGTAAAACCTCTACCACAGAATTGAAAGAGAACTGACTGGTCTGTCCAATGCTCTTCTTTCCTCTCTTTTCTGTGCTTTTTGTACTCCTCTCTTGCACACTTTGCCCTTCCAGAGATGGAGAATCTGTTTCCAAATCTCAGGAACTCCTTGTTTAGCATTTTGTTAAAGTATGAAAATAATCTTAGCTCTTATCAAATCTATTTTTAATAAGAGATCTATGTGCTGTCTTCACACTTTTATCATTATTCTGCATTGTCGGTATGTTAATGTTTTTTGCATTGGAATGGATCTTCTGGCCTAGAGCACAACCATCCCGTGCTCCTCCTATTTGCTGTCTATGTGTGTGGCTAACCACACAGTTAGCCAACTATGATGCCAAGTACACTTTCAGAG